>NW_022631136.1:2491820-2727248 GCF_010015895.1 Lontra canadensis | reverse complement strand
AACACATTCATGTGATCAACTCTCAGTCCATCATTGCTTAGGAATTCAAAGGTGATAAAATATGTCCTCTGCTCCTAAGTTGTTACTAGTTCAGTGGATTTCTGAATACCATCTTAACACACACACACACACACACACACACACACACACACACAACCTGTGCATGGGTTTGAGAATTGAATAGCTCTGAGTCATTGTTTCCAGTGAAGTTACTGGGACATTGGATAATCCAGAAATAACGTTGGTGATGTCAAACATGTTCTCCTTACACAGGGTGACAGAGGTATTTGTAGCAAAACAGCTGATGGGCTAGTGTATGTGTGTGTATATGTGGAGAATTTGTATGGATATGTGTTCTCAGGGAAATGAAGAGTCTCTACTACATGCATCCCATAATGTCTGGGGATACTCACAGTTGTACCATAAGCTGGAAACTACTGAGAACATTGTGCTATTAATAAAGTAGACACATCCTTCATGGATTTTGACATCAGTGGTTTATAATTTTAGATATTTTTGTGCTCACTCACCACTTTCATCTAATTGGAAACCCCAAGACAAAATAAACATCATAGGTACCATCTACTGGCCCCGTTATACAAGGGACTCAATAGGTTCTTGGTGATTTGGACAGTACAAGGACTCAATAGGTTCTTGGTGAGTAGGGGAATGGAAGGGGGAAGGAAGGAAGGAAGGAAGGAAGGAAGGAAGGAAGGAAGGAACGAAGGAACGAAGGAAGGAAGGAAGATAGGAAGGAAGGAGAAAAAGAAAGAAAGAGAGAAGGAAAGAAGAAAAAGAAACAAAGGAAGGAATGAAGGAAGGAAGGAAGAAAGGAAGGAAGAAAGAGTCAGTCACCAGGTTCCAGGCTCATCTCTCCAAACATCCTGAGCATACATCCACCTCAAAGTCCTACTGTGATTTCAAATGCAAAATTCTGTAAAAGGAGCTCTCCACTTTCCTTCCTTCTCTCAGTCATGATAATTCTATTCCCTTAGCTGTCAGACTGGGCACTGATGACACCATTCCTGATTAACTCACATTCTTCATCTTGCACAGACAACGAGTCACTAAGTTTTATATATACTTCTTGCGAAGTCTCTTTTAATCCACTTTGCACTCTCAGCCCCAGTGTCACCAAGTGACCTCCCTTCTTCTTGCCCTCCTTCAAATGGGTTAAAGGCAAGGGTGTGACCAGGTGTTTCCTAAGAAAGGATAGACACACTGATACCTGGAGCCCCCAAATCTCTAACCCAATGTTTGTTTTCCTTGGAGGCCCCCAGCCTAAGGAAAAGATGTGTCTTTATGAATCTTTCTTTCATCCATAGGCATTGGAAAGGCCACTTGGGAGCCCTCATAGAGCCGCCCTGGGAGGGATGAGTGAGAAGGTAGGAGAATGCCATGAATGACCTTCACCTTCTCTGCTGTGTAAAAGCCTCCACCTGCTCCCCTTTGAGCCACACCACACCTCAGAGCTCAGATATTTCAGGAAATGTGCCCTTGTCACAAGCTTTTCCTCTGATATGACCACAGGAAGGATGTCTTATCAGAAACCAGGTAAGTCACTCTGTGACAAGACTCACAAGCCTAAGAAGAAGAGGTTGGAATAAAGGAGTAAGGAAAAAGGGAAGAGGATGGGCAACAGAGATAAGTCTAGACAGAGAAGGCATGAGCCTTGGAATGATAATCTTGAAGGCCAAGGTAAAGTGACACTTAGCCCAGCCACTCCCCAATACCCAGTGGCTGAGTTTCTACAAATAACTGGCTGAGGCTATATAGATTTATGGATATATATGTATAGATGTATCTATACATACACACACACACACACACACACACACACACACACACACACACACACACAAATATACATACCCATCTATATTAACCTAGAGAAGGTATCTTCTTAAAGAAGGTACCTGGGTAGAGTTCTCTTTCTGATTGTTTATTTTACCCATATATTGCCCACATAATGTGGTTAAATTTCATAAGAAAAAAAAAAAAAGCTTGATTACTATTTAATTCATCTGAATTAGTCCTGCTAAGGTATGCTGCCAGTGAAACCGTTGGCTTGCCGAACACCTTCCAAGGGCTTCACAACTAAACAGCTTCCCAAGTGCCCTTCAAATGCCTTCTGTGCAACATCTTCCTGCTATAGCTCCAGCTCTGGATATGGCTTCTGTTTGAGTGGATCTAGGCCCTGTAATCCTATCATAGCCACCAGAGCTCCTACTTCCATGGCAGTGCAGTAGTCAGTCATTGGCTGAGTACTCTGGCTGCTGCCACAAGTCCTAATCTGGGGCCCAAGGACTCAGAGGAACAGCATTAAGTGAACCAAAAGTCCAAGAGGTAAGTAACTTGGCTGGCCTGAATCTCATCCCCAACCCATTCTCTTCAACCTGTTGGGGCTGAGCAGATCGCATGGCATCCAAGGAAGGTATCTGATTCTCCCAAAAGCTCGCTGCTTCCCAGACCCCATTCAGAGGCTGCATATAAATATGCAAAATAACAAAACTTTTTCTCAGTACCCCATGCCCACCCACTCTATTTAGGGGTACTTCCCACACCTTCACCTCTCCAGAAGTGGCACTGCATTTACTAAGTAAATGAAAATCTGACCCTCCTTCATTCATTGGTGTCCTATGGGAATTGAGAGGGTAGGGAGAAGGGGAGAATTTGGTAATGCAAAGATTTCATAGGTAGATATATGTACATCATTTCCTAGACTTTTTGATAAACACATGTGCATAGACATGTCCTCATGTACATGCACACACACACACATACACACACACACACATTGATTTTACAGCACTAATTCTTGGGAGGCATGGCCCTGGTCAAGCAATGAAGCATTGATCCTTCAATGTGGAAGAAGATCCCAGAAATGCATTTGATATAGAAGTGAAAGGTCGGAATTCAGTGCTGCATAAACAAGAAAACTTTTTACTTTTTCTGAAATGCTGCTTTTTCCTGTGTTAAAATGAATCATCCTTCCCAATCACTGGAAGTTCTTTCAGACTCATTCCATGACTTAACATTCAACTGTAAGTATATATATAAAACAAATAGCCAAGCCTAGTCAATTTAATATATTTTTTCATTTTTCTTTTTTTAATTTGAATTCAATTAGCCAGCATATAAATACATCATTAGTTTCAGATGTAGAATTCAATAATTCGTCAGTTGTGTATAACACCCAGTGCTCATCACATCACATAACCTCCTTAATGCCCATCACCCAGTTACCCCATTCCTGCATTTATTCACCTCCTCTCCAGCAACCCTCAGTTTGTTTCCTGTAGTTAAGAGTCACTTTTGGTTTTTCTCCCTCCCTTACCCTATGATCCTCTGTGCTGTTTCTTATATTCCACATATGAGTGAAATCATATGACAATTGTCTTTCTCTAATTGACTTATTTTGCTCAGTCTAGGTTCCATCCAGTTCATCCATGTCAGCATCCAGTTTCATCCATGTCAATGTAAACAGTAACTATTCATCCTTTCTGATGGCTGAGTAGTATTCCATTGTATATGTGAACCACATCTTCTTTATTCATTCATCCATCGATAGACATCTAGGCTCTTCCACAGTTTGGACATTGCTGCTATAAATATTAGGGTGCAGGTGCCCCATCAGATCACTACATTTGTATCTTTGGGATAAATACATACTAATGCAATTACTGAGTCATAGGGTAGCTCTATTCTTAACTTCTTGAGGAATTTCCATACTGTTTTCCAGAGTGGCTATACCAACTGGCATTCCCACCAACAGTGTAAGAGGCTTCCATTTCTTTGCACCCTCACCAAAATTTGTTGTTTCCTGTCCTGTTAATTTTAACCCTTCTGATTGGTTTGAGGTGGTAATTCATTGTATTTCCCTGATGCCAAGTGATGTGGAGCATTTTTTCATATGTCTGGTTAGCCATTTGTACATCTTCTTTGGAGAAATGTCTGTTCATGTCTTCTGCCCATTTCTTGGTTGGATTATTTGTTTTTTGGGTGTTGAGTTTGAGAAGTTCTTTATAGATTTGGATACTAGCTCATTATCTGATATGTTATTTGCAAATATCTTCTCCCATTCTTTTGGTTGCCTTTTAGTTTTGTTGACTGTTTTCTTTGCTGTGCAGAAGCTTTTTATCTTGAAGAAGTCCCAAAATTTCATTTTTGCTTTTGTTTCCCTTGCCTTTGGAGACACATCTATTAAGAAGTTGCTACAGCAGAGGTTAAAGAGGTTCCTGCCTATGCTCTCTTCTAGGATTTTGATGGATTCCTGTCTCACATTTATGTCTGTCATCCATTTTGAGTCTATACTTGTGTATGGTGTAAGAGAATGGTCCAGTTTATTCTTCTACATGTGGCTGTCCAATTTTCCCAACACCATTTGTTGAAGAGACTGTTCTTTTTCCATTGCATATTCTTTCCTGCTTTGTCAAAGATAGTTAACCATAGAGTTGAGGGTCCATATCTGGGCTCCCTATTCTGTTCCATTGATCTATGTGTCTGTTTTTGTGCCAGTACCATACTATCTTGATGATCAGAGCTTTGTAATATAGCTTGAAGTCAGACATTGTTATGCCTTGAGATTTGGTTTGGTTTTCAACATTCCTTTGGCTACTTGGGGTCTTTTCTGGTACCATACAAACTTTAGGATTATATGTTCCAGCTCTGTGAAATATGTCAACGGTATTTTGATAGGGATTGCATTGAATGTGTAGATTGCTTTGGGTAGAACAGGTATTTTAACAATATTTATTCTGCCAATACATGAGCATGGAATGTTTTTCCATTTCTTTCTGTCTTCCTCAGTTTCTTTCATAAGTGTTCTGTAGTTTTTAGAGTACAAATCCTTTACCTCTTTGGTTAGGTTTTTTCCTAGGCATCTTATGGTTTTTGTTGCTATTGTAAATGGAATTGATTCCTTAATTTCTTTTTCTTCATTTATATTGTAGGTGTATAGAAATGTAACTGATTTCTGTGCATTGATTTTATATCCTGCCACATTGTTGAATTGCTATATTAGTCACAGCAATTTTGGGGTAGTCTTTTGGGTTTTCCACACAAAATATCATGTGATCTGCAAAAAGCAAGAATTTGACTTCTTCTTTGCTGATTTACATGCCTTTTATTTCTTTGTGTTGTCTGATTGTTGAGGCTAGGATTTCTAGTACTATGCTGAAAAACACTGGTGAGAGTGGACATCCCTGTTATGCTCCTGACCTTTGGGGAAAAGCTCTCAGTTTTTCACTGTTGAGAATGATATTCACTGTGGACTTTTTGTAGATGGCTTTTATGATATTGAGGTACATTCCATCTATCCCTACACTGTAGGGAATTTTAATCAATAAAGAATGCTGTACTTTGTCAAATGCTTTTTCTGCAAATATCGAGAGGGTCATATGGTTCTTGTCATTTCTTTTGTTAATGTGATCTATCATTTTGATTTGAGAATGTTGAATCATCTTTGCATCCCAGTAATAAATCCCACTTGGTTGTGGTGAATAATCCTTTTAATGTACTGTTGGATCTTATTGGTTAATATCTTGTTGAGAATTTTTGCATCCATGCTAATCAGGGATTTGGGGCTGCAATTTTCCTTTTTGATAGGATCTTTATCTAGTTTGGGGATCAAGGTAATGCAAGTTTCATAGAATGAGTTTGGGGGTCTTCCACCCATTTTTATTTTTTGAAACATCTTCAGAAGCATATATATCTGTATTGATTAGATCTGTGGCAGAGAGTCCTTTTGTTGTTGTTGTTGTTAATTCTTCCTTCTAGTTACTTTGCCCAAAGAAGACTAGATGAATTAGAGAACAAAATAAAAAATATCAACCATGGCCTCAGTGAAATGAATCCTGGACAAATCTGAAGAGGTTAGAAACCAAAAAAGAAAAGAAAAAAAAGAGGTGGGGGGAAGGAGAGGGGATATAATCTCACAGGTTGACAAAACAGGGTGGTCCACTTGGTCCTGGGTGTATTTTGGTCTGTTTGTTAGAAGACACTAAATCCCAAAATTACAAAGAAAGAAATATGCACATATATACATATATATGTGTATATATATATTATATATGTATATATAATATATATATATATATGAGAGAGAGAGATAAAAATGAAGGATAAATGTAAAATGTAAAATGTAAAAATGAAAATTAAAACAAGACTTAAAAACAAACAGTTGGTAAAATGAGAAAGTAGTTGAAAAGGGAGAAAAAAGAAAAAGGAAAAGAAAACTTTAAACTGGAAGTCTAAAACCCCATGAGCAAAATCATTGAATTCTGTACACTATTTTCACCTAATGTAGGAGTTTTTCAGTTCTGAGTGATTCATAAACTGGGTATTCAACTGATGTTCCTGCTAGTCTTCTAGAGGAGGGGCCTGTTGCACTAATTCTCAAGTGTCTTTGCGTGGTTGGAGTTACACCACCCTTGCAAGTGGGTCATGCTCCTTGTAAGCTGATTCAGATCACTCTATGTGGATTTTGTTACCTGAAGGCTTTTCTTGCAGCTTTAGAGGATGAAAAAAAAAAAAGTTAAAATGGGAGTGCCCCAGAGCTGAACAATTGGGGCCCTCACTCTTCAGTGAACCCTCAGGCAAAAACAGTCAATCCTCTTTGATGCACCAAACTCCACAGACTGCTTTACTGCACACCTGTACCAATTCTCCCAGGGCTGGGGGAGGGCAGTCTCAGCACAGCCTCCCAGCTCACTGGGCCCCTGCTCAGGGAGTGGCTGCCTGATTGTGCATGCACCCACCTCTGCCGTTCCTCCCTGGGGAAGGTACAGGGTCTCCCAGCACTTGTCACTTGCTGGACCCCTGCTTAGAGAGCAGTCACAAGATGTAGAGCAGTTCCTGGTTTATGGCAACACCTAGCTGAGAAGTCATTCTGGGTCTCACAAATGGTATCTGGCTTCCCTCACTCCAAAGCTTGGGAACTCTGATGTACTGAGGCACCCCTTGTTCTTTCTGTGACCCTGGGGATCCTGAGACCACACTGTCTCATCTAGGATTCTGCCCCACTTGATCACCTGAGCCCCCATCATGTAGGGATGTCTCTCCTAGGAGTAGACTTCTAAAAGTTCTGATTTTGCACTCTGATGCTACATCATCCAGTAGCTGGCTTATGGATTCTCCCTCCCCCCATGGTTTATCTTCCCATATATCCTCTCAGATTCATGTCTCCATACCTCTAGAATAGTGGTGACTTTTCTATTTGTAGAATTTCAGCAATTCTTTTCTTAGATCTCAGGTTGAATTCACAGGTTTTTAGAATGATTTGTTAGATAACTAGCTGAATTCAAGGGACCAGATGAAATGCAGGTCACCTATTCTTCCATAGTCTTCTCTCTCCCCCCAGGAGATATCCAATTTAATACAATTTAAACTTTAATCTCAGATCCTCCCATCCACTTCTGTATAGTTTTTTTTTTTTCCCTCTTCCCACATAACTTACGCAAAGCAGACAAGAAATTGAGTGTAGAGAGAGTGAAACATCCCTTGTTAACTTGTCCTACTACCGAACACCGCCCGCTATTGTTGGCTCTCTTGTAGGAGACATGTGACCTGCTGGGATCTTCCAACAAGCATGGTGACATATTTTTTGTGTTGACTTATTGCTCTTTGTCCTTAGACAGGCCTCTTTAGCAGAGCACTGGCACAACAGCTAAAACCTGGCTGCCACCCCTTTGTCTAATTGCCCCACCAAACAGTAATTATGCAGGTTGGCCTCAGGCTGCTGGTTTTCTCTAAACTGCCCATTCCTTTCCTCTCAACACAATAGGAACAGAAAACAGATACAACATGATAGTCTAAAGAAGGATTGAAATGCTCATCTCTCTCTCTTTTTTTTTTTTTTTACTTTATTTATTTATTTGACAGAGATCACAAGGAGGCAGAGAGGCAGGCAGAGAGAGAGAGAGAGAGAGAGGAAAGCGGGCTCTGGCTGAGCAGAGAGCCCAATGCAGGGCTCGATCCCAAAACCCTGAGACCATGACCTGAGCTGAAGGCAGAGGCCAAACCCACTGAGCAACCCAGGTGCCCCTCTCATCTCTCTTTCTTGCAGACACTTCTTACCACATCAATGGTCCTTTTGGAGCTTCTTCACTTGGCTATAAGCAGAGAGCAACCTCCTCCCTTTACCCCATGGGTAGGAGAAGAAAATGCTACAGACCTTTCTCCCAAGATGATTACCTGCTATGTGACAATTTTTCCCTTTTCTTAGTCTCCCCTTTATGTAGGTTAGAATGTAGGTGGTGGACACGGGCAGTGAAGGTGGAAGGTTGTAGGGCCAGTCCTGCCACTGCATAGTAAGAACCATGGGGACTGTGGAAGGAGAGGCATTTTTGTTCCTATTATTTTCAGCTTTTGGGATCTAGCCACAATCATTATAAAAATAATACATGTGCTTTCAAACCCCCTCTAGAGCTTGATCCAGAGTTAATCAGCAACATTTTCAGTAGAAATGGGCCTGTGTTTATATCCTAAAGAGGGGATTAGGACCTAGAGTGGAACACAGGGAGAAGTGTGTTCAAACTGGAAGCCAAGACAGATTTCTAGGCTCCCTCATTTCACCTTCCTTATAAATGATTTAACTAGATTTCACAGAATATAGAAGGTCTTGGTGATGGGGAAGACTTGAACTAGGAAGGGATTTATTGATTAACCAAAAAGAAAAAAAAAAAAGTTTCACATGTGCTTGTATGTGCAGTCCTTGATTCGTTGATTAGTTTGTCACTGACCCATTTTGGTCAATATGCACTTCCTGGAATTAAATCTACAATGTGTGATCTTTACCTATAATTCAATATTCCTTTTCATAAAGACAACATGGTTGCTGAAAGGAGTATAAAATATTGACAGTACTGCAAAACATTTTCCTATTACACCATGTGGCATAACCAGATGATGAATTTTCCAAAGGTTCAATCAGCTAAACTATGTTGAGCCCACAGGACTGCAGAGTGTCTGGACTGCCATGGATGAACACTCCACTGCCATATTTCACACCCAAGTTGCCCTCACACTGGACTTGAGGAGACATTCTTGTCAATCCAGAACACCTGCCTCTCTGAATCTGATCATCAAGAGGGTGGGGTCCAAAAAGAGGATTGTGACTCCTCTTCTCCAGAAAGAAGAGATGGAAGGAAACTGGCATAAAAACAGCCCTGTAGGAAGCCAAGGGCAGGACTTATGAAAGTGACCCAGAAATCCGTTGTATTCCATATGAACAACTGCACCTAGTGTCTCTGGGATATTTAGCTCTTTACCAACTCATGTGATTTTTATCACACCCTGATTCTTACCTGGCAAACACTGAAGATCATCTGAGTTTGGACTGAAAATAGTCTGCACTTGTTCCTAAAAACTATGGATGATGAAAAAAGACAATAGTGACTCCTGGAACTATCTGAGTTCTAGATTAGGCTTGCCTCTCACCCCCACAAAAGAGCTGAATTTCCCCTTCGGGAATGAACATTCATCACTGTTATGTTTGATTATTTTCCTATTGGCTAGTTATCAGACTCTCTGAGGACAGAGGCTGTGTCTCTCTCTTTCACTGCTAAATCCCTGATGCTAAAGTGTGGTGTCTGGCCTACAGCTGATGCCCAAAAAATGGTTTTTCAATAAAGAAGCATGAGGACAAATTAATGAGAAAAAATTCCAGAACAGAAAGCAAGTGATAACTCAGGCCAAATCTCAGCCTGGGTAATGTAAGACAGGGACACAGATAAGAATTGAGGTGACAAAGTGTCAGCATTCCTTGATGGCACCCTTTCGCTCAGGCTGAGCCCCTCCATTTGCTATATTCTCATGCTCAGCTCCACTGGCAAAGTCAGAATGGCAGTGCAAATAGAGCTAAGTTTCCTTCCACTCTGTCTTTTCCTGAGCCACAATGTGTAATCCAGCATACCACAAACACCTACTTTAATCCTTTGTAATGGTCTATTTTCGTTACAGTATCTCCCAGCAGGGTGGAATGAGTGAGTAAGAGTACTTGATAACATAAGAGCAATGTTATTTCCAGCCTAACTCTGAGGGTACATCAGAACATGGCACCTTGGGGACCCCATTCTGCAGGCAATAGTATGTACCTTAAAAAATGCATGCCTGCCCGAGACTTTCACCAGCTCCGCATCTGAATTCCTATTTCCTGTTAACAATTCCTCAAAATTCCTGAATGAACTCATGGTATGACAATTGTTCAAAGTGGAGTGAGAGGCAAATGGGAAGAAGAAGGAACTAACATCCCCTTACATTGCATTTTGTGCCAAAGAATTATCTGATTCTACAGTTTTCCATTTACTCTGACCAAAATGATGTTAGGTTTAAAATTACATTATAGGGGCACCTGGGTGGCTCAGCCAGGGCTCAATCCCAGGGTCCTGGGATTGAGCCCTGCATCGGGCTTCCAGTTCAGCGGGAGCCTGTTTTGCCTACTCCCACCTACCCCCACTTGTGTTCCCTCTCTCACCATCTCTCTTTGTCAATAAATAAATTAAATCTTTTAAAAAATTAAAAGATAAAAAGTAAAATTACCGTATAATTTAACTTCATGATTATTAGAAACTTAATATTGTCTTAATTATAATGATTTTCTTTGGAAACATATAGTATAAATTTTTTTTTTAATTCATGAGGTGGTTTTTCTTTGGAAGCTATAACATTTTATTATATTACTACAAAGGAATTCATGATGCATTTACAGCAAATATTAACTTAATTTAAACCAAATGGAAAATAAAATTCAGTTCACATGAATTAACCATATACAAACCTCAAGGATTACCAAAGTTATTTTTTTATTCTGTTATGTCAGTCACCATACAAAACATCATTAGTTTTTGATGCAATGTTCCAAGATTCATTGTTTATGTATAACACCCAGTGCTCCATGCAATACATGCCCTCCTTAATACCCACCACCAGGCTCACCCATCCCACCACCCTCCTCTCCTCTAAAATCCTCAATTTGTTTGTCAGAATCCATAGTCTCTCATGGTTTGTCTCCCCCTCTAATTCCCACCCCCCTTCATTTTTCCTTTCCTTCTCCGTGTTATTCCTTATGTTCCACAAGTAAGTGAAACCATATGATAATTGACTTTCTCTGTTTGATTTATGTCAGTCAGCATAATCTCCTCCAATCATGTTGATGCAAAAGTTGGGTATTCATCCTTTCTGATGCCTGGTTAATATTCTGTTGTATATATGGACTACATCATCTTTATCCATTTGTTTATTGAAAGGCATCTCAGCTCTTTCCACAGTTTGGCGACCGTGGACATTGCTGTTATGAACAGTGGGGTACAGATGGTCCTTCTTTTCACTACATCTGTATCTTTGGGATAAACACCCAGTACTGCAATTGCAGGAATTTTTTGAGGAAGCTTCACACTGTTTTCCAAGTGGCTGCACCAACCTGCGTTCCCACCAACAGTGTAAGAGGGTTCCCCTTTCTCCACATCCTCTCCAACATTTGTTGTTTCTTGCCTTGTTAATTTTTGCCATTCTAACTGGTGCAAAGTGATATCTCAATGTGGTTTTGATTTAGATTTCCCTGATGGCTAATGATAATGAACATTTTTTCATATGTCTGTTAGCCATTTGTATGTCTTCATTGGACAAGATTCTGTTCATGTCTTCCACCCATTTTTTGACTTGATTATTTGTTTTTTGGGTGTTGAGTTTGAGAAGTTCTTTATAGATGTTGGATATTAGCCCTTTCTCTGTAGTGTCATTTATGAATATCTTCTCTCATTCCATGTTGCCTCTTTTAGTTTTGTTGATGGTTTCTTTTGCTGTGTAGAAGCTTTTTATCTTGATGAAGTCCCAAAAGTTCATTTTCGCTTTTGTTTGCCTTGCTTTTGGAGATGTGTCTTGAAAGAAGTTGCTGCGGCCGATGTTGAAGAGGTTACTACCTATGTCCTCCTCTAGATTTTGATGGATTCCTGTCTCACATTGAGGTCTTTCTACCAAGTTATTCATTAAGTGAAATGCATACAACTCCATCAACCTCATCATTATCAACAAATCATCAATTTCCAATATAATACATAGAATTAGATTCAACTTTACACATCCCACAGACAACCACAAACAGATGTTCTATATTCTCCATTAATTATGATTTCTGTTAGCCCAGAGATGAAGGTCACATTTTCACATCATCCTACTCCTCCATCAATACCTATCCTGACACTCTCCTCTCCCACTCACTCACTCTTCACACTGTTCCAGATGCCACACGTTCTTTTAAGAGCTCTGAGTTTCAGCCATGGCCCCAGCTCTATTCTTCTGCTTCCAAGATCTAGTAAGCTTAGATTAATCAATACCCTTAAAACTTCACTCTGTGAGGGATTCTACAGAGCAATGGAGGATTGACCCTCAAGGTGGCCCTTGGCCTAATGCCTTTGCACATACTTGTGCTGCATCAGTTAGTACATGGACTCTATGTAGTTGTTTAGTTGTCCATTTGTCTTTCTGAGAGACTGAGCTAGCAGAGAGCTGTTCTCTTTGTCTCTACATTACTGATGACCACAAGGATATATTCTGGGTACAAATGTACAAATGAAACTGAAAGGGCAGCTAGTGGGACTGTGCCATGAGTAATTGGACTGTCATTGATATTGTCTGCTTCTTTTTTGTCATTCCTCAAAATATGTCCTTGGGAAAATGTGGAAAGACTGGTCTTGGGAATATGTGGTACTATCACCTTAGGTTGAGAAGAAGGATACATATTTATGCTGCTTGTCATTAATGCTCAGTATACAGGGGATCAGGTCCTGGGCTCCTCTGTCCACAGTTGCCTGAGGAAGAACCTTCTGCTTCCACGGAATCAGGTAAGTGTCCAGTTTGGGGACGCCTGAGCTAATGGGGTAGAGTAGATGTGTCTGTGCTTTAGCAAGGAGAGGGAAGGAGGAAGACAGGATGGAAGTGGCAGAAAGAGATCCAGGATGGGCAGCAGGGGATGAGAAAATTGGGATTGTGAGGGAGAAGAGTCCACAAGCCATGCCAGATCTCTGTGACTCAGGTGACCTCAGGATATCTCCTCCTTGTCTTTATAGCCATCCCCTCCCTGCCTGCTCACCCAACTGTGATTTCCATCCTCCTCACACCAGTGCAGAGACAAGGGGCAGTGTTGCTGTGTCCACTAAATATCCATGGGGGGTTGCTGTTCACAGGCATCTGCGGGGCCTGGCCTGCTGTGGGGGAGTGGTCCAGAAGACTCACCAAGAAGTCTATTGGCTGGCTTTCCATGTGGAGAGAGTGTATTGGGCTCATGTAACTCCATACAGCTTCCATTTCCCTTCTGCTCTTGGTTTGGGGAGCAATTGAGCTGAGGGGAAAGGATGTACAGGTAAATAAGAAAACAGTGGCCTAAAGTCTCTGCATGGACATGCAGTTTGTTTTAGTTTTGTTTTCCTAGGCTCCTTGCCTTCTCACCACAATGTCTTGCCAAGAGAGCCAGCAACAGTGCCAGCCCCAAATGTCTCTTGTCATCCAAGTACCCCTGAGCCCAGCACAATGCTCACCTCCAGCCCCTGGCCAGCTGCATTCCAGGCTCTGAGGGCGGTGGCTTCCTGAGCCACTACAAGGGCTATGGGTCCCAGGATGACCCACTCCTGTGACAGTGGTAGTGGTTGCATCCTGGGAGCTCCAAATGTTGTCCCGAGTCCAGGAGCAGCTGCTGACCCAGGTCATGAGATTAAATAAAAATATTTGAAAACAGAAATCTCCAAAATGATTGTAAGCAGTTCTGGGTGGTACATCTTGTTCCTGTCCCTTCTCTCTCTCCACTCAGCTACTCCTTGAAGAGTTCCAGTGTTCTCCCACAGGGGATAGCCTGCTGGTCTCCAGGAGCTCAAGGCTTCCCTTCTCTTTCTTTATGTCCCTGTGAAAAAATAAAGCTTTTCTTCCACATTCCAACTTTTGTCTAGTGTCTGTGTCTTTACCCCAGTAGGTCATGCAACACTAGGTGCAGAAGTCTGTCTCAGGAACAGAAACAGAACAGCTCATAACAACCCCCAACCCTAACTCAACCCTTTGGGGGTTTGTGCATTAGGTTAAGAGGTGGGTTAGGCAGAGGTATTGGTGAGGACGGATGAGTGTGTGTGAAATGAGGGGAGATCTGATATGATGTTGGCAGGCCCAGAGTCTGTTCACGGAGTTTCTGTAAGAACATAATTCTGGGTTCCCTGACTGAATGACCAGGTGACAGGGACAGGGAATCAGAAGTGAGCAAAGAACAAGGCCAAAGTAGATGGAGGAGAAGAGCAGTAGGCCAGCAATCAAATGAAGATTGAGAAAGGAAAGGTCATAGCGTATAAAAAGTGAAGGTTTTGAAATAAGGGCACAGAAAGAAAGCTCACCAACAAGAGGTTCTAAGTGTGTGGGTATGGCAGATGCAGGATAGAGAGTTTGGGTATATGGGAAGGAGTTCCATAAAGAAGAGGAGGAAGTGAGGGCAGCAAAGATGTCCCATGACTGCAGAGTCCTGCTCACATCAGTGTCAAAACACATGAAGACTTTCCCTGATGATTCCTGATTTTTTTTTTACCTGACTCAGTTTCCAGACACTCCCTTTGAGTGGAGGAAAACCTACTTCATCCCCCTCCTCTGGTCCTTTGGTCCCCATCACATGCAGCTCAGGGCTGTTCTCTGGTAGCAAAGGAGGAGGGAAAACCTTTGGATTGTCTGGGAAAGAGAAGGTAGGTAGTGGAGTGGTACAAATGCAACCCACAATCAGATGATGCTCAAGTGGAGAATCTTAATAACTCCACAAGGTTAGAGAGAGTGGCATAAATTGGGAGTAACACAGACCTCTGGAAAGCAAAAGGAATGAGCTTCATGAGCTGGTTCAGACCCTTCAGAGTGCCATCTTGACAACTCAGCCCTAGATGTGGCACAGAGGAAAAGAGGAAGAGAAGTGCCAGACTGGGATAGGCATTTGCTCTTCTGGTTCCTCCAACACTGATGCTCGGTGATCCTTATGACCCAGGACAACAGGTGCCCCCAGACCTGTGGCAGCACATGTTCCCTCCAAAATGTTCTGTTGGTGCTGTCAGTGGTATCTGTGGGTCCTATAGTGGCCCAGGTAGCAGCTTTCTCCAGAACTGGAACCACAACAGAAAGAGACATAAAGGCAAACTTCTAAAGGATACTTGAAGGTTAAGCAGTTGGGAGGGGCTGACACTGCTGATGGTTTATCTTGGCAGGACATCTCAGCCCAGTGATACCAGAGGAAGTAAAGAGTAAAGTAAACCATTGCATCACATTGGTATATAAACATAAATGTACATATAATCCAGTCCTCTTGCACTTTTACCACTATTGCAGATCCTGACCCTTAAACCTCAGCCCACAATTGAGATCATCTAAAGGCAGCAGGGTCTCACAGAGTGTCTCAGGCAGAGATGACTTGACTTAGGGTGATTATTGACCAAACCCCAAATTTTATTTCTTCCTCCTTTGATTTAGTCTTACTGAGACTTGGAGACTAGTGACAGTGATAACTTATTATCTGAGTGGCAGATCTTCAAACTCTCCAGCCAAGCCCTTCAACATTAGATGGTCAGATTTTTTTTTTTTTCTGATAGAAGAGAGAAAAGAAGTCCCTATATGTCCCAACTATTTTGCCCTTACCCTCAGGACTTTTGGAGGCTAGTTATTCATTCATTCTTCCTTCCTTTATTTATTCAAACATGTAGTCAGTAGACATTTCAGAAATGTATAAGACATAGTTCCCATCCTTAATAATCTTACCATGTAGCAGGCTTCATATAGAAAAGTAATGAAGTTATTATGAGTTAGAATTATACCTGCTATAATGTAAGTGTGTGGGAAGTCCAGGAGACTTATGTCAGAGCCTATGGCTATCAATTCCCCGTTGCCCTGATGGGAGTAAGGTGTCCTGATGTTGTCATTGGTTTCACTTGTGGTGGTGAGTGAGGTATTTGGCCTTCAAAATGGCTTTGGAGTATAGGGATGTCTATATGAGATGTCTTGCAATGGCCCAGCCAAGGTGATTAAGAAGAACACAGCAGACTCAAGAGCCAGGAGTGGCTAGGCCAGACATTACATGGAAGAAGGAGGAAATAAAGCTGCCATCTGAAGGAAGTTGAATCTGAAAGGGAAACAAAGATAAAGGGAGGCAGAACAGTGTGCTAGCTAAGAACATGGACATTGGAGTCAGACATCCCATCCTCCCCCTTTTCTTTTAAATAGTAAGATAAAGCTTGAAATGTCTAAAAAAAACAAGGCTCAAAATTTAGTAGGCAAAATGATCCAGAAATATTAGAATTAAAAGCAGAGCCAGAGATTAGCAGTGTACACCTGCTGAAAAGACAAGACTTGTAAATCTAAGGATGTTGTTTGACCATGCTATCGATCAAAGTGACACAGACACAGGTCAGAAGTAGGGATGCTCATGTCATGTTGGCCAGAAAGCTTTGGGGGAAAGGGGAGATAAGATTTGAATAACATTTGATGTAAATATTAATGATGTGACTGGTAATAGAGGTGACTGATTTAATTTTGCCAGTGTTTCTGATAGGTATATAGTAGTTGTGTATATTTTTCCACTGTATTTTATTTTAATTTCCTAGAATAAAATAATTTAAAAACCCTTTGGTGTCTTTGATAAGACATTATTTTTTTTAATTTATTTTCAGCATAACAGAATTCATTGTTTATGTACCACACCCAGTGCTCCAATGCAATACGTGCCCTCCATAATACCCACCACCTGGCTCCCCCAACATCCCACCCCTGCCCCTTCAAAACCCTCAGATTGTTTTTCAGAGTCCATAGTCTCTCATGGTTCATCTCCCCTTCCAATTTCCCTCAACTCCCTTCTCCTCTCCATCTCCCTTTGTCCTCCATGCTATTTGTTATGCTCCACAAATAAGTGAAACCATATGATAATTGACTCTTTCTGCTTGACTTATTTCACTCAGCATAATCTCTTCCAGTCCCATCCATGTTGATACAAAAGTTGGGTATTCATCATTTCTGATGGAAGCATAATACTCCATAGTGTATATGGACCACATCTTCCTTATCCATTCATCCATTGAAGGGCATCTTGATTCTTTCCACAGTTTGGCGACCATGGCCATTGCTGCTATAAACATTGGGATACAGATGGCCCTTCTTTTGACTACATCTGTATCTTTGGGGTAAATACCCAGTAGTGCAATTGCAGGGTCATAGGGAAGCTCTATTTTTAATTTCTTAAGGAATCTCCACACTGTTTTCCAAAGTGGCTGCACCAATTTGCATTCCCACCAACAGTGTAGGAGGGTCCCCCTTTCTCCACATCCTCTCCAACACACGTTGTTTCCTGTCTTGCTAATTTTGGCCATTCTAACTGGTGTCAGGTGGTATCTCAATGTGGTTTTAATTTGAATCTCCCTGATGGCTAGTGATGATGAATATTTTTTCATGTGTCTGATAACCATTTGTATGTCTTCATTGGAGAAGTGTCTGTTCATGGATAAGACATTATTCTTGCAGGAATAATTCTGGACATTCTAGTTACACTGAGACTGCAGGAGCAGCCACCTTCTTCAAAACTTGAGTATGTTATACCCATGGCCAAAATCTGCATTCTTTAAAAACACTGTGGGAACACAAATGTACACTGGGGCTTCAGTAGTAAGTTGTGTGAACTGCAGACAGGATGAGGATAGTTTCAATATTTTTAAATTTTTCCCAAAATTCTTTGACACATCTCTCATCGAGAGATGGAGACTATGTTGTCCCCTTTTGAATCTAGGCAGACCTGTGATTGTTTTAGCCCATTGAATAAGATAGAAATGATTCCATATGAACTTTTGTTCATGCAAATCCCACCTGATACTCTTGGAAGACTTTCCCTAAGGGACACTAGGTGTCATGTAAGAAGTCTCAGGACTATTCTACCCTGTCAGAGAGGCCAGGTGTAGGTGTCAGCTGTAGAGACCCCAGCTGACAGGCAACATCAATGGCTAGACATCTGACTGAGCCTTCTTGGATGTCCAGCCCAGTTCAAACTTCAGGCGATCGCAGTTCCAGTGGACATCTGACTAAAAATACATGAAAGACTCAAAGAATTGCCCAGATGACCCCTATCTGAATTCCTGACTTAGCAGACTTGGTGTCTGATGGGCACTCACTTTCTAGATGGCTGTTTTTTGCAGCAACTTCACATAGATGAAGATATGAGGACTTTTTCTGGAGTCTCTTTTATAAGGGCACTAATCCCTCATGGCTTAAGCACCTCCCAAGTGCTCCACCACCTAATACCATCACCTTGGGGGTTAGGACACCAATATATGACTTTGGCGGAGACATAAATATCCAGACCATAACACAACTGGATGCAGACCAAAAAATGTAAATCCCTGCCTGTAAAGTGCTCACTCAGATATCTGCTCCAAGTGAGTAGGAACTTTGTTTAGTTCCCATTGTGTCCCCACTGCCTCAAATGGCAAGTGGCACACAAGACATGCTCAACAAGTATTTGTATTATGAATGACTGAAAAATAAATTGATGGATCTTCGGATGGCTTGATGCAGCCCTAACCAAGACTAGAGGATGTATTTTTCCTCCAGCCACGGGACTTCACCTGCTAGAAAGAACGTTTAGTATCAGGACCATGCCTAATTTTTTCTGACTTCCTGTGACTTACCTGGTGTTTCATGTCTGAACTATATTCATTGACCCTGCTTCTTTCTTTCTTCAACCAGATTAGATATGCCAATAGCAAGAATCCTTAGAAACTTCTGAACCTCAAACCTTATTTTTTAGTTCTTCATATTAAATGACAATAAAAACTCACATTTAAGTGGTGTTCTATTTTCTTTACATATATTAACATAAACCAGTCAACACACTAAACATGATATTATTTTTTGTCGGGGAGACTGACACACAGAGAGGTTATGTCATTTGCTGAGCTGCTCACTTACAGGGCTGGGATTTGAACCTAAACACTCTTGATTCTTACTACACCGCTCCCAAGTTGCTGATGTGCAGCCAAAATTTGATGGATGAATCTCAGCTGCTAGCCACCTAAAATATATATGGCTCCTGTGGAATTGAGGCCAAGCAGCACAGATGTATACATATCTGTTGCTTTGATTGCACATAGCTGAATGTGGGGCTTACATGTTTTCAAAAGAGGACAACAAATCCTTTGCACAGAATTTGCTCATCTTTTTTCCTTTTATCTGTTATGTATTTTAACTTTGATATTTAAAGAATATTTCAAATATTCCAGGACAAGTAGCTAACCATATTCATTTCAAAGCCTTAAATATTCTTAAATATTAACAAAATTAAAACCATAAAAATTCTTAAATATTAACCATGTTCATTTTGAAGGCTTAAATATAAGCCCCATGTTTATGGCCACTTCCTCAGGGAATTCTGTCTAATCAAGCTGAGTGATTGGACTGACAGAATAGATTTGGGTTCATATTGACAATTTTATTCCAGTTTCTTAAAAAGTTATGTGTCCATGCTCATGGATTGGAAGAAAAAATATTGTGAAAATGTCTATCTTACCTAAAGCAATATACACATTTAATGCAATCCCTATCAAAATCCCATCCATTTTTTTCAAGGAAATGGAACAAATTTATTTGGAACCAGAAAAGACATTGAATAGCCAGAGGAATATTGAAAAAGAAAATCAAGGTTGGTGGCATCATAATTCCAGACTTCAAGCTCTGTTACAAAGCTGTCATCATCAAGACACTATGGTACTGGGAAAAAAAAAAAAAAAAAGACATATAAATCAATGGAACAGAATAGAGAGCCCAGAAATAGTCCCTCAACTCTATGGTCAACTAATCTTCAACAAAGCAGGAAAGAATGTCCAATGGAAAAAGACAGTCTTTTCAACAAATGGTGCTGGGAAAAATTGGACAGCCACATGCAGAAAAATGAAAATGGACCATTTCCTTACACCACACAAAAATAGATTCAAAATGGATGAAGGACATCAGTGTGACAAAGGAATCCATCAAAATCCTTGAGGAGAACACAGGCAGGAACCTCTTCGACCTCAACCGCAGCAACTTCTTCCTAGGAACATCACCAAAGACAAGGGAAGCAAGGGCAAAAATGAACTATTGGGACTACATCAAGATCAAAAGCTTTTGCACAACAAAGGAAATAGTCAACAAAACCAAATGACAAGTGACAGAATGGGAGGAGATATTTGAAAACGACATGTCAGATAAAGGGCTAGTATCCAAAATCTATAAAGAACTTATCAAACTCAACACCCAAAGAACAAATAATCCAGTCAAGAAATGGGAAGAAGACATGAACAGACCTTTCTGCAAGGAAGACATCCAGATGGCCAACAGACACAAGAAAAAGTGCTCCACATCACTTGCCATCAGGGAAATACAAATCAAAACCACAATGAGATACCACCTCATGCCAGTCAGAATGGCTAAAATTAACAAGTCAGGAAATGACAGATGTTGGCGAGGATGTGGAGAAAGGGGAACCCTCCTACACTATTGGTAGGAATCCAAGCTGGTGCATTCACTCTGGAAAACAGCATGAGGTTACTCAAAAAGTTGAAAATAGAGCTACCCTATGACAAAGCAATTGCACTACTGGGTATGTACCCTAAAGATACAAATGTAGTGATCCAAAGGGGCACATGCACCCGAATGTTTATAGCAGCAATGTCTACAATAGCCAAACTATGGAAAGAGCCTAGATGTCCATCAACAGATGAATGGATAAAGAAGAGGTGGCGGGGGGGGGGGGGGGCTAGTGGGTAGGGTAGTAGGAGGAGGCGCCTTTTCAACCTGTACCCTAAAGAGAGCTGATTACCTACCAAAGAACTCCGATCACCCATGAAATCAGCCTGAGATCAGAATTATACACATCTGGATCTCTACAGGGACAGAAGACGCCATTGCACAGGTAAAGTGGAGTTGGAAAGGCGGACTGATATTGGAAGATAAACAAAAGGGGGAGGGAGCCACCAGAGGTGACTGGTTGGAAAGTAAAACCCCTAATACGAGAGAGAGTGCCCTGCGTCTGGGGACCAGCATTAACCTGGAGACTGGTTGAAAGCACTCCAAAAGAGCAAAGGATCGCGGGGGGAAATTGTGGAAATCAGGGCAGCTAGCGACAGGGGCTTAAGTCCCCAGTCCCTGGACAGCCTCCCCTGGCACTGAGCCAGAGAGAGTGAGGTGGAGAAACCAGGTCTTGGTCCCTGAGCCGCCAGCGCGCCCGAGATTGCTGGGTTCTGGCCCCTTTGAGGGGATGGGAGCCACGCCGGACAGCAGAATGTGCAAGCCCTGCTACAGAGCCTGAGATGCATGCACCCCTCATCCTCCCCTGAAAGAGGTACAAAGGCCCAGCCTGCGCTCTTTGACACACGCCACTGTTTCAGAGCCTAAGATGCGCGCCCCAAACTCTCCCCCTAGAGAGGTGCGTGAAGGCCCAGCCTGGTGCTTTCGGATCTACGCCCCATTCTCAGAGCCTGAGATGCACACGCGACCCACAGCCTCCCCTGAAAAAGGTGCGCACAAGCCGGGCACTCTTAGACCCAGAAAGACCAGGCACTCCCAGCCTGGGCCAGCGGGAAAATCTCAGTGTGTGATCCCTGCTTGGAACCTCTCTGGTGGTCTGGAGCTTCCCAAACAGCTGCCACTGCATTGGTTTTGGGTACAAGCAGAAGATCCTGCGTCCCCAGGGACCACGACTTGGAAACTGCTCTGCCAGCGGCCAAGGGGGCATTTATATGGGCCCTGCAACACCCACAGAAGAACAGACTGAGGCTTCTCTCTGAGAGGGAGGTCAGGGTGCAGTTTGCTTTCCTCTAAACCTACAAAAACTATCAAAAGTGGTCAAGGCGAGAGGGGAAAAAAAAAAAAAAAAAAAGGTGAACAAACATAAAAACCTCCAGAGAACAAAAACCTGAAAAAAACGATTTCCTCAGAGCCCACCCCCTTGAGGGGGACTGGAGGACTTAACTCAGGGAACATCATTGACTGAAAACCCACGTGGCAGTCCCCTCCTCCAGAAAAATAACCAGGAAAGGAAAAAAAAAAAAAATAGACTACAAGAGAACCTCAACCACTATTTCATAGGACAACTTTTATTTTTAATTTGTTCCCACTATTCTGGCTCATTTTTTTAATATAGATAATTTTTAACCTATTTACCATCACAGTGAGCTGTCCAGTACATCAAATTCCATAATAACATTCTACCCTGAACTTTTTGATACATACACCTGTGTTTTTCTTTTGCATTTCTATTTTTTAAATTTTTTTAATTTTAGTTTAGTTTAGTCTAGTTTATTCCTTTTTTATTTTTATTTTCTAATATTCATACAGAGTTAAACTTCAAAGTAATCCCCTTTCCCCAATCAATACTACCCCTATAGGTAAACCAATTTTTAATCCCGCTTTAGCCTAGGAAAGTTCAGTCCTTTAACAAAGATATCAAGGTACATCCAGGAAGAAGCAAAACAACCTTCCTTGCCCACACTGAGAATTTATAACCACTCTCCCATCTTTTTCTTCCACCAGTGTTTCTGTGTTTTTGTGTTTGTCCTGATAGTATATAAATCTTACACTTGGGGTTCTTTTCAACAAGGTTCTTCCTTTATTTGCATATTTTTTTTTCTCTTGCCATACACTTGTATCAGTCTTTTTGTTTGCCTGTTTCTGTTTGTATACTTCATAAATCTTACCTTGGGGCCCATTTGGGCTGGACCTTCTCGTCCATCTTCCCTTTCTTTCCTGACTCTCTCTCTCTCTCTCTCTCTTTTTTTTTTCTTTTTCTTCTCTTTTTTCTCTCTTTTGGGTGGGGAATCCTGATTGCTCAGAAGCGTTCCAGGGTGCACCAAGACTGCACCATGGTCGATACAACCAGCTACATCTGTTCAGTCATCTCTCACCAAAATGACTAGGAGGAGGAATGCCCAACAGAAGAAAAATACAGAGGATGGACCTTCTGCAACAGAGCTAACGGCTATCAACATAGACAATATGTTGGAAAGAGAATTCAGGCTAACAATTATCCAGGCAATAGCTAGGTTGGAGAAAGCCATGGATGGCCAAACAGAATTGATTAGGGCTGAGCTGAAAGCGACCAGACAGGATGTTCACAATGTAAGGGCAGAGCTAAAAGCTACCAGGGCTGAGGTTCACAACACTCTCAATGAGTTCCAATCTAATCTAAATTCTCTCAAAGCTAGGGTAACTGAGACAGAAGATAGAATTAGTGATCTGGAGGACAAAGAGATAGAGAGAAAGGATCAAGAGGAAGTCTGAAACAAAAAGCTTAGAAACCATGAAACAGAATCAGGGAAATAAATGACGCCATGAAACGTTCCAACGTCAGAATTATTGGAATCCCTGAAGGGGAGGAGAAAGAAAGAAGTCTAGAAGATATAGTGGAACAAGTTCTTCATGAAAATTTTCCCAATCCAGCGAATGGAACCAGCGTTCATGTACTAGAGGCCGAACGGTCTCCACCCAAGATTATAGATTCCAGAAAAACATCAAGGCACCTGAGAGTCAAATTGAGGAATCATAACTGTAGATATAATCTCTTGAAAGCCACTAGGACAAAGAGGCTCCTTACTTACAGAGGAAAGCCCATCAGAATAACGTCAGACCTGTCCACAGAGACCTGGCAAGCCAGAAAGGGCTGGCAAGATATATTCAGGGCACTAAATGAGAAGAATATGCAGCCAAGAATACTTTATCCAGCAAGACTGACATTCAAAATGGATGGAAAGATAAAGAGTTTCCAAGACCGGCAAGGCTTAAAAGACTATGCAACCACCAAGCCAACACTGCAGGACATATTAAGGGGGGTTCTATAAAAGAGGAAAAATCATAAGAATACCATTGAACAGAAATATAGAGACAATCTACAGAAAGAAAGACTTCAAAGGTAACACGATGTCAATAAAAACGTATCTATCAATAATCACTCTCAATGTGAATGGCCTAAATGAGCCCATAGAATGACATAGGGTTGCAGATTGCATAAAATGACAGGACCCATCCATAGGTTGTCTACAAGAGACCCATTTTGAACCTAAAGATACACCCAGACTGAAAGTGAAGGGATGGCGAAGCATCTTTCATGCCAATGGGCCTCAAAAGAAGGCCGGGGTAGCGATTCTCATATCACATAAATTAGATTTTAAACTAAAGACTGTAGTCAGAGATACAGAAGGACACTACATCATTCTTAAAGGGACTATCCACCAGGATGATCTAACAATTGTAAATATCTATGCCCCCAATATGGGACCAGCCAATTACATAAGAAAACTGTTAATCAAGATAAAGAGTCATATTGATATGAATACATTAATAGTAGGAGATCTTAACACTCCTCTCTCAGAAATAGACAGATCATCAAAGCAGAAAATCAATAAAGAAACAAGAGCATTGAATGACACATTGGACCAGATGGACCTCATAGATATATACAGAACATTCCACCCTAAAACAACAGAATACCCATTCTTCTCAAGTGCACATGGAACATTCTCAAGAATAGTCCACATACTGGGTCACAAATGAGGACTCAACTGATACCAAAAGACTGAAACTATTCCCTGCATATTCTCAAAAAACAATGCTTTGAAACTGGAGCTCAATCACAAGGAAAAGTTCTGAAGGAACTCAAACACCTGGAAGCTAAAGACCACCTTGTTTAAGAATGCTTGGATCAACCAGGAGATCAAAGAAGAACTGAAACAATTCATGGAAACCAATGAGAATGAAGACACTTCGGTCCAAAACCTATTTGATACAGCAAAGGCGGTCCTAAGGGGGAAATACATAGCCATCCAAGCCTCTCTCAAAAAAGTTGAAAAATCCAGAACACAGCAGCTGTCTCTACACCTTAAAGAACTGGAGAATCACCAACAAATCAAACCAACTCCACACATAAGAAGGGAAATAATCAAGATTAGAGCTGAGATCAATGAGGTAGAAACCAGAGATACAGTAGAATGTATCAATGAAACTAGAAGCTGGTTTTTGGAAAGAATCAATAAGATCGATCAACCATTGGCCACACTAATCCAAAAGAAAAGAGAGAAAGCCCAAATTAATAAAATTATGAAAGAAAAGGGAGAGATCACAACTAACACCAAGGAAGTAGAAACAATCATCAGAAGTTATTATCAACAGTTATATGCCAATAAGCTAAGCAACCTAGATGAAATGGATGCATTCCTGGAAAACTATAACCTCCCAAAATTGAACCAGGAAGAAATTGACAACCTGAATAGACTGATTATAGTAACGAGATTGAAGCAGTGATCAAAAACCTCCCAAAAAACAAGAGCCCAGGACCTGATGCATTCTCTGGGGAATTCTTCTAAACTTTCAAAGAAGAAATAACACCTATTCTCCTGAAGCTGTTTCAAAAAATTGAAGCAGAAGGAAAACTTCCCGACTCTTTCTATGAAGCCAGCATTACCCTGATCCCCAAACCAGGCAAAGACCCTACCAAAAAGGAGAATTTCAGACCAATATCACCGATGAATATGGATGCTAAGATTCTCAACAAGATCCTAGCAAACAGGATCCAACAGCTCATTAAAAAGATTATCCACCATGACCAAGTGGGATTCATCCCTGGGCTACAAGGATGGTTCAACATTCGCAAATCAATCAGTGTGATAGAACAAATTAATAAGAAAAGAAAGAAGAACCACATGGTCCTCTCAATTGATGCAGAAAAAGCATTTGACAAAAACCAGCATCCATTCCTGATTAAAACGCTTGAGTGGCTCAGTGGGTTAAAGCCTCTGCCTTTGGCTCGGGTCGTGATCCCAGGGTCCTGGGATCGAGCCCCACATCATGCTCTCTGCTCAGCGGGGAGCCTGCTTCCTCCTCTCTCTCTGCCTGCCTCTCTGCCTACTTGTGATCTCTGAGTGTCAAATACATAAATAAAATCTTAAAAAAAAAAAAAAACGCTTCAATGTATAGGGATAGAGGGAACATTCCTGAACTTCATAAAATCTATCTATGAAAGACAAACAGCAAATATCATCCTCAATGGGAAAAAGTTTGCAGCCTTCCCGTTGAGATCAGGAAAACGACAAGGATGCCCACTCTCACCACTCTTGTTCAACATACTATTAGAAGTCCTAGCAACAGCAATCAGACAACAAAGAGAAATAAAAGGTATCCAAATTGGCAATGAAGAAGTCAAACTCTCTCTCTTCGCAGATGACATGATTCTTTATATGGAAAACCCAAAAGACTCCACCCCCAAGCTACTAGAAGTCATACAACAATTCAGCAACGTGGCAGGATACAAAGTCAATGTACAGAAATCAGTGGCTTTCTTATACACTAACAATGAAAATACAAAAAGGGAAATTAGAGAATCGATTCCATTTACTATAGCACCAAGAACCATAAGATACCTGGGAATCAACCTAACCAAAGAGGTAAAGGATCTGTACTCGAGGAACTACAGAACACTCATGAAAGAAATTGAAGAAGACACAAAAAGATGGAAGACCATTCCATGCTCTTGGATCGGAAGAATAAACATTGTTAAAATGTCTATACTGCCTAGAGCAATCTATACTTTTAATGCCATTCCAATCAAAATTCCACCGGTATTTTTCAAAGAGCTGGAGCAAATTATCCAAAACTTTGTATGGAATCAGAAGAGACCCCGAATCACTAAGGAAATGTTGAAAAACAAAAAACTGGGGGCATCACGTTACCTGATTTCAAGCTTTACTACAAAGCTGTGATCACCAAGACAGCATGGTACTGGCATAAAAACAGGCACAGAGACCAGTGGAACAGAGTAGAGAGCCCAGATATGGACCCTCAACTCTATGGGCATATAATCTTGGATAAAACTGGAAAAAATATATATTGGAAAAAAGACAGTCTCTTCAATAAATGGTGCTGGGAAAACTGGACTGCTATATGTAGAAGAATGAAACTCAACCATTCTCTTACACTGTACACAAAGATAAACTCAAAATGTATAAAAGACCTCAACATGAGACAGGAATCCATCAGAATCCTAGAGGAGAATACAGGCAGTAACCTCTTTGATATCAGTCACAGCAACTTCTTTCAAGATATGTCTCCAAAGTCAAAGGAATCAAAATCTTCTGCACAGCAAAGGAAACAACCAAGAAAACAAAGAGCCAACCCACGGAATGGGAGAAGATATTTGCAAATGACAGTACAGACAAAAGGTTGATATCCAGGATCTATTAAGAACTCCTCAAACTCAACACACACAAAACAGACAATCATATAAAAAAATGGGCAGAAGATATGAACAGACATTTCTCCAATGAAGACATACAAATGGCTATCAGACACATGAAAAAATGTTCATCATCACTAGCCATCAGGGAGATTCAAATTAAAACCATATTGAGATATCACCTTACATCAGTTAGAATGGCCAAAATTAGCAAGACAGGAAACAACATGTGTTGGAGGGGATGTGGAGAAAGGGGAACCCTCTTCCACTGTTGGTGGGAATGCAAGTTGGTGCAGCCACTTTGGAGAACAGTGTGGAGATTCCTCAAGAAATTAAAAATAGAACTTCCCTATGACCCTGCAATTGCACTACTGGGTATTTACCCCAAAGATACAGATGTAGTCAAAAGAAGGGCCATCTGTACCCCAATGTTTATGGTAGCAATGGCCACGGTCGCCAAACTGTGGAAAGAACCAAGATGCCCTTCAATGGACGAATGCATAAGGAAGATATGGTCCATATACACTATGGAGTATTATGCCTCCATCAGAAAGGATGAATACCCAACTTTTGTATCAACATGGACGGGACTGGAAGAGATTATGCTGAGGAAAATAAGTTAAGCAGAGAGAGTCAATTATCATATGGTTTCACTTATTTGTGGAACATAACAAATAGCATGGAGGACATGGGGAGTTAGGAGAAGGCATTTGGGGGAAATTGGAAGGGGAGGTGAACAATGAGAGACTATGGACTCTGAAAAACAATCTGAAGGGTTTGAAGAGGTGGGGGGGTGGGAGGTTGGGGGAACCAGGTGGTGGGTATTAGAGAGGGCAGGGATTGCATGGAGCACTGGGTGTGGTACAAAAACAATGAATACTGTTATGCTGAAAATAAATTTTAAAAAGTGTCAAAAAATAAAATTAAATTTAAAAAAAAGAGGAAATGGTATATATACACAATGGAATACTATGCAGCCATCAAAAGAAATGAAATCTTGCCATTTGCGATGACATGGATGGAACTAGAGGTTATTATGCTGAGCAAAATAAGTCAACCAGAGAAAGACAATTATCATATAATCTTCCTGATATGAGGAAGTTGAGAGGTAACGTTGGGTGTTTGGGAGTAGGAAAAGAATAAATGAAACAAGATGGATTGTGAGGGAGAATAATCATAAGAGACTCTTAATCTCACAAAACAAACTGAGGGTTGCTGGGGGGAAGAGGGTAGGGAGAGGGTGGTTGGGTTATGGATATTGGGGAAGGTATGTGCTATGGTGAGTGCTGTGAAGTGTGTAAACCTGGCATTTCACAAACCTGTACCCCTGCGGCTAAAAATACATTATATGTTAATAAAAAAATAAAAAGTTATTTAAAAAAAAGTTATGTGTAAATGAAGCAAGATGGGATTGGGAGGGAGATAAACCATAAGTGACTCTTAATCTCACAAAACAAACTGAGGGTTGCTGGGGGGAGGGGGGTTGGGGGGTGGGGTTATTGTGGACATTGGAGAGGGTATGTGCTATGGTGAGTGCGGTGAAGTGTGTAAACCTGACGATTCACAGACTTGTACCCCTGGGGAAAAAATATATGTTTATAAAAAATAAAATTAAAAATAAAGTACTCATCTAAAAAAAAAGTTATGTGTCTAAGAATATTGGAGCAAAACTAATTTTCAAATTGTTAGTTATTAAAAAAAATGAAACAAGAAATGTATTTTATCCAGTTGAATTCCCAAAGTTTCAGACAGATTTTGTCCTCTGTCTGGAATTACCTTGTTCAAACTCTGACTTCTCTCAAAAATTTCAACTTTGCCTGTAGCCACAGTCACATTTCCTTTCATCTTTTTGAAGTCAATTCAAGAATCATCATGGCTTAGGTGTAATAGGCCTCTACTTTTCTGTACCATTATTTCAAAAATATAGTGATCCAAGTGAAACAGCATGCTTGCTTCTCATCAAGAATGACCACTTCAGTTTGCTATATAGATATCTTATTCCAAAGTTCCTATATTCCTATATAATGTCTTATTCCAAAGTTTGGGCAGAAACTCCCCAACTTGGGACCCCATGTGACTGTATGGCTATGACTCTTTGATGTTGTTGACATTGAAAAGTAATATTCAACGGCCAAAAAATAATGAAAATCAGTTCCAGTCTACCTGAGATCTCTTGAAAGATATTTACAGGTGTCCAATCTGTAACCTTATGAGACATTGCCCATGTCATCTTTTTTCTGTTTTCTCAGAGTTTAGAGCCCTTCACATATTGAATACCCCAGGCATTCTCTCAGGAAAAACCTTTAACTCCATATTTTTTTGGAATTTATTAACTTTGCAGCTTACCTCTCTCTCTCAAACTCATCATTTGTAGTTTAACTTGATATTCCTCCCTCAAACCTTCTTTTATGCCTCCTATTTGGTCTCATTTTTCTCAATTTCTGATCCTCTGTACTACCCTCAACAGAAATGGGGATTCCAGTGTCACATGGTCACTCTCTACCACATCACACAAGAAAAGTCAGGTAGCTAGCAGCCCCTCTCCACACCCCCACCCTGAAGTTTCCAAAGCCACTCTGTGTGAGAAACATGACAACTTAACATCCTAGACCCACACTAGGATTAGTCTTGGTGCTGACATGCTAGGCCTACAAGAATTCAGGGAGGGAACTCACTGAGTACCCTTGAGCAGGGCAGTCAAAGGAGAAGCAGTTGGTGCAACAAGAAGCTTTATTTTTCTACCTAGTCATATATAGTTAGTAATACTGTAAGGCACAGAGAAGGGGGAGACGGTGGGCCCCTGGAAAAGACACACAAACCGAGCCTTCTGCAGAGAGCTCACCCTTCTTCCCACATCCACAAACATTTCAGCTGCTCAGCCAGGAAACAGAGATCAGGAGATTTAGGGAAGACAATATCACAGGGCTTTTCCAGGCATTGTAGATTTCCATTTCCTCTCAAATAGCTTGTCTCAGCATCAGAAGCCCAGATCAGCAAGAGTTCCTGGAGTCGTGGCCACACCCAGAGACCCCAGACTGCCTCTCACTCCCACTGTCACGGGGATCAGAACTGTGGAACCAGCATCTGTGGGATCCGTGGTGCCTATGGTGGCTCAAGCAGCAGCTGCCCTCAGAGCTGGGGCCACAGCCACTCCCAGAGCCAGGAGCACAACCAGCAGGGGCTTGGGGGGAGCACTGTGCTGAGCTCTTTGGGGGACACTTGGGTGATGGGGGACACTTGGGCGGGGGCTGGCACTGCTGCTGGCTCTGCTGGCAGGACATCTCTGCAGGAATTTGACCTTCAACAAATAAAAGAAACATTGTGGACACAGAAGCTTCAGGAACATTCCCCTCCCTGTGGGTTTTGTCAAACACTTGTCTCCATGACCAAGCTGCTTTCCAAACCAAGCTCTGTGGGACAGAAATGGGGACATGCAGGGGACATGTGCACTTGGATGCCAGATGGATCTCTGTGCACCCCTGACAACATACTCAGAACAAGAATGGAAGGTATCCTGAAGACCTGTGGCTTTGGGGGTTCACAGCCCCCTGACAGGTGCCTCAGTGACTCTTTCCTTACTATCGTGCCTTTCACCACTGCTGCCCACTGTCTGGGCCTCTTCCTATGTGTTCTGTTCAGATCTGGTCTTGTCTTTCTAACACACTCAGCTGAGGGGATACTCACGGGATGCTGAGGAGGCAGGACAAGGCTGTTCCTGAGGAGGCTGTGGATGAGGAGCCCAGGGCAGGAGCCCTTTTATCCTGTGCAGGGGTGTGGAGGGGTTATGATGCAGGGCAGGAGCATGCTGCTGCTTTCACAAGCAGGGGAGGTGACAGCCTGGCACACTCCCAGGACTAGGCTTTCAGCCTTTTTCCTGGGCACTTGCATAATGTCCAATAGATGATGTTCAACCAGGAAACATGATGACTGTCCACATACATCCCCTTGGGACCTACTCAGAGCCTAACACCCTTCCTGCCTGCCTGCCTGCCTTCTTTCCTATCTCCCTCCCTCCCTTCCTCCCTCCCTTCCTTCCTTCTTTGCTTCCTTCCTCTGTTCACATGCCCTACTGGGAACAGGTATAGATATGAAAAAATTACCTTCTTATATTCAGAAGTCTACCAAGATGGACACACGGACAAATGAATAAATCATAACACAAATTCCAAGTGATAAATGTACTTTAATCTGCACAGGCTGCCCCTCTGACCATGACCTTCAGATGTAATCCACCACTGCCTCCTGAGCTTCTAGCAGTTAGATATGGGCAAGGATAGGGGACTGGTGCTAGAGCCCTATCTGCGGGGATTATGCCCCTCAGATGACCTCATGGCACCAATGGGGCAGCATGGAATTTCACAAATAAAGGGAGGAGAGCAAAATTAGGTGTTGATGGAACAAATAAATAAATTTCCAAGAGATGAAAATGTGTACTTTTTTTTAGTGAAGTCATCTAAACTCAAAACTATTTGCATATTTGAATCTAGTACACTATAGTGCTACAGCCAAGCAAAAGTGATTAGGACTATGTAAACTTGAATGATGTATGATTTGAATAATTTTTGCTAGTAAAGATAGTACACCATGGATTTTTTTATTAACATATAATGTATTATTTGCCCCAGGGGTACAAGTCTGTGAATCATCAGGTTTACACATTTCCCAGCACTCACCATAGCACATACCCTCCCCAGTGTCCATCATTCAGCCACCCCATCCCTTCCACCCCCTCCCCTCCAGCCACCCTCTGTTTGTTTCATGAGATTAAGAGTCTCTTATGGTTTGTGCCTCTCCAGATCCCATCTTGTTTCATTTTTTCCTTCACTAACCCCCACAACCTCCAACCCTGCTTCTCAAATTCCTCATATCAGAGAGATCATATGATAATTGTCTTTCTATAATTGACTTATTTTGCTCTGCATAATACGGTCCATGGATTTTATTTATAGAGAAAACTGTTCATGGCCTATTGTTAGCTAGTAAAAAGCAGTACACACAGTTAATTAAATGATATTTTGAATGTACTCTTTATAGGGAATGTGTCTTATTCTTTTACAACCACTAAAACCTATAGGACCATCTAATTTCCTTTAGATGATTTTGTTTTTATCCTGGTACTATAAAACTTGTACTCACCAAAGCATGGGGATCCCATGAGTTGTTTCAAAGCCCCATGGAGGAAGCACTGGTAGTGGGTGGGCCTTTGGGGTGTTAACTCAAGATAGAGGTAGTGAGACAGCTGGGAAGAGAATGCGCTCTCCTGACATTCTCTTGTCTCCAGAAGAGGCTCTGGACCCCCCTGAGGCCATGCTTTCAGCCTCAGCCTCAATTTAGTCTGATGGCCTCTTCCCTCATATCATGGGAACCCACAACTAGATACTGGATTGGAAAGGGCAAAACATGAGGGATGAAATGAGGCACTATTTTTCATGTGGTCTGCATGGTGAGGTTGTAGTGGACAAGACAATGGCATGAAACTCATTTCCATTTTTATCAGCTATACTGAGCAAGGCAAGTCTTAGACAATACCACAAAATTAAGGCTACTTTCTGTCCTGGTGCCCATAGGAAGTCCTAGCTTACAACTGGTGTCCCAGTGTAACTACTTAGTGGTATCCTGGTTAGGGTGATAATATAGAGATCAGCTTAATGGACATGTTGCTAACATCACACTTGGAGCCCCTCTGAATGTCAAACCTGACCTTGGGGTGTGAATGAGAGAGGAACATGACCCATTGTCTTTTCCCCCATAGACTTGATTCTCCTCCTGCTAGCCCTTCCCCACTGAATTTTTCTCATGCAGTTACTAATTTCCCAGTTCCTACATTTAACACACTTTAAAGGAGCATTAGCTGTGAGGGTCAGGTACCTTGCACAGTACTGGGAATACAGATAAAGAACAGCCTTCCCTCACCAGGCCAACATCCTAGCAGAGGAGGAAGACAAAATGCGAATTACAGCTGTGGTGTCCATTAAAAAGAAATTGCAGGTTCTGTGTGTGTGTAAGAGGAAGGCCTGATGTAGTCTGGGGGTTCTGATCTCTGCAAAAAATGGATAGTTTTTCTTTGACCTCTCATTCAACAGAAGCAAGTACAAAGGCTCTTTTGGTCCAGATGGTTTTAATCTTGAGTCATTAGGCAACAACAGCTGAAGAGTCACATCTGTCTCAGGAGTTTGGGGAAATTCCAGTTTCTGGGTCACTCTGAGCAGGGAGATTTCCACATCCCCCTGGAAACGCAAAGACTTTTATGTGGCTTTCTCCAGGTCCATCCCAGTTTTTTTTTGTTTGTTTGTTTTGTTGTTTTTGTTTGTTTGTTTTGTTTTGTTTTGTTTTGTCATAGAGAAAGAGTTGTTTTTTTTTTTAATATTTTATTTATTTATTTATTTATTTGAGAGAGAGACAGTGACAGAGAGCATGAGAAGGGAGAAGGTCAGAGTGGGGACTTGATTCCTGGAACTTCAGGATCATTACCTGAACTGATGGCAGTTGCTTAACAAACTGAGCCACCCAGGCACCTGAGAGGGAGTTGTTTTAGTGCTGGAGTTGTTTCTTGCTGATTTGAGATCCATGTCAGTAAGGAAATCCCTCTTCACAGGCCCCCACATGTCTCCCAGAGAAGCTGCTCCACAGGCCTGCAGACCAAACAAATGTCCTTGATAACAGAAGCACAGCTGTGAGGCCATGGCTGGGTAGCTCCTTCCTGTCCAGAAGGTCAGCTCCCTAAGTGTCAGTGCTGTGAAGGAACCCTGCTTATTTCTGATGCTTCATCTTTTGACTGCACTGAGGAGATAAACCTCAGTACCTCAAGAATAAGAAAAGAAGGAAACACAGAACTCTTCTCCCTCATCTAAGGGACAGGACCATGAGAGGACAGGACTGTGTCAAGCTTCTCTAGGACAAGTGTCTCAGCATCTCCAAAAAAATGATGTGAGGAAGTGTGAAAATACTACCTAGTCTTCTAATATGAGAATATTTGATCCCGGATTCCCATCCATATAGCAATTTATTTTTTAAAAGATTTTATTTATTTATTTGACAGAGAAAGAGATGACAGGTAGTCAGAGAGGCAGGCAGAGAGGGGGAGCAGGCTCCCTGTTGAGCAGAGAGCCTGATGTGGGACTCAATTCCAGGACCCTGGGATCATGACCTGAGCTGAAGGCAGAGGCTTTAACCCACTGAGCCACCCAGGTGCCCCACCATATACCAATTTAGATGGTGTCTAGCATCTTGGGATTGTAAAGTATCTCCTCACAACCACTGAAAATATTCCATAGGATTCAAGCTTTAATAAGATGCCAGTTTGTGATTTTTCTTAGTTTGAGAGTTTCAGTGCAAGCCCCAACCCTAAAACCACAGCACCTAAATACTCTGAACTCCTAAAGAGATCCCTACAAGAGTCTCAGATGCCCTCCACATATGTTAAGACATTATAGAAGAAGCCCTTCTATTAACATCATCATGTAAAAGTAGAAAGCTAAGAATTTAATGAAAAATATTAAATAGAGGATGCTTTTCATAGCAGAATAGTGAGGAAGGAAGGTTCATTAACTCCTCTGAGCAGGGTGAATATTGAGGATGTGGGTGGGGTCAAGACAAGAGAAGTCAGGTGCACTGTGTGGTGATGAAAGCTGTGTGGGGACATAGGTGCCTCTATAACCGTGTGACACATCCCTCTGGAGATGTCATGAAATTATGTGGAGCTAATTTGTGACTATTTAAATAGTCGATCATTTCCAGCTACTGTGATTTGGGCAAATAAATTTGTCCTGATGTCATCTTGAACTCACAAGCTGAAAAAAAATCAGCTTATATTTAGGTTACACATTAGGTGAGACACTTATAACTTATAAAATTATGTAAATGCAAAAAAAAATTTAAACAGACCAGCAAATCTAAGGATAGTCTTGTAATAGTTGAGACACTAGTACATTCACATCAGACTAAAGGGAAAATAAAAACATGTAATGCTCTAGAGAAGAAATGTTTAATACAAGGTTATATATGTTTTTTGTTACTTCAAGAGTTACATATCATCCTGATGAAGGATATTTCAGAAAATCACAAACTTTCCCTCATGATTTTAGTATGTGCAAGGTTGCAGTCTTCAGAGTATGGGAACAGAACTGAAGAGGCTTCTTACTCTTATCTTTAGTTTAAAATATTTCTTTTAGGTTATTTGCTAATGAAGCAGACATACAATGTGTGCTCAAGGTAGAAAGAGAGCTCATGCCTTGAGCAAGAAACTGGGAAGATGGGACTAAGTGTAGCAGGTTTTTTGCAAACAGTGAGTGTAGCTCAAACTCTGTGGGTTTGGAAATGCACAACTTTAACCAGAGCAAAGCTATAACCTGTGCTCCTAGGGAGAAAGGGCGATCTAGCCCAGGAGCATGCACAAAGAGGTATAGGGATCCCCTGGGTCACACAGGGAGAGATCATTATCCTTCCTGGAGTACATTTGAAAGAGGGTATATGCCTCTCCAAGAACAAAAGACCCTGCAGGCACCAGTAAACATACTTTTATTGGCAGGGGATGAAGGCACTGGCAGCAGGTGGATATCCTGTTCACTGCTTTTTTGTGGTGCCACAACATAGATTCCACTCACTGTGCAGTTGTTGGACTGTTTTTCTGGGACAAAGGGCACTAGTCTGAGTGCAGTGATCCTAATCCAGAAAAAAGAGTGGATTTACATGATGAAATATCCTTTAATATTGGAGTTTTGAAAGCCAACCACAGGCCAAAGATAAAACACAGGGAATTTGGAGTTTTGAATCCCAGCCATGCCAGAGATAAACAAGGAAATCTGGGCACCAGGTGTGCTAATGGCCCTTGCTTTTCTGTGAGAGCTTCCTGCACAGCAGGGGGTATGAGATTCCCCTGCCTGGGGACTAGAGAATGGGGTGGCACCATTTTACCCTTGCTACCAACACACTGGGACTCCAGAGAGCAACATAACAACTGCCAGTGGAGGTGGGAGCCCCCTACATCAAAACCCACTCCCCTGTGCTTGGCAAGTGCATTTTCACCTGGCCAGAACTGACTCTGAGCCTGTGCAGTGGGCCTCTTCCCCAGAAAAGCAACACAGGCAGCACACCACATGTACCAAGTCTACCAATCACACAGTGCTTCAAAGCATCTCCTTCTTTTCTGTTGGAAATAGGACCAGACTGTGCTGTTGTTGTTTTTTTCCTTATTCTCTCCCTCCCTTCCTTCCTTCCTTTCTTTTCCCCTATGGAATCAGGATTATAGTTTTTTGTTAGTTTGTTTTATCATTTCCTTTCCCCCACTTTCCCCACTTTTCTTTTTGATCAGACTTCTTCTTTTCTTTTCTTTTTTTTTCTTTTCTTTTCTTTTCTTTTTTTCTTTCTTTTTCTTTGGAATCAGGCATATGTAGTAGTTGTTGTTGTTGTTGTTGTTGTTGTTGTTGTTTATGTTGTCTACTTGGTTTGTTTCATTCCTTTTCATTCTCCCTCTCTCTCTTTCTCCCCCTTTTTTTGGCACAGGTCTTCCTTCCTTCCTTTCTCCCTTCCTTCTTTTCTTCCTTTTCTAGGCTTTTTTCAACAAACAAATCAAAACATGTAGATAATTCTCCAAATACTCTTTTACAAGCAAGGAGGAACTCTGCAGAGGACAGACCAGTGGGAAAGAGCAGCTAAAACACAACAGCAAAGTGCACACAGCATACACCAGAAACACTTCCTGAAGTGCCAGGCCCTGGACAATTTGCGACCTCTTTTTAATATAACATTACTCTGAGATGCGGAAAACATAATACCTGAATACCTGTTTCCATAATACCTGAAGGAGAAACTTAGCCAAAATGACAAGATGGATAAATTCTCCCCAAAGGAAAGGTCAGGAAGATTTCACAGCCAGGGACTTGACCAAAACAGATAGAAGCAATATATCTGAACAAGAATTTAGATCAATAGTCATAAGACTACTAGCTGTACTTGAAAAAAGCATAGAACACACCAAAGAAATGCTTGCTGCAGAGATGAAAGATCTAAAAACTAGTCAGGCTGAAATAAAATATGCTATAACTGGGGAATGGGGCAACTGGGTCCTCAACATTAAGGAGGGCACATATGATGAGCACTGGGTGTTATATACAACTAATGAATCACTGAACACTACATCAAAAACTAATGATATACTCTATGTTGGCTAACTGAACATAATTTAAAAAATTAAAAAATTAAATGTATTATAGATTTTTAATACAAATAAAGAATTTGGCAATAAAAATGCTATCACCGAGATGCAAAACTGACTGGATATAATCACAATGAGAATAAAAGAAGAAGAGGAAAGAATAAGTGATATAAAAGATAAAATTATGGAAAATAATGAAGTTGAAAAGAAGAGGGAAAGAAAACTATTAGATTACAAAATTAGACTTATGGAATTCAGTGATTCCAGGAAGGGAAATCATATCCATATCACAGGATGCTCAGGAGAAGAAGAATGGGGAAAAGGGGCAGGTTTATTTGAACAAATTATAACTGAGTACTTTCTTCCTCTGGGGAAGGAAACAGGCATTCCAAGTCTCAGAGACCCAGAGAACTCCCCTCAAAATCAACAAAAACAGTTCAACACCATGACACATCATAGTGAAATTTGCCAAATTCAAAGATAAAGAGAATTCTGAAATCAGATAGGCAAAAAAGGTCTTTAGCCTACAAGGGTAGACACATAAGGTTAGCAGCAGACCTGGCTACAGAGACCAGGCAGGCCAGAAAGGACTGGCATGATATATCCAACAAACTAAATGAGAAAAATATGTAGCCAAAAATACTTAATCCAGAAAGGCTGTCATTCAGAATAGGAGGGACAAACAGTTTCCAAGACAAAAACCAAAGGAGTTTGAGAACACCAAACCAGCTTTGCAGTAAATATTAAAGGAGACTTTTTGAGCATGTGAGACCAAAAATAGCAAAAACTACAAAGGAGCAGAGACAATATACAGGAACAGTGACTTTACAGATAATACAATGGCACTAAATTCATATCTTTCAATAATCACTCTGAATGTACATGGACTAAATGCTCCAACCAAAAGTTACAGGGTATCAGAGTGGATCAAAAAACAAGATCCATCAATATGCTGCTGATAAGAGATTCATTTTAGACCTAAAGACTCCTTCAGATTGAAAGTGAGGGTGTGGAGAAACATTTATTGCACTAATAGACATCAAAAGAAAGCTAGAGTTGCCATCCTTATACCATAAACTAGATTTGAACCAAACTGTAATAAGAGATGAAGAAGGACACTATACCATAATTAAAGGGGTCTATCCAACAAAAGATCTAACAATTGTAAATCTGTATGTCCCTAACCTGGAGCCAAATATATAAGTTAATTAATAATAAACTTCAAGCAACTCAAGGAAAATAAAATAATAATAGGGAACTTTAATACGCCACTTGCAGCCATGGACAGATTATTGAAACAGAAGATCAAAAAGGAGATGAAGGCTTTATATGACTCACTGGACCAGATGCATTTCACAGATATATAAGGGTTTCATCCTAAAGCAGCAGAATACACATTCTTTTTGAGTGTCCATGGAACTTTCTTCAGAATACTGGGTCACAAATCAGGCCTCAACAAGTACAAAGAGATTGAAATTTATACCATGCATATTTTCAGATCACAATGTTATCAACCTTGAAGTCAACTATATATATAAAGACCACAAATACATGGAGGTTAAATAACATACTTCTAAAGAATGAATGGGTAAATCAGGAAATTAAAGAATTTTTTAAAAATTCATGGAAGCAAGTGAAAATGAAAACACAACAGTTCAGAGAAGAGTCAAGATGGCAGAGGAATAGCAGGCTGAGATGACATCAGGTAGCACGAGTTCATCTAGATAGTTATCAAACCATTCTGAGCACCTACAAATCCAACAGGATATCAAAGAGAAGAAGAGCAGCAATTCTAAAAACAGAAAATTGACCACGTTCTGAAAGGCAGGACCTGTGAAGAAGTAAATCCAAAGCAATGGGAAGATAGACCACAGGAGAGGGGCTGGCTCCCTGGAAGAGGTGGAGCAAAGGAGCATGAAATCAGAACTTTTAGAAGTCTTCTCCACGGAGGGACATCACTCCAGAGGTTAAGCGGGGGTGGAGCTCTCGTGGGGACAGGGTGGTCTCAGGTCCCACGGGGGTCACAGAAGGATTGGGGGTCTCTGAGTTTAGCAGAGCTCACAGGTATTAGAGGAGGGAAGCCAGCTACAGAGACAAAGCAGAGGAGTGAGCTCTCAGCTTGGGGTTACCTTAAACTGTGATCAACAGCACAGTCAAGCTACTGCTCTTTGAGCAGGGACCCCACAAGTGGAAGATCCAGGGAGACCCCCCTGGAAGAGCAGCAGGGATCTACTGAGTTTGGAGATTCCAAACAGGCTGTGTGCCAGAGACCAAAATGCTTGGTCACAGGCTGGGTGAGCTCGGAATGCAGCTGGAGACCAGGGAGATGGGAGTGATTGAGAGCTTTTCTCCAAGGGCACACTGAGCAGTGGGGCCTGGAGCTCTTCATTCCTCTGAGCCAGAGATTGGGAGGCCACCATTTTCAATCCCAACCTCCAGAGCTCTATAGACAGCATTCAGGGAACAAAAGCTCTCGAGAGCGAACTGGAGCAGATTACATAGCCTGGCCCCTGGCAAGTGAGGTGCAATTCCACCTTGGGCAAAGACACATGAGAATCAGTACAACAGGCACCGCCCCCAGAAGATCAGCAAGAAATACAGCCAATACCAAGCTCACTGATCAAGGAGAACAGCAGAATTCCAGAGGAGGGGAAAGCAAAGCATGGAATTCGTGGCTTTCTCCTCATGATTCCTTAGTCTTACAAAGTTAATTTAATTATTTAATTTTATTTTTTTACTATTCTAATTTCTTGACTTTTACTCTTTCCTCTTTTAACATTTTTAACTAGTTTATCTTAACAATGCCTTTCTTTAAAAAAAATCTTTTTGAACCTTTATTATTATAGTCATATTTTATCCTTCATTGTATCTAACTTTATCTTTTGTATACACATACAGTTTTTTCTTCTAAAAAATTATGGGTTACAACTTCTTCTAATAGATCAATAAACCCTAAATCTAGGAGATGGTTTGTTCTAGGTTCCAGCCTAAGCAAATTCTCTCCACTCTTTTTTTCTTTGTTTTCCCAACCAACGAATCTTATCAACACCTTTTTTATAATTTTTTAAAAATTTTCATCTTTATACTCATATTCCATCCCTTCATCATGTTTACTGTTATTCTGGGGTATATATCATACTCAAAGGGTTTGTCCAACAAGATCTAACAAATTTAAATATCTATGCCCCTAACATGGGAGCAGCCAACTATATAAACCAATTAATAACAAAATCAAAGAAGCACATCAACAATAATACAATAATAGTAGGGGACTTTAAAACCCCCCTCACTGAAATGGACAGATCATCCAAGCAAAAGATCAACAAGGAAATAAAGGACTGAAATGACACACTGGACCAGATGGATTTCACAGATATATTCACAACATTCCATCCCAAAGCAACAGAATACACATTCTTCTCGAGTGCATATGGAACATTCTCCAGAACAGATCACATTCTGGGTCACAAACCAGGTCTCAACCAGTACCAAAAGATTGGGATCATTCCCCGCATATTTTCAGATCACAATGCTCTGAAGTTATAACTCAATCACAAGAGGAAATTTGGAAAGAACCCAAATACATGGAAACTAAACAGCATCCTTCTAAAGAATGAATGGGTCAACCAGGAAATTAAAGAAGAATTGAAAAAATTCATAGAAACAAATGAAAATGAAAACACAACTGTTGAAAATCTGTGGGATACAGCAAAGGCAGTTCTGAGAGGAAATGAATAGTGATACAAGCTTTTCTCAAGAAACAAGAAAGTTCTCAAATACACAGCCTAACCCTACAACTAAAGGAGCTGGAGAAAGAACAAGAAAGAAACCCTAAACCCAGCAGGAGAAGAGAAATTATAAAGATCGGAGCAGAAATCAATGAAATAGGAACCAAAAAACAATAGAACAAATCAATGAAACTAGGAGCTGGTTCTTTGAAAGAATTAATAAGATTGATAAACCCCTGGCCAGACTTATCAAAAAGAAAAGAGAAAGGACCCAAATAAATAAAATCATGAATGAAAGAGGAGAGAGCAAACCAACACCAAAGAAATACAAATGATTATAAGAACATATTATGAACAACTATGTGCCAGAAAATTTGACAATCTGGAAGAAATGGATGCATTTCTAGAGACATATAAACTACCACAATTGAACCAGGAAGAAATAGAAAACCTGAACAGACCCATAACCAGTAAGAAGATTGAAATCGTCATCAAAAACCTCCCAAAAACAAGAGTCCAGGGCCAGATGACTTCCCAGGGGAATTCTACCAAGCATTTAAAGAAGAATTAATTCATATTCTCCTGAAACTGTTCCAAAAAATAGAAATGGAAGAAAAACTTCCAAACTCATTTTATAAGGCCAGTATTACCTTGATCCCAAAACAAGACAAAGAATCATCAAAAAAGAGAATTACAGACCAATATCCTTGATGAACACAGATGCAAAAATTCTCACCAAAATATGAGCCAATAGGATCCAACGGTACATTAAAAGGGTGATTCACCACGACCAAGTGGGATTTATTCCAGGGCTGCAAGGTTGGTTCAACATCTGCAAATCAATCAATGTTAAAAAAAAAAAAAAACCACTAATAAAATAAAGATCAAGAACCCCATGATACTCTCAGTAGATGCTGAAAAAGACTTTGACAAAGTACAGCATCCTTTCTTGATCAAAATTCTTCAAAGTGTAAAGATAGAGGGCACATACCTCAATATCATCAAAGCCATCTATGAAAAACCCACAGCCAATATCATTCTCAATGGAGAAAAACTGAAAGCTTTTCCACTAAGGTCAGGAACACGGCAGGGATGTCCATTATCACCACTGCTATTCAACATAGTACTAGAAGTCCTAGCCTTAGCCATCAGAGAACAAAAAGAAATTAAAGGCATCCAAATCAGCAAAGAAGAAGTCAAACTATCACTCTTTGCAGATGATATGATACTATTTGTGGAAAACCCAAAAGACTCCACTCCAAATCTGCTAAAACTTGTACAGGAATTCAGTGAAGTGTCAGGATATAAAGTCAATGCACAGAAATCAGTTGTCTTTCTTTACACCAACAACAAGACGGAAGAAAGAGAAATAAGGAGTCAATCCCACTTAAAATTGCACCCCAAACCATAAGATACCTAGGAATAAACCTAACCAAAGAGGCTAAGAATCTATACTCAGAAAACTATAAAGTACTCATGAAAGAAATTGAGGAAGACACAAAGAAATGGAAAAATGTTCCATGCTCCTGGATTGCAAGAATAAATATAGTGAAAATGTCTATGCTACCTAAAGCAATCTACACATTTAATGCAATTCCTATCAAAGTACCATCCATTTTTTTCAAAGAAATGAAACAAATAATCCTAAGATTTATATGGAAACAGAAAAGACCTCAAATAGCCAGAGGAATGTTGAAAAAGAAAGCCCAAGTTGGTGGCATCATAATTCTAGACTTCAAGCTCTATTACAAAGCTGTCATCATCAAGCCAGTATGGTACTGGCACAAAAACAGACACATAGATCAATGGAACAGAATAGAGAGCCCAGAAATAGACCCTCAACGCTATGGTCAACTAATCTTTGACAAAGCAAGAAAGAATGTCCAATGGAAAAAAGACAGTCTCTTCAACAAATGGTCTTGGAAAATTGGACAGCCACATGCAGAAAAATGAAACTGGATCATTTCCTTACATCACATACAAAAATAGACTGAAAATGGATGAAGGACCTCATGTGAGAAGGAATCCATCAAAATCCTTGAGGAGAACACAGGCAGAAACCTCTTTGACCTCAGCCACAGCAAATTTTCCTAGGAATATCAACAAAAGTAAAGGAAACAAAAGCGAAGATGAACTTTTGGGACTTCATCAAGATCAAAAACTTCTGCACAGCAAAGGAAACAGTCAACAAAACAAAGAGGCAACCCACAGAATGGGAGAAGATATTTGCAAATGACAGTACAGACAAAAGGCTGATATCCAGGATCTATAAAGAACTTCTGAAACTCAACACCCACAAAACAATCATGTCAAAAAATGGGCAGAAGACATGAACAGACACTTCAATGAAGACATACAAATGGCTATCAGACACATGAAAAAATGTTCATCATCACTAGCCATCAGGGAGATTCAAATTAAAACCACATTGAGATACCACCTGACACCAGTTAGAATGGCCAAAATTAGCAAGACAGGAAACAGCGTGTGTTGGAGAGGAGGTGGAGAAAGGGGAACCCTCTTACATTGTTGGTGGGAATGCAAGTTGGTGCAGCCACTTTGGAAAACAGTGTGAAGATTCCTGAAGAAATTAAAAATAGAGCTTCCCTATGACCCTGCAATTGCACTACTGGGTATTTACCCCAAAGATACAGAAGTAGTGAAAAGAAGGGCCATCTGTACCCCAATGTTCATAGCAGCAATGGCCATGGTTGCCAAACTGTGGAAAGAACCAAGATGCCCTTCAACAGATGAATGGATAAGGAAGATGTGGTCCATATACACTATGGAGTATTATGCCTCCTTCTGAAAGGATGAATACCCAACTTTTGTAGCAACATGGATGGGACTGGAAGAGATTATGCTGAGTGAAATAAGTCAAGCAGAAAGAGTCAATCATCATATGGTTTCACTTATTTGTGGAGCATAACAAATAACATGGAGGACATGGGGAGCTGGAGGGGAGAAGTGCGTTGAGGGAAATTGGGGGGAGATGAACCATGAGAGACTATGGACTCTGAAAAACAATCTGAAGGTTTTGATGGGGCAGGGGTGGGAGGTTGGGGGAGCCTGGTGGTGGGTATTATGGAGGGCACGCTTTGCATGGAGCACTGGGTGTGGTGCATAAACAATGAATTCTGTTACACTGAAAAGAAATTAAATTTAAAAAAAAATAATTGCAAAAAAAAAAAGAAAGAAAGAAATACCACACTCTTTTTAACATGTTAATTGTGATGCTTGTTACTTCAGCTATTGTAGTTTCCTTCTCTATGCTTGCCCTCCAATCAAGCACTGATATGGCCCCACTCCTTTCCTGCCAGAGAATCCATGTTACTCCCTTGGTGCCAGGAGGTTCTTCTTGGAATCCCCACCTTCTCTACCTTCCATGCATTTCCACACCCTGAACATCCAAGCCCTCAGCTCACTCACCATCCCCAAAAGCAAGTGCTGATTACATGTAGGTGTCTAATTTTTCTAGAAAACATGCAGGAAAAAGAGGCCACACAAAGAACTGTGGACATTGTACTTAGTGGCTTACATTATAACACTGAGAACCTAGAAACAGATTCTTTACTTGTCTATCTGGCCAGGTTATGCATCATTTTCAACTCTACCTCCCATTACAAAGTGTGAACATGGGATATGGCCTCTGTTAAGGACTTTCTATTGGCCTAAGTAGAAAATTTCCTGTTTTCATTTTCGTGAAACATATTGTCTTGTGCCTGGGGCTGAGCTGGCAGTGTTTGGTGCTGCCAGCCTCCCCGGTAACACACCATCCCAGGAGCACCTGTCCTGGGCAACACAGTCCACAGCCTACCCAGAATCAGCTTTCTCTGGCTCCCACCAAATCAGCTGAATGTCCAGCTAGGACAAGGCCTGAACAAAGAGGGTTAGGAAGACAGGCCTCTATCAGTGGAAAGGGAAGCAGGGGTTCCAGAATGGAGACAGAAAGAAGAGTAAGGAGTTAAGGAGCATCTTTATGCAATATTTCAGTGCTCTGTGACTTGCAAAGGCCATGGATCTTCTTATACTCTTATCTTCTTCCTAAACATGTTCTGAGAGATATACTCATCCCACCAGACATCCTGGAGGAAGCTTTACCCCAAAGGGCTTATTGTCCTCCATGATTACATGGAGACAAGATACCACAGGAGCTCAGTTAGAAAAGAGTCAGAGATGGGGCACCTGGGTGGCTCAGTGGGTTAAGCCTCTGCCTTCAGCTCAGGTCATGATCCCAGGTTCCTGGGATCGAGCCCCGCATCAGGCTCTCTGCTCAGCAGGGAGCCTGCTTCCCCCTCTCTCTGCCTGCCTCCCTGCCTACTTGTGATCTCTCTCTCTCTGTGTGTCAAATAAATAAATAAATAAATAAATAATTTTTAAAAAAAGAAAAAGAAAAGAGTCAGGGATGTGGGTGGCTCAATCAGTTAAGCATCCAACTCTTGAGTTTAGCAAAGGTCATGATCTAAGGTTGTAAAATGGAACACCACATCCAAGTCCACACTCAGCATGAAGTCAGCTTGAGATTCTCTCCCTCTCCATCTGCCCCTCCCCAAGCTCATGCTTATGCTCATTCTGTCTCAAAAAGAAGAAAGAAAGAAAGAAAGAAAGAGAGAAAGAGAGAAAGAAAGAAAGAAAGAAAGAAAGAAAGAAAGAAAGGAAGGAAGGAAGAAAGAAAGAGAGAAAGAAAGAAAGGGAGAGACAATGGGGTGCCTGGTGGTTCAGTTGGTTAAGGGTCTTCTTTGGGCTCAGATCATGATCCCAGGATCCTGGGATCGAGCCCTATATCGGGCTCCTGGCTCAGCATGCCTCTCCCTCTCCTTCTCCCTCTCCCTCTCACCCTTCTCATGCTTTCTCTTGCTTTTTATCTCAAATAAATAAAAAAATCTTTTAAAAAAGAAAGGAAGAAAGGAAAAAGAAAGGAAGAAGGGAAGGAGGAAGGGAGGGAGGGAGGGAAGGAGGGAGGGAGAAAAAAGACAAGTTCTTTTCTAGTAGGAAGTTAAAGAGTAAAAAACATCTTTCCAGGCTAAATTAACCCCAAATAGTTTTTATTTCCACATTTCTTAGTTGATAAGTGGAGCCCACGATCTATGAAATCCACCAGAGAAGAGACATTGACCAGAGACTTTTGCAACACCATGCTTATTTTATTCTCTACAAGGTCCTTGACTCTTGCTGAGATGCCCTGTCAGCAAAACCAGAAACAATGACAGCCTCCTAATGTTCCCCAAGTGTCCACCTCAGTGCCCAACCTTTTGCCAGTCTCCTGCTGGGGACCCTGCTCTGCGGGCTGCTGTGCCCCAGGTTCTGGCAACTGCTGTCTGAGCCACCCTGGCCCTGTCTCTTCCTCTGACATCAACTTTGAGTGTCATCTCCCACGGATTTCCAGAACCAGGTTTAGAGGCCTAGTAGTGCTTGTTAAGTACCACCAGAATTCCTGGTGAATCCCCTCAGAGGCATGGAAAAATAGAACCAAAATCAAGCAATAAAATTTAGATTTGAGACACCAGGACAGTTACAGGAACCCAGAAGTTACCACAGTTATGATTTCACCACTAAAAGCTGCTCCTGACAAACAAGTTCTCCATAGTTGTAGAGAGACAAATTCTTCAGTGCTCATCTGAGGACTTCCTAGGGCAAGCTTAAACCCATTTTTCAAACATTTATTCATTCAACAAATATTTATATTGCACCATTCTAAGTACTTGAATCAGGAAGGAGCAGGACAAAAACTCTTCCACTCAGGGAGTTTACATTCCAGTGGGTCTGTTGGGGATACCTTCTGATTTCCTTGCAAAGCAGCAGATTTAGACAAAGGTCATTTAGACAAAGGACAACTGACAAAGGTCAGTTGCCGTCTCACACTTGGACATTGGGTAGCTACTAGTAAAATGTTGCTAAATCCAGTGAATATACTCATCAAGGGCAAAATTTTGAAATTTGGTTATTGTTGGTTTGATGGTGACAAAAAGGCATTCAATGTCTGCTTGCTTCCACACCGAAGTTAAAAACAAATTAAGGCAAGGGGATAGAGCACTGGTACCAATGGTGAAATGTACATTTGAAAGTTCACCTTTTTTCCTTCCCAGTCTTCCTTATTCAATACCCAAATCTCAGTGAAAAACCACACTTACACAAGAATCTTGAAAGTGCTTTAGTTTCCTACTTGGCTATAGTGTATGGGAACATCTAAAACAGGATGGGCATACCTATGGCTTCTTCTGTATCAGGATAATCAGATGCATTTAATACAATTACAGTGTTTTATTGAAGTCTGTCATTTTTAAATTTTTTTAATTTTTTAAATTTTTTAAAAATTATTTATTTTTTAAATTTCTTTCCAGTGTTCCAGAATTCATTGTTTATACACCACACCCAATGCTCCATGCAATACGTGCCCTCCACAATACCCACCACCAGGCTCACCCAACCTCCCACTCCCCCCCCTCCAAAACCCTCAGTTAGTTCCTCATAGTCCACAGTCTCTCATTTAAATTCAATTAGCCAACATAGTATACCATTAGTTTTGATATAATGTTCAATGATTCATTAGTTGCATATAACACCCAGTGTTATAAGTGCCCTCCTTAATGCCAGTCACCCACATACTCCATCCCCCTACTCACCTTCCTTTCCTCAACCTAAGATACATTTGAAATATATGGGTGGTATACATAAACAATGAATCTTGAAACACTGCAGCAAAAACTAATGATGTGTTTTATGGTGACTAACATAATACAATTTTTAAAAAGAAAGAAAGAAAAAAAGGAAAAAAATGAAATATAAATGATTTGTCCCATCCTTTTGGGATTTTTAACATATGACTGAGGTCCAAGTATCTATCATTACAGTAAATTCAATGAGAAAATACTACACAGCTCATGTAACTGCACTTTCCACAACTTTGGTCCACTTTGCATCAGGTGTTCACAATTCTCACCATTATCAACCTCATTATTGCCACACCCATCAATTATCATTCATCTTCTGTCTAAGCTCTTAGCCAACCCAGTCAATCTGAATCACCTTCATCTCTGAGTGACTACTTCTGGCTCTCTTATAATCAATACTACCGTCACTGAGAGACTAACACAGTTTCCCTAAATATGTGTTAATTTGCAAGGCATGTCACCTCAGCCTTTGTAGATTTCTTATCCCCATCTCTAGATTTACTTGTGGTAGCTCTGTTTCATCACACCTCTATATGAATATTTTTTTCTTCAAATGCTCCTACCTTAACATAGCTATGAAGAGAAGGGAGGGATTCAAAAGTGGCAGTTTCTGTCTCAGAAGCAGATGCTCTTAATGAGCATATTTTTCTGTCCCCAAGGTCCTAGAAACCTCCAGCCCTCCCTTTCTCCCCTACCCCCCTCCATACTAGCATTATCTCTTTCTCCTGGTGGATACCTGGATGCCTCTTGGGTTCCTTGTGTTCCTCCTAATTGCCCTGCCTGGGCTTTCTACTCCTGGACAAATGGCTCCACATCTCCACTCATCATCAGTCATCCCAAGTGTTATTAGGTGACAACACCTGGTGGCATCATTTACTCAGAGTCACTGAAGAGTAACAGGGGACTGATGCCCAAAAACTCTGACCTTAGGCCTGAGGACGTCCCACACACATATTACAACATCCTCAGTTGGCTCATGCTTATTTCACTATTTGCTTCTCAGCCTAACTATGCTGCCAGCCTAAGGATAGGGACTGCATCTTTGTTTTTGAACTTCCTTTGCCCAGCACAGTGTGTACTCTTTCAATATACATGGCTTAAAAGAATGAATGATTTTTTTTTCATTTTTTTAATTTTTTTATCATTTTTTAAAATTTATTTTCAGCATAACAGTATTCATTGTTTTTGTACCACACCCAGTGCTCCATGCAATCCGTGCCCTCTCTAATACCCACCACCTGGTTCCTCCAACCTCCTACACCCCCACCTCTTCAAACCCTTCAGATTGTTTTTCAGAGTCCATAGTCCATTGTTCACCTCCCCTTCCAATTTCAGAATGAATGATTTTTATGTATAAATTAATGAAAATCAAGAATGGCAAACCTACAGGAAGATTGAGGCACAAGTATTTGAACAGTCTTGGGGATTCTCGGATTTTTGTCTCCTCAAAACTCATGACACCTGCCATGGAGATGCAAAGGTCCTGAGGCTGGATAGTGTAAGAAGCTGACTCCTAAATAAAACTTACCACCCTCACCCCCTTCCAATTCCAGCAAACATTTTATGTCTGCAAACTAAAATAGGAAACGATCTCCAATATTTGGTCAATCTTCTGGAACCAGAATCCCTCAACTCAAGTTACTTTCTATTTCCCTAGTCCTCTCTGTTCAGGAATTTTCCCTAAGCTCTGGGTTCAGAGCCATAGGTCTGAAATAAATAGGGAAAGAGTGATTTTTTTAAGATAATAAAATCATACATAATTCTTTATCGTTTTATTTCCTCTAGAGTCATTAAACTCCCCCCAAGATGTCCTGGAAGCAAAACTAGTCATAGTACTAAGCCCCTCCCAAGTGTCCCTGCAAAGTGCCTAACTCAACTGTCCTGCTCAACACCATCTGAAATCTATTCCTGCTGAGACTCAGCCCTGGGAGCTGTCATAGCATCAGCTGTGAGGGTAAATTGGGATATACCTAAGAGCCTTAGAGATACATGCCTTCAAGTTGACGTTGAAGGCATGTGGTACTTTTTGGCTACCTCTTCCCATTTTCCTTAAGAATGACTCAGCTGCTTGCCATGAAATGCATTTGTTAGGGAGTGGGAGGGGACAGAACAGAAGTAACTGTGAGTTACAAGTAAAGGGAGAAGTATTTTATATTTGTTGACTCATCCTTGCCTACTGACATGGAATGTCCAAAATGTGCTCCAAGGAGCTAAACCCAAGTTCTGCACTGCCAGATTACATGTTACTACAACACCAATTGTAATGAATAAATCATGAAATTCTCCCAAGATTCATCTAGATAAACCAGTCACTATACTTATTTCCTTGATGTCTCAGAACCAGAGGAAGCAAAGTCTTCTCAGACAGGACTCTTGATATTAAACACTCTCAGGGAGTTGCCCTGGTGCTCTGGGGGAAATGACAAGGCCATGATCTTATGGCTATTCTCTGTCATCAAAGGATCATTGCTCTGCATGTGGGAAGATCACATGAGGAAAAGGAAGGGTGAGAGACAGGAGCAACTCATGAAAGTGGAGGTGAGATTAGTCAGCTCCATTCCTGGGTCTTGTGTGGTGCCTTCTAAAACAGATAGACAGAGTTGGGACCAGGGCAGAGCCTGATAGACATCCACTGGTGTTTCATGAAAGACAGAGGAAACTGCCTATCGATAGTCATCAACAAGGATGTTTTAACCTTTTGAAACTCTCCAAAGTGTGTGATTTGTGTTAGTTTTTCACATATTACTCCCTCTTCTCTCTTCCACTATTCCACTCCACTCACACTCTGTCACAGGTGTCAGAGCTGTGGTGCCCATATTGGTGGAACCCATAGTGCATGTGATGACTCAGACAGAAGCTGCTACTGGATCTGCAGCCATAACCTCCACCAGAGCCTAGAGTGCAGCTGCTGGGGGCTGGAGGTGGGCACTGTGCTGGGCTCTTCAGGGGATACTTGGGAGGCGGCTGGTACTGCTGCTGTTTCTGCTGGCAGGATATCACAGCAGAATAGAGAAAAAGGTCAGAGCAAGAGCTCCAGGCCAGTGTATCCTCGGTGAATGGTTTTATGAAGACTCTGCTCTGAATACTAGCAGCTTCCCAAGCTCTGACGTTCAGGAAGAAAATGGAAACCAATATCAAGTTAACTGACCTGGCTAGACATTTCCCTCACTTTGCCCTCCTTCCAAAACAATGCTGTCTTCTTGCTGGGCCTGAAGTCTGTCTGTCTTCATAGAAACGTGGAAGCAAATACACCCAATTAGATGATCCCTGGAGAATGTCCCTGCATGAGCACATCTTTCAGGTTTTAAGGATTAAGGATTAAGATTTCAGGATTAAGGATTTCAGGATTAAGAATGGACAGGATGTTAAAAGCCAGGGCTCTGGCATGACCCTGATGTATCCCACAATGGTTCCTTGCTCACTGAACCCAGCTGTGTCCCCTACTGCCCTCCAAAGTCATCTTCTTGCTGTCTCCACAGACATCTCTGCTTTCCTCTTTCCTACTAAAATCTGGGCTTGTTTTCCTAAAACTCCCAGCTGGGACTCTATCCCTTCTGGACACTCACAGTATGCAGAGAAGACAGGAAAAGGCTGTTCTTGAGAAGGCCCAGGGCAGGAGCTGTTTTAACCTATGTCAGATTCATTATGCACAGCCCTAGCACACTGGCACTTTCACAACCAGGGGAGGTGACAGCCTAGCACACTGCCATCATCTCTAGCTTCTTCCGGCATGCTTGTGAGGATGTCTGGCAAGAGGGAACCAGGAACTCCTGATGACTGCTCCCTACATGTGTCAGGGACCATTTCTTTTTTCACTCATTCATTCAGCTCGGAGGCTTTAACTTAAGCTCTGCCCCTTACATTTTTGCTGGGCACTGACAATGTAGAGATGCATGTGACACATTTCCTGACTTTGAGCATTTCAAGTTTAACTGGACATATTCAGAAAACAAACATGCATGTCTAATACCATGTGATTCATCCTGTGAAACAAATGTTTCCCAATACCTCTGTCTTTTGCATGTCAGTTTCCTCTAAGGATAATGATTTCTTCATTCAGACTTCTGGAGATGTTGGGTGACCTTAGAGCACTGGACCCTGGGAATGTGACATATTAGGAATGAGGATGAGATCAGGCCACATCTGGGGTTATTTAGATGAGCAGACAAAATATTACTAGGACTTTCAATTGCTGAGATCATAAGACTTATACTTAGTATGATAAAAATCCATTTTATCTATGTTAGTTTCCTGTGGCACGTAATAATATTGATTATGAAAAAGTATTGCATTGAACACTGGGTGTGGTGCATAAACAATGAATCTTGGAACACTGAAAAGAAATAAAATAAATAAAATGAAAAAAAAAAGAAAAAGTGAAATAATATACCAGTGTGACATATTTAAGATAATGGGAGGCATAAAGATGATTTATTCAGTATGTTGCTAATGATGGGCTAGATGATGGTGATGATGTTATATGCATTATATTTCATAGAACAGATCTGGTCATTTATAAGATTTGTATGTAGTTATATTTAGTAAAATTCAAATCTTATTTTCCTATTGGAATCTATTATAGCACTAGAGATGAATTCCTTATTGACTTTATCTTATAAATACTGCATTTTGCTATTTGTTTCCAAAATATTACAGTTAGAGCAACAACAGAACATTAATTATTTATATCTAAGTTAAATGACAATTATAAATGAAATATGTTTATGGTCAATATATGTGAATCTTTTCTGTACTTTACAGTTTATTGCTTTCATACATAAAATTCCTTATAAGGGTATGCACTCTACCCGCTTTGGATCATAGAGATTCCATGATTTACTTTGAGATAACTATGGGAGAATAAATTGCACTGAGACACAGGAATGGTGGCTAGAGATGGAGGAAGGTAGGGAGGGTTAGAGTTGGCATTGACTGTTCTCTATGCTGTTCTTCTGTCTCAAGAAGAAGTCTCTTTGCTGATGGAATGTTTGTAGGCTTAGCCCTAGCACAATGCTAGAGTGTCCACTTCCCTCACCTTGCTGAAGACAACACCAAAATTAATAATGCATTAGAAGGAATTACTCATGAAGGGTGAAGAAGGTACTTTCTCATACCAGACTGGGTGATAAAGCTGAAGAGGAACATACAGTGCTGAAAATCTCACAGCTATTTCTCCCAGTTTTGGTGGTGATGGAGGCTACAAGAATGCCAGATGGGAAGGGGGCCATTCTAACCAAGGCACGCTACCAGGGAACACTGGACCTTTGAAATAATCCATCCTGGTCCCTAGTCTGTGGCCCTGGATGAAGACACTCCTGCCTTTCATGGGTCCCATGTTTGCTTTAAGCCCCTCACCTTCCTGACTGCCACATGAACTCTGCTTCTTTCTTCTTTGTCATTCATTCCTTTATTCCTTTACTTAGTGAACTTCTGTTGAACATCATTAATATTCCCCATCCGAAGACCACCAGGAACACTCCTATAGTAGAACAAAGTTGTGTTGGTTGGGTTGTTGCAAGGAGGGAGATAATATGCCATGGGGAGACCTTAAGAGGTGATTGTTATAGGATTTGAGCTTGTGTTAGGTAAATTTGGGGAGGGTTCAAGGAAGTGAATTTTGCTATGAATTGGGTACTGTCAGAAAGCAGAAGCACTTCTTTGATAGGGTATTTTAATAATTTTTTACTAGAACCAGGAGCAATGGGGCAAGGCCAAAGATGTAATTGGTAAAGAAGTAGCAATTCCTGGGGTGCCTGGGTAGCTCAATTGGTTAAGCACCTACCTTAGGCTCAGGTCATGATCCCAGAGTCCTAGGATAGAGCCACTGCATCCAGCATCCTGCTCAGCAGAAATCCTGCTTCTCCCTTTCCCTCTGCTGCTCCCCCTGCTTGAGCTCTCTCTGTCTCCCTTTCTGTCAAATAAATGAGGTCTTAAAAAAAATAGTTAAGAAGAAGTAGCAATTCCTTATGTTGGCTCAGCAATAGGGATGTTGGTCATTTTTGTGGTTTGGACAATGATCTTATTTGTTAGTGCTCAGGGTCTTGTTTTTGCCTTGTTCCCTCATGGTCACAGACTTAACTTGCCTGATGTTGGATCTCCATGAAGTTGTCTGTATTTGGCTGGTAAGCACATAGCCTTGCTATTATTTCTAACCCAGCTTGTTGCCAGCAATTTAGTACTGCTCTTTTTTTCATCTATAGTTACAGGCCCAGTGTCATGGTCAGTGTCATGGGAATAGAGCAGTAAAAAGGAGGGGTATGGCATCTTTCTTCAGGGAGCATTCAGTATAGCAGACTGAACAAACAGGACAATTCTTTTTTTTTTTTAAAGATTTTATTTATTTATTTGAGAAAGACCAAAAACAAGAGAGATCATGAACGGAGGGGGAGAAGCAAACTTGCCACTGAGCAGAGAGCCTCATGCAGGGCTTGATCCTAGGACCCTGAGATCATGACCTGAGCCAAAGGCAGACACTTAAACCACTGAGTCACCCAGGCCCCCCAACAGGAGAATTCTTTACACCAGTGTTAAATGGTCCTTATACAGAGTATAAATGCCATAGGGCATGTAAAAAATAAGAATTAGGCATTTAGACTTTGCTACAAAAATAAACATTGATTTCTCCATATCCTATGGTTATCAGAAGCAAACTTTGTCCTTAACATAGCAGCAACCTGAACACCATCCTGCCCCCACACTGTGGGGTGCAACCCTGAGTCATTGGTGGGAGCAGTGAAGGTAGAAGGTAGGTGGCAGTAGGCAGCAGTCCAGGGACTCTGGGTGTGGCCATGGCTCCAGAGGCTCCTACTGACCTGGGATCCCCATGTTTTAGACAAGCGATCTTAGAGGACACAAGATTCCAAGGATCATCTCAGCCTGTTGCATTCCTCCAGATACGCCAAACTCCATGCGTTTGGCCAGCTGATATGTTTAGGAAACAGCAGAGCTTCTCTGAGTGGCTCTTCCTATCCATTCTCCAAGAGACCACCGAAGGCCCACCTCCTATCTGCCAAAACTTGCAGTTACTTTTTTTTTTTATTGAGATATAATTGACATATAACATTGTATTAGTTTAAGGAGTGCAACACAATGATTTGATACATGTATGTATTATGAAATGATCAGCACAATAAGTTTAGGTAGCATCCATAACCACACATAGTCATATTTTTTCCTTGTGATGTGAACTTCTTAAATTTAGTCTCTCAGCAACTTTCAAAAATGCAATGCAGTATTGTCAACTATAGTCACCATGCCATATCATCCCCGTGACTTGTTTATTTTATAACTGGAAGTTTGTACCTTTTGACTCTTTTTACCCCATCTCTCCCACGTCTAGCAATCACTGATCTGTTTTCTGTATCTATAAGTTTGTTTGGCTTTTATAGTCCACATATAAGTGAGGTCACACAGTATTTGTCTTTTTTTGTCTGATTCATTTCACTCAGCATAATGCCCTCAAGCTCCTTCTATGTTGTTGTAAATGGTAAGATTTTGTTCTTGGTTATAGCTGTATATATATATATATATATATATATATATATATATATATATCTGTATATATATATATACACACACACACATACACACATACACACATACATACACACACGCATACACACACACATATATTTACATACACACATTATATACACGTACACACACATATATACATACGCACATTATGTATATATCCATATATAATATATACATTATAATATATTATTTTATATAATTGTATTATAATATAATACAATATACATTACATATATATCCTGTATTTTCTTTACCCATTCATCCATCGAAGAACACTTACATGATTTCCCCATTAGACTCTTTTACTTCACTCCACTCCGGGCTGCTCTATGGGTCTCTCTCCCTACTGTCCTTCCATCACTACCTTGTATAAGGAACATATCCTAAATCTAGATGAGAAAAGTAGCAGTTCCAATTCCTCCAAAGGGGCCTATAGGAAAACTTACTATTGGGACAAGAAGAGGAGGGGTACTGGTTTGGACTCAACACCAATGAAAGACCTTATCTTCCCCTAACACAGTGTGGGAAATGCTCTGACTCATGACCAGACTCTGTGGGGACATGACTACCACCATCAGATATGAAAGTGTATTCCAGGTTCCCCAGCTGTGAGACAGGGATCAGGCAGGCAAAGATGCCAAAAAGTAGCAGAAAAGTTGTTGAGTGACCAGGGGCAGAAAGGAAAGCCTCAGGGATGACTATTAACTCAATTTCTTCAATAAAGACGTGGAGACACAACGATGAGAGTTATATCTGAAGGGACTGTAGATGCAGGGGAAAATGGGGTTCAGGTTTTATAAATAAGTGTCTGTATGAGAAAACTGGAAGAAAGGAAAAGTGAAAGTGAGAGATGTTGCTGGTTTTTCAAGGAAGATAATCATAAGATCAAATATTAACTTCATACTTACTATGAGCCAAGCATGGTTCTGTTTGGCACACAGCTCCTCAATTAATCTTCTCAACCACCCCTGGATGTAGGTGCTCTTATTATCTCTTGTCGCAGATATGGAAACATAATCGCCACATGTTTTCCTAACTTGCCAAGGTCACCCAGCAGTCTGGCTACAGGACCATCAATGCAATCAGCACACCGCCTTGATTTGCTTCAAAGCAACAAATAGAATTCTTTATTTTTATTTTTATTTTTTTGGGGTAACAGTATTCATTGTTTTTGCACCACACCCAGTGCTCCATGCAATCCGTGCCCTCTCCAATACCCACCACCTGGATCCCCCAACCTCCCACCCCCGCCACTTCAAAACCCTCAGATTGTTTTTCAGAGTACATAGTCTCTCATGGTTCACCTCCCCTTCCAATTTTCCCCAACTCCCTTCTCCTCTCCATCTCCCCTTGTCCTCCATGCTATTTGTTATGCTCCACAAATAAGTGAAACCATATGATAATTGACTCTCTCTGCTTGACTTATTTCACTCAGCATAATCTCTTGCAGTCCCATCCATGTTGCTACAAAAGTTGCGTATTCATCCTTTCTGATGGAGGCATAATACTCCATAGTGTATATGGACCAGATCTTCCTTATCCATTCGTCCATTGAAGGGCATCTTGGTTCTTTCCACAGTTTGGCGACCGTGGCCATTGCTGCTATAAACATTGGGGTATAGATGGCCCTTCTTTTGACTACATCTGTATCTTTGGGGTAAATACCCAGTAGTGCAATTGCAGGGTCATAGGGAAGCGCTATTTTTAATTTCTTGAGGAATCTCCACACTGTTTTCCAAAGAGGCTGCACCAACTTGCATTCCCACCAACAGTGTAAGAGGGTTCCCCTTTCTCCACATCCTCTCCAACACACGTTGTTTCCTGTCTTGCTAATTTTGGCCATTCTAACTGGTGTAAGGCGATATCTAAATGTGGTTTTAATTTGAATCTCCCTGATGGCTAGTGATGATGAGCATTTTTTCATGTGTCTGATAGCCATTTGTATGTCTTCATTGGAGAAGTATCTGTTCATATCTTCTGCCCATTTTTTTATATGATTGTCTGTTTTGTGTGTGTTGAGTTTCAGGAGTTCTTTATATATCCTGGATATCAATCTTTTGTCTGTACTGTCATTTGCAAATATCTTCTCCCATTCCGTGGGTTGGCTCTTTGTTTTGTTGACTGTTTCCTTTGCTGTGCAGAAGCTTTCGATCTTGATGAAGTGCCAAAAGTTCATCTTTGCTTTTGTTTTCTTTGCCTTTGGAGACATAACTTGAAAGAAGTTGCTGTGGCTGATATCGAAGAGGTTACTGCCTATGATCTCCTCTAGGATTCTGATGGATTTCTGTCTCACGTTGAGGTCTCTTATTCATTTTGAGTTTATCTTTGTGTGCAGTGTAAGAGAATGGTCGAGTTTCATTCTTCTGCATATAGCTGTCCAGTTTTCCCAGAACCATTTATTGAAGAGACTGTCTTTTTTCCACTGTATATATTTTCCTGTTTTGTCGAAGATTATTTGACCATAGAGTTGAAGGTCCATATCTGGGCTCTCTACTCTGTTCCACTGGTCTATGTGTCTGGTTTTATGCCAGTACCATGCTGTCTTGGTGATCACAGCTTTGTAGTAACGCTTGAAATCAGGTAACATGATGCCCCCAGTTTTATTTTTGTTTTTCAACATTTCAGTAGCGATTCGGGGTCTCTTCTGATTCCATACAAAGTTTTGGATTATTTGCTCCAGCTATTTGAAAAATACCAGTGGAATTTTGAACAGAATGGTATTAAAAGTATAGATTGCTCTAGGCAGTATAGACATTTTAACAACGTTTATTCTTCCGATCCAAGAGCATGGAATGGTCTTCCATCTTTTTGTGTCTTCTTCAATTTCTTTCATGAGTGTTCTGTAGTTCCTCAAGTACAGATCATTTACCTCTTTGGTTAGGTTGATTCCCAGGTATCTTATGGTTCTTGGTGCTATAGTAAATGGAATCGATTCTCTAATTTCCCTTTCTGTATTTTCATTGTTCGTGTATAAGAAAGCCACTGATTTCTGTACATTGACTTTGTATCCTGCCATGTTACTGAATTGTTGTATGAGTTCTAGTAGCTTGGGGGTGGAGTCTTTTGGGTTTTCCATAGAAAGAATCATGTCATCTGTGAAGAGAGAGAGTTTGACTTCTTCATTGCCAATTTGGATACCTTTTATTTCTCTTTGTTGTCTGATTGCTGTTACTAGGACTTCTAATAGTATGTTGAACAAGAGTGGTGAGAGTAGGCATCCTTGTCGTGTTCCTGATCTCAATGGGAAGGCTGCAAGCTTTTTCCCATTGAGGATGATATTTGCTGTGGGTCTTCCATAGATAGATTTTATGAAATTCATGAAAGTTCCCTCTATCCCTATACTTTGAAGAGTTTTAATCAGGAATGGATGCTGGTTTTTGTCAAATGCTTTTTCTGCATCAATTGAGAGGACCATGTGGTTCTTCTCTCTTTTCTTATTAATTTGTTCTATCACATTGATTGATTTGCGAATGTTGAACCATCCTTGTAGCCCAGGGATGAAACCCACCTGGTCATGGAGGAAAATCTTTGTAATGTGCTGTTGGATCCTGTTTGCTAGGATCTTGTTGAGAATCTTAGCATCCATATTCATCAGTGATATTGGTCTGAAATTCTCCTTTTTGGTAGGGTCTTTGCCTGGTTTGGGGATCAGGGTAATGCTGGCTTCATAGAAAGAGTCGGGAAGTTTTCCTTCTGCTTCAATTTTTTGAAACCGCTTCAGGAGAATAGGTGTTATTTCTTCTTTGAAAGTTTGGAAGAATTCCCCAGGGAATGCATCAGGTCCTGGGCTCTTGTTTTTTGGGAGGTTTTTGATCACTGCTTCAATCTCGTTACTATAATCAGTCTATTCAGGTTGTCAATTTCTTCCTGGTTCAATTTTGGGAGTTTATAGTTTTCCAGGAATGCATCCATTTCATCTAGGTTGCTTAGCTTATTGGCATATAACTGTTGATAATAACTTCTGATGATTGTTTCTACTTCCTTGGTGTTAGTTGTGATCTCTCCCTTTTCTTTCATAATTTTATTAATTTGCGCTTTCTCTCTTTTCTTTTGGATTAGTGTGGCCAATGGTTGATCGATCTTATTGATTCTTTCCAAAAACCAGCTTCTAGTTTCATTGATACATTCTACTGTATCTCTGGTTTCTACCTCATTGATCTCAGCTCTAATCTTGATTATTTCCCTTCTTATGTGTGGTGTTGGTTTGATTTGTTGGTGATTCTCCAGTTCTTTAAGGTGTAGAGACAGCTGCTGTGTTCTGGATTTTTCAATTTTTTTGAGAGAGGCTTGGATGGCTATGTATTTCCCCCTTAGGACCGCCTTTGCTGTATCATATAGGTTTTGGACCGAAGTGTCTTCATTCTCATTGGTTTCCATGAATTGTTTCAGTTCTTCTTTGATCTCCTGGTTGATCCAAGCATTCTTAAGCAAGGTGGTCTTTAGCTTCCAGGTGTTCGAGTTCGTTCCGAACTTTTCCTTGTGATTGAGCTCCAGTTTCAAAGCATTGTTTTTTGAGAATATGCAGGGAATAGTTTCAGTCTTTTGGTATCAGTTGAGTCCTCATTTGTGACCCAGTATGTGGACTATTCTTGAGAATGTTCCATGTGCACTTGAGAAGAATGGGTATTCTGTTGTTTTAGGGTGGAATGTTCTGTATATATCTATGAGGTCCATCTGGTCCAATGTGTCATTCAATGCTCTTGTTTCTTTATTGATTTTCTGCTTTGATGATCTGTCTATTTCTGAGAGAGGAGTGTTAAGATTTCCTACTACTAATGTATTCATATCAATATGACTCTTTATCTTGATTAACAGTTTTCTTATGTAATTGGCTGGTCCCATATTGGGGGCATAGATATTTACAATTGTTAGATCATCCTGGTGGATAGTCCCTTTAAGAATGATGTAGTGTCCTTCTGTATCTCTGACTACAGTCTTTAGTTTAAAATCTAATTTATGTGATATGAGAATCGCTACCCCGGCCTTCTTTTGAGGCCCATTGGCATGAAAGATGCTTCTCCATCCCTTCACTTTCAGTCTGGGTGTATCTTTAGGTTCAAAATGGGTCTCTTGTAGACAACCTATGGATGGGTCCTGTCGTTTTATCCAATCTGCAACCCTGTGCTGTTTTATGGGCACATTTAGGCCATTCACATTGAGAGTGATTATTGATAGATACGTTTTTATTGACATCGTGTTACCTTTGAAGTCTTTCTTTCTGTAGATTGTCTCTATATTTCCCTTCAATGCTATTCTTAGGACTTTTCCTCTTTTATAGTACCCCCCTTAATATTTCCTGCAGTGTCGGCTTGGTAGTCGCATAGTCTTTTAAGGCTTGTCGGTCTTGGAAACTCTTTATCTCTCCATCCATTTTGAATGTCAGTCTTGCTGGATAAAGTATTCTTGGCTGCATGTTCTTCTCATTTAGTGCCCTGAATATATCTTGCCAGCCCTTTCTGGCTTGCCAGGTCTCTGTGGACAGGTCTGACGTTATTCTGATGGGCTTTCCTCTGTAAGTAAGGAGCCTCTTTGTCCTAGTGGCTTTCAAGAGATTATACCTACTATTATGATTCCTCAATTTGACTATCAGGTGCCTTGATGTTTTTCTGGAATCTATAATCTTGGGTGGAGACAGTTCAGCCTCTAGTACATGAATGCTGGTTCCACTTGCGAGATTGGGAAAATTTTCATAAAGAACTTGTTCCACTATATCTTCTAGACTTCTTTCTTTCTCCTCCCCTTCAGGGATTCCAATAATTCTGATGTTGGAACTTTTCATGGCATCATTTATTTCCCTGATTCTGTTTTCGTGGCTTCTAAGCTGTTTGTTCCAGGCTTTCTCTTGATCCTTTCTCTCTATTTGTTTGTCCTCCAGATCACTAATTCTATCTTCTGTCTCAGTTACCCTAGCTTTGAGAGAATTTAGATTAGATTGGAACTCATTGAGAGCATTGTGAACCTCAGCCCTGGTAGCTTTCAGCTCTGCCTTAACATTGTGAACATCCTGTCTGGTCGCTTTCAGTTCAGCCCTAATCAATTCCGTTTGGTCATCCATGGCTTTCTCCTATCTAGCTATTGCCTGGATAATTGTTAGCCTGAATTCTCTTTCCAACATGTTGTCTATGTTGATAGCCATTAGCTCTGTTGCAGAAGGCCCATCCTCTGTATTTTTCTTCTGTTGGGCATTCCTCTTCCAAGTCATTTTGGTGAGAGATGACTGAACAGATGTAGCTGGATGTATCAACCGTGGTGCCGTCAAGGTTCACCCTGGAATGTTTCTGAGCAATCAGGGTTCCCCACCCAAACGAGAGAAAAAAGAAAAGAAAAAGAAAAAAGAAAAAAAAAGAAGAAAGAAAGAGAGAGAGAGAGAGATACAGGAAAAAAAGGGAAGATAAAAGAGAAGGCTCAGCCCAAATGGGCCCCAAGGTAAGATTTATGAAGTATACAAAGAAAAACAGACAAACAAAAAGACTGATAAAAGTATATGACACAGAAAAAAAAAAATATATATATATAGATATATATATATGCAAATAAAGGAAGAACCTCGTCAAAAAGATCCCCAAGTATAAGATTTATATATTATCAGGACAAACACAAAAATACAGAGACACTGGCAGAAGAAAAAGATGGGAGAATGGTTATAAATTCTCAGTGTGGGCAAGGAAGGTTGTTTTGCTTCTTCCTGGATGTATCTTGATATCTTTGTTAAAGGACTCAACTTTCCTAAGATAAAGGTGGATTAAGCATTGGTTTACCTATAGGGGTAGCATTGATTGGGGAAAGGGGATTACCTTGAAGTTTAACTCTGTATTAATATTAGAAAATTAAAATAAAAAAAGGAATAAACTAGACTAAACTAAACTAAAATTTAGAAAAAAATTCAAAAAATAGAAATGCAAAAGAAAAACACAGGTGTATGTATCAAAAAGTTCAGGTTAGAAGGTTATTATGGAATTTGATGTACTGGACATCTCACTGTGATGGTAAATAGATTAAAAAATTATATAAAAAAATTGAACCATTATAGTCGGAACCAGTTAAAAATAAAAGTTGTCCTATGAAGTAGTTGTGGTTGTTCTCTTGTAGTCTTTTTTTTTTTTTTTTTTCTTTTTCTTTCCTGGTTGGTTTTCTGGGAGAGGGGCCTGCCACGTGGGTTTTCAGTCAATGATGTTCCCTGAGTTAAGTCCTCTGAGGAAACCGGTTTTTTTTCAGGCTTTTGTTCTCTGGAGGTTTTTATGTTTGTTCACTTTTTTTTTTTTTTTCCTCTCGCCTTGACTGCTTTTGATGGTTTTTGTAGGTTTAGATGAAAGCAAACTGCACCCTGACCTCCCTCTCAGAGAGAAGCCTCAGCCTGGCCCCCTGTGGGTGTTGCAGAGTCCATATAAATTCCTCCTTGGCCGCTGGCAAAGCAGGCTCTGAGTCGCGGACCCTGGGGGCAGAGGATCTTCTGCCTGTACTCAAAACCACGGCAGCGGAGCTGTGTGGGCAGCTCCAGTCTGCCAGAGAGGTTCCAAGCAGTGATCGCACACTGAGATTTTCCTGCTGGCCTGGGCTGGAAGTGCCTGGTCTTTCTGGGTCTAAGAGCGCCGGGCTTGTGTGCACCTCTCTCAGGGGAGGCTGTGGGTCTCGCGCGCATCTCAGGCTCTGGTGGAATGATGCGGTCTGAGAGCACCAGGCTGGGCCTTTGCACACCTCTCTCAGGGGAGAGTTTGGGGCATGAGTGCATCTCAGGCTCTGAAACAATGGCACAGGTCTAAAAGTGCCGGGCTGGGCCTTCGCGCACCTCTCTCAGGGGATGGTGAGGGGCGCTCGGGTCTCAGGCTCTCTAGCGCAGCTCGGCATTCTGCCATCTGGTGAGGCTCCCAGCCCCTCACAGGAGCTGGACCCCACATGTTCTTAAGTGCACTGGAGGCTCAGGGACCAAGACCTGGTTTCTCCACCGCACTCTCTCTGGCTCAGCACCAGGGGAGGCTGTCCTGGGTCCAGGGACTTAAGCCCCTGTCCCTAGCCATCTGATTCCCACAATCCACCCCCCCCACCCCACGATCCTTTGCTCTTTCTGAGTGCTTTCAACCAGTCTCCAAGTTAATGCTGGTCCCCAGATGCAGGGCGCTCTCGTATTAGAGGTATTACTTTCCAACCCGTCGCCTCTGGTGGCTCGCTCCCCCTTTTGTGTATCTTCCGATATCAGTCCGATGTTCCCACTCTGCTTTACCTGCCCACTGGCATCTTCTGCCCCTGTAGTGACCCAGACGTGTGAAATTCTGATCAGGCTGATTTCATGGGTGACCGGATTTCTTTGGTAGGTAATCAGCTCACTTTAGGGTACAGGTTGAAACGGCGCCTCCTCCTACTCCCCCGCCTTCTTGTCTCCTAGAATTCTTTCTAAATTACTTATTATGGGCTCAACTCAGTGTTTTTAATATTGCTTTTTTAAAACTCTATACCACTAAGCTTCCAAACCATGTAAGTCATAGCTGCTACAGAATCCTATCTGGGCCAGGAAGATATCATCTCTGATGTTAGTAGAATATACAACTGTCAACTGACCCACACTCAGCCCTATAGAAACCATCACTTCAAATGTGAACCCAGTGACATTTTCCATTGACTACAAATTGTTGAAATAATAGAAAACCAGAAATGATCAGCCAGATCTAAGCCAAAATATTCCCTAAAATGAAACTAAAAACAAACAAAAAAACATTAAGACATCATAGAATTCCACTAAGTATGCACCTTGAAGAACTGAAAGCAGAGACTCAGATACTTGTATATCCTTGCTCATAACAGCTCTCTTCACATTAGCCAAAAGATAAAATCAATCCAAATGTCCCTCAACAATAGATAAATAGATAATAGATAGATAATAATAGATAAACAATAGATAATAGTAGATAACAACAGATAAACAAAATGTAGTAGCACATATAATGGAATATTATTTAATCTTAAAAAGTAATGAAATTTTCATATGTGTTTCAACATGGATGAAGCTTAAAAACAATTATGTTAAGTTAAATAAAACAAATACAAAAGGACAAATATAGTATAATCCCAGTCACATGAAGTACCTGAAAGAGTCCAATTCAGAGACAGAAAGTAGAGTAGAGGTAACTGGGGCTTCAGGGAGAGGGGAAGGGGATTTGTCTAATGGAGATGGAGTTTTTGTTTGTGGTGATGCAAAAGTTCTGGAAATTAATAGTGGAGATGGTTGCACAACACTGTGAATGTACTTAATGCCACTGAATTATACACTTAAAAATGGTTGAAGTGGGACATTTTATGTTAATATATATTTTACCACAATAAAAGAAGAAATAAAAGACATAATAGAGACTGGGCTAAAGCCAAATCGGCACAGTGCCATGTGCTTTCACAAAATTAAGCTTGAGGTGGGAAATGCCTTTGGGAAATGAAGGAGTAAAAATCAACTTCTTCTCAACATTAATGGAAAACCAGCTCCTTAGATTTTAGGTATAAAAAGGTACCAAGGAGGGGTGACTGGATGGCTCAGTCGGTTAAGGGTCTGCCTTGGGTCCAGGTCATGATCCCCATATCAGGCTCCCTGCTCAATAGGGAGTCTGCTTCTCCTTCTCCTTCTGCCCCTCCCCCAGCTCATGCTCACTCTCTCTCTCAAATAAATAAATAATATCTCTTAAAGGTACCAAATATGGTCCATAAATAGAGTCGATATGAGATCTTCTCTGAAACATACAGCCCAGTTCCTTTGGCTGAGCTAGGATTTTTTTGAAGACACGAATGCACGTGTGGAATTTACACTATAGAAGGCTCTAGATTCACAGCATGGACAGGTCATTTGACACCCAAAAGCACAAGAAATTCTTAGGTAGGACTCAGCCAGGAAGTATAGAGAATGTTGAGTCATGGTTCAGACACCCTCCCACACCACACATAACACACATATGCACATATGCCACATACATAACACATACACAAACACATGGACCTAAAACACACACATATACCCTACATATATAACACACACACACAGGGCACATTGTGTATGTGACACATTCATAACATATACATAATTGAACACTGCAGAACACACATGTGATGTATGCCACATGCATAGCACATATGCACACGTGAACATACCACATCTCACACACACGCACACACGCACACACACACACATACACACTGATGTTCACTGATGAAAAGCTTGGTCTCTAATTAAGATTTGTTTCCAAGGGTGGAGTGCCTGGGTGGCTCAGTCAGTTAAGCATCTGCCTTCGGCTCAAGTCATGATCCCATGGTCCTGGGACAGAGTCCCACATTGGGTTCCCTGCTCGGTGGGAAGCTTGTTTCTCCCTCTATCTCTCCCACTCCCCCTGCTTGTGTTCCGTCTCTCACTGTGTCTCTCTCTCTGTCAAGTAAATAAATAAAATCTTAAAAAAAAAAAAAAAAAGAGGTTTGTTTCCAAGGGCTCCTGGGTGGCTCATTCAGTTAAACGTCTGCCTCAGGACAGATCCTCAGGGTCATGGGATCGAGCCCTGCACTGGGCTCCCTGCTCCATGGAGAGTCTTCTTCTCCCTCTCCCTCTGCTCCCCCTTCCTTGTGCAGGCTTGCTCTCTTTCTTTCTCTCTCTCTCTCTGTCAAATAAATAAATAAAAATTTTTAAAAAGATACTATTCTTTTTCAACAAAATTACTCTTAGAAAATACTTGTTTCCATTTATATGAGACCCCTGGAGTTTAGTAGATACCAGTGTAGCTTTTAAACTCAGGAAACTCTCAGCCTGAGGAAGATGTTAGGTTTGGATAGGACAGATCTAGTGGTAGCCATCTGTCCTGCCAAACAATGAGGTCTTTAATCCCACACCATCTGTTCTGACTCCACAATGCCATCCCCACACCAGGTTGCTCAGTTCGCCCCTCCTGAAAATGTCAGAGCCCAGTCCAGCCTGCACTGGATACCGTGACCTGACTTGGAATGAAAAGAGGAAGAGGAAGGCAGATTCTCCCCAAACTCAGGGAAGTCTGTCAACCTAGGGCAGAGAAGAAATCAACACCCATCAGGGAAAGCCGGAGTTGCACCCTGTCTTCCACCTCCCCCTGCCACCCTGGGATCCTGAAAGGGAAGGGAATCATCAGCCCCATGCAGATAACAGTACACCCTGCATTCATCTCTTTTTCACATTGAGCACCACAGAGACTTGCGTAAAATTATGGCACTTACTACATTGCATTTTACTCAGGTGGTTCCACGTTCGCTCATCATGACTGTGAGATCCTAGACAACAGCTTGAGTTCTCCTGGGATTACCAACATTTTGCAAGTATTTGCCACATAATCAAACACTGAGTAAGTCAGTGAGAAGTAACAGGTCTGAGGAAGTCTAAGAAGCAGAGCTAGGGCTTCCTGGGTTCTTTTGGGGAAATCTCTTAGCCCTGTTGAGTAAGGTGCTAGAGCCTGGGCATGAGGAGGATGGCATGGCCTTGTCTCACATGGAAAGTCACCAGGCCCAAGATTACAAGGCTTTTCCTACTTGTGTTGTCCATATACATGAGTATCACCTCTCTGCAAAATGTTTATCACATTAAAAGGGCCTATGTTGAGGCTGCCTGGGTGGCTCAGTGGGTTAAGCCTCTGCCTTCAGCTCAGGTCATGATCTCAGGGTCCTGGGATCAAGTCCCACATTGGGCTCTCTGCTAGGCAGGGAGCCTGCTTCCTCTCTCTCTCTCTCTCTCTACTTGTGATCTCTCTCTGTCAAATAAATAAAATCTTAAAAAAAAAAAAAAAAAGGCCTATGTTACTCTCCTGACCTCCAATTCTATGACAAGGACTCCTTCTTTAATTTTTCATTGAAGGGCTTCTTTGACCTCCTCACTGCTTCCTAATTCCTGGGTCTTTTTTTATCGGCTCCAAAGGCAGAAGGAGAGAGTTCAGAGCAAAATATGGTAGTAACTAGAAAGGAGGACAGGTGGTGGGATGGAGGAAGCTTGAGAGGTGTCTGGCACACAGCTCAATGCTAGAGCAGATTGGGACAAAAATGGCAGGATCTCATGCCTGATTGGTGTTTAAGAGGTTAGGGAAAGGAAGTGATCAAGCATGGCCTCTGGGCCTCAGGTCCGTGCTGGAGTGACAGCAGTGTTATTTCATCCCTGAGTGAAGAATATGGAATGATATGCTTGTTCAGGGGACACTAAAAAGCACAATCTTAGACATGTTCACCTTGAAGTCTTCATGAGATTTTCAAATGTGTGGAATGCTTAGAATCAGTTGGAGATAAAGAAACTTTATAAGAACTTTAGGGTCAAGTACCCAGATTTTATACTCAGTTTGGCTATTTTTTTTTTTTTTTAACAGTGAGCTTGAACACACTATTGAATTTTTCTGGGCTAGTTCTTTATTCCTAAAGGGATGATACCTTTAGCTACTTCTCCCTAGTGAATGCTATAAAAAGTAATTGAGATAAATGTGTCAAAGCACAGTATCTAACAATAGAAAGTGTTTAGTAAATGGTAGCTTCTATCATCATCATCACCATCATCATCATCATTATCACCATCATCATCTTATAACATCAGTAATTGGTCAGTAAATATAATTCAGTTTTCATCTTCTCACCACCAGCTCTTCTTCCTGAATTCCCAATTCCTGCTATTGACTCCACATCTCAGTTACAGGTCTTGAAATCCCACATCCATTTTGGAGTTCCCCATGCCTCACATCCAGACAAACCCAAGCCTTGGAGAGTCAACAGGTCAACCTCCAGGAGGACTCCCATACCTACCCCCTCCTCTTCACCTCCAGAGTCAGTAGCCTTGTTAGGTCCTCCTCAGGTCTTGCCAGATAATCCAAGAATCTGTCTCTCTCCCTCCTCTTTGTACATTCCTGTTGACCTAATGACATAAAATACTTCCAGTAGCTCAAGTCAAACCTCTCCTCAAAAACTAATGAAATGCCACAAAGTGAAAACAGGTTTGGCATATTCCAGGAAAAGAATGGTGAGGGCAAGACAGGAAAAGAAGGTAGACAAGTCACCAGTCACATAGGACCTCGAGGCCAAGGCCAAGAATTTGGATTTCATTCCAAATGTCATGGAGTATTTTAAAGCAGAGGAACAGTCTAATCTAATCTATGCTTTCCTTTATTTTTTAATAAGCGGCTTCCATGGGTAATGGTTGGCAACAGGATGACAGCAGGAAGGCACCAAAAAGGCCACCACAGTACTGCATAAAGAAAATGATTGAGACCTAAGGGAGCCAGTGGGGAGGGACTAGAGAAGGAGGGATGTAAGTGAACTCAGGAAGCATTTAGACAGTGGACTGGACAGGACTTGATGATTGGACTTGAAGGGGGGCAGTGTCTCAGTGGAAGAGAGAATAATGAAGGCTGAATTCTTTTCTTTCTCTGAGTTCTAAATGACACGTGTTCTGAGCTGTTGGCCCTCTTTCCCATTGGAGGTCCTGACTTTTGTAACCACCCTAGTGGTGAGTCAAAGCCAAGTTTTGTCCTGGGTGATGAGAGCCACCTACTGGCCATCTTTGCTGAGTGTTCTTCATCTCTCCTGAGACAGTTTCCCCATCAGTGTGGAGCTACTCCACCTGACCACACAATTTGCAGCTCCAAGGGGCAAAAATTACCTTAACAAAATTTTAAAAAGGAAATGATAGAGAAAAAATGTTTATGGTATTTATTCAAGATCATTAATATTTTTATATATCATTAGTGCTACATAATTCATATATAGCACAAATGCAAAAAAATCCTAACATATTAAAAAGGAATAAAAAATTATATCACGATTTTGAAAAATGGAGAAAAACAAACGCAATAACAAAAGAACTGTAAATGAACAATAAATGTGAAAATGTGTTCTACCTTAATAAATAACAAAAGTATTTTCCACCATCTTTTTGTAATTACCAGATTCTGGGAACTCAAGGTTGTGAATGATGGACATACTCATGGCAGTGTATTCCAAAAAGCTTAAAAAGTCATTGGATTTCACAGAATAGTAACTATTTCTAGGAAAATGATCCCAGTTAAATCAACTGAAAAAAATTTAAACATGTGTGTCATTCTTTAGGGAAGCAGTAAAGTAAAACTTGCTTTGGTGTCCAAAAATAAAGGAATAGTTAACTAAAATATTGTACATAAAATGGATGGCATCTTGTTCATTGAAACCACTTGTAAAGAACAAATTCTCATATATTACTAAAGAGGAAACTTAAAAGGTGTTTTAGAAAGTTGCCAAAATTTTCTTACTGTAAAATTAATTCTTCCAAACATATTTTATTTTTCATTTTAATTCAGATTATTACTTCAAATTATTGAGAACTCCTTGTAATATTAATGTTAGTACTATATAAATAAAATGTGGAAAGGCCTGGCAGATTGGACAACATGGAATTTTCTGCTAATTGCCCTTTCTTTTTCATCAAAACTCAAGCATTATAATCTTCATTCAGACTGTTTTGTTTTAACTAAAACCTGAAATTACTGATGTTTGTTTGTAAGTTTTAAAAATTATTTTCAACAAATAGCTTGAGCAGAAGACAAAAAAAAAAAAGAACAAATTCTCATGGTGCAATGTGAAAAAATGGCATATACTGTATGTGGGCGGTGTCGATTTTGTATTCACAAAACAATACTTTTCATGTTTCCATAGTTTTCAAAATTTAGTGGGAATGTGCACTAATTAATAAAAAAAGGAAATTTATTTTTAAAAGAAGATTAAGTAGGCAGGAGAGAGTCCTAGGATTTGGGGGTGAGAGGGTTCTTCATGTAGCTTGGCCCAGAAAAAGTAGGGCTAAAGGTCCACCATCCTCCTTTCATCAATGAAGAAATAGACATCTCTGCTCTTCCCTGGTCACTTGAGGCAGTGACTGCCTCTCCTGACCACTGTAAGGGAAAAAACAGTCCCTTAAACAGAAGTAAAGAGAGGGAGCACTGTCACCTACATGCAGTATCCCCTTGGTCCTTCTGTGACCCTGAGAGGAGGACCGTCCCAGCAGCTCCCAGAAAGCCAACAGCACCTCCTGGATTAGCCTACACTGCCCAGAACAAATGAGGGCTGTCTCAAGCCCTAATCTCAAGAGTTACCTTTCTGGTCCAGCTCACAAGTCTAGCTGTTCACCTCTCTACTCACATGGTATCAGTTTTGTTGTTGTTTAAAAAGCAGAACTCTTAATTCTATTGTATACATGTGAACTACCTATGAAGCTGAAGTGCTTCACTCTTGAAACCTTCTTTCAAACAAACCAACTAACTCAGACATTATGGGTATGCTTCCTTGGATTTTTCTGAGCAGAGAAAGGATGATGGGAAAGCCACCTCATTTGTGGGATCTACACTGAGCCTGTGTCTGGCCCCTTTCTACAAAAGCCTTCTGCCTCTTGATGTCTTAGTAGCAGAAAAGCAGGGGAGAGGCTTCCTTGGGTTTTGAGCATTTACCTTGGAAGAAGGTGGCATGCATCTCCTGCTCAGCCTGGGCTACCTCTGCCCCTCCACTTCGCCAAGTCTTTTGTGAGTGAGGGGGCAGAGGGAGGGCAGGAGAAACACTTTGGTGATAAATAATATAGTAGGATTGTCACTCTGTCATATTTGTGCACTCACCCAGTAGAGAAGTTATAGTTCCTCTTCTCTTCCTACTTATCAGTAGAATTTAAAATTAAATTGAATTAGAAAGAGAAAAATAATAAACATACATTGATTTTAAACTCAGGGAACATTTGGGGAGTTTTACTGTTAAATGTACCCAAACTTAAACTGGGACTTCACTGGCTCTGCTGTGTTTTCTTCTGAACTGTCATATTCATTCATTTTAAATCTACTTTCCTCTCCTAAAATGGTCCCCACATTTGCCCAAAGGGCGATTCCAGGGATAATGCCTTTGCATACCTATATTCCACATCACCATAGTAGGTATTAGTAGAAAATGACAGCTTTGGGGGATAATTTGTTTCCCTAATGCACACAAACAAATATACAGACACTTATTCACACATATTTACTCATGTATTTTTCTAACTCCAGACACCAAGTATCACCTGGAGTTTAAAAATAAATGGCATATTTATTTTACATAAATTTAGAGTAGGCGGGGTAATCCCTGAGGCAAGAAGCTTGTTTAATTTGGATGTCTACCATAAGGGTAACCAGATGGCTGCATCTTCTTGATTGAAACCCTTTAGGGTGCCTGCAGAGGGGTGTATGGGGCCAGGGAAGAATTCCATTCCAGGGCAGTGACGCTTCCTCTGTAATGGAGACGATGATGATAATAATCACTTTCCTGCCTACATAAAAGTGTTAAAAATAAGAGTTAAAGAAACTGTGGGCTGAAACTAAAACTAATAAAAATGATTGTATGTGGAAGAGAAAGATGGGACAAGGAAGGAAACTGGACTTTGCCGAATGTACCTTGCTTTGTAGTTTTGGCTTCAGAACAATACAAATATTTAATACCTGATTAAAAACAGAAGTATTAAATTTAAAAATCTGTAAACAATGAAAATAAATGACAATAAACATGTTTTGGGGCCCAGGGCAGGCTGTACCACATCAACATGCTGATTATTTTGAACTGGGAACAGCCAATGCAGGGACACTCAGACCCTTCTCTGATTCCCTGAAAGCAGGAAACTCATCCCTCACATGAAACATACCCTCCCTGTACTGACAAGTAAAAACACATCCTTCTCAATGGAGATAGGAACTTTAAAGCCAAAAAAGCTGTAGAAATAAACCTTTTTATTTTTTTCTCATCTACTACTTCAGCCTAGATTCTACTTAGAATTCCTTACAAATTAAATCTCCCAGGTATCTGTTTTCTTTATCTTGTTAATTCCTCACAGATTTATTGTCTCTTTGTACAAAATGTATAAAAATTGTCTGCTTTGATCATTTCTTTGGGCCTCAATTGCATTATTGCGCCTCCATGTCCATATAATAAAACATTTTTCTTAGTTTTATTTTTCTCCTGTTAGTCTGTCTCATATCAGTTTTTATTTCTAAACTACCTAGGAGAAACTTGGGTGATTAAAAATGCACTTATGATGAGCATTGAGTAACGTATGGAATTGTTGAATTCCTCTATTGTACACCTGACACTAATAAAACACTGTATGTTAATTATACTTCAATAAAAAAAGAAATAATTTTTATTTTTATTTTTTTAAAAGATCTTATTTATTTATTTGACAGAGAGATCACGAGTAGGCAGAGAGGCAGGCAGAGAGAGCAGGGGCGGGGGAGGCGGTGAAGGGAATCAGGCTCCCTGCTGAGCAGAAAGCCTGATGTGGGGCTCAATCCCAGGACCCTGAGATCATGACCTGAGCTGAAGGCAGAGGCTTAACCCACTGAGCCACCCAGGCCCCCCAAGAAATAATTTTTAAAAAGAACCCTGGGGGGAAAGAAGGAAGTTTCTCCCTCCCCAAAACTGTCTAACTGTACATGAGGTTGATGATATAACTACGCTAAGAATTAATTCAACTGAGGGTTGCTGGGGAGAGGAGTGTTGGGAGAGGGGGGTGGGGTTATGGACATTGGGGAGGGTATGTGCTATGATGAGTGCTGTGATGTGTGTAAACCTGGTGATTCACAGACCTGTACCCCTGGGGACAAAAATATATGTTTATAAAAAATAAAAAATTTTTAAAAAAGAATTAATTCAACTAACTTTAAAACATAGTATTTTGACAATGTATCCATATCCCAAGCTCAAAGAAACCTCGCAAAGCACTGAATGATTTTATCATTGGTAATAATATTGGCATCATCACTTGGAGAACATTATAGGATATTCTATAGGATATATCATAGAATAAAACAAAAAAGAACCAAACTTTCAGCACTAGAGGAAAAAGATACAAGAATAATAAGAACAGGCATATATCCTAAAATGTTAATTTAGACTGAAATATTCATTCATTTTTTTCCTTGAAAAAATGTATTTCCTAGTATTGTCCACTAAAAAGACCTAGCAGCAATAAAAGCATAGCAGTATTTTCATCTACAGTGTCCATATTAGTGTCTCTAAATACCATTTCCACTAAAAGAATGTGGACTTCTTAGAGAAATACCCAAGACTCTTCTGAGACAGATGATGCACAAGATGACCACTGGATATCTTATTACATCAAAAAGCAAGGAAGTTACTGGATTGTATCAAAAAGACACAGGATGCTTTCAAAATGGGAAAATTGGAGAATCAATTTTTCTTTTTGTAATTGGTTAATTGCAACCGATTGAGTCATATCTAAAAATAGAGAAATCCATGTGTCTATCATGACACTCTCTCTTTTTTTTTAATGGTTTTCTTTGGAAATCGCCTGGCCACCAACTCATTATTCTGGTAACTGGCAAGAGAAAGAATTTAGCATTTGCTCTATCTTTCATATCTAAACTGTATTTTAGGTTACTCTGTATTTGATGAAGAAAGTTTTTTTTTTTATAAAAACAATGTTACTTAATAAGTGGAGAATGAATGATAGAAAAATCACCATTTATTAACTCCTAAAGAAAGAATGGTTCCAGCAGCAATCACCAATGTGTACTGGTAGCATGAGGAGAAATGTTTATCGTGAACTTTAAAATGAAAGGATGAGTGGTACCACTACAATCCAATCCCCCAGATCAATCTTAACATCACTAAAGTAGAACATTTGGATAGCATATGTCTCATGTATGGTGCAGTAAGAAACACATAACATTGCACCAGAATATGTTTGACACACACACACACACACACACACACACACACACAAAGAACATGAATTCAAGCTTCTGAATCTAATCACCAGTTGAGAAGAAATCCTAGTGAACATAAAGATGTCATTAGAAAGTTAAATGGCACCAAAAAGAAGCAATCAGCTGAAATCAAAATATGAGAAATTCTTCAAGATGAATAATCTATTTCTCAAAAATTAAATGATGTGAAAGACATCTGTAGATTAGAGGAAATCTAAGAGACATAATGTAACAGCACTCCAGCTGGTCTTAGAGGTTAACTTACTCCCAGATAATATACTCCTTCACTTGCTTGCCTAAGGCCTTTGGTCTGTAACAAGAACTAATTTACTTTCTTTGAGATATGTAGGCAACTGGCCCTGAGGAGTGAAAGACTAGAAACGTTCCAGGCTGCAGAGGCCAGCAAGTCTGTCTGATGCCTCCTCAACTTTCTGAGTAGCCCAGCGATTTTTTTTTAGCCAAAAAAAATTAAAAATAAAAATTTCTTAGGTCACACAAATGATTTTACTGACTTACCTTTGCGTATCTGTAGACCTTGCCCTCCTTTGCAGAAAGAACAGAGTCCTCCTGCACATCAGAGAACAGAAACCATTACAATGAAATCTGGTACACTGAAAAGAAATTTAAAAAATTAAAAATTTTAAAAAAAGAAAAGAAAGCAGAAACCAGACCCTCCCGCACTTTAGATAACATCAAGTCCCCATAAAATCAAGAACTGTTGCAGGCTACTACAATCCCTTTGTTAATTAACTTCCTTAAACCCCTTTTAAAAAGCCCCTGGGCCAGGCAAAAACCTCTTGCCTTTGGACAAGAGTCTGCCTTTCCTTCCATGTGGCCAGCCTTCTGAGTAAAGCTCATATTCCTTTTCAGTCAAAACTATTCTCTTTAGTCCTTAAGTGTCTGCGTTCAGCTCAGGTCATGATCCCAGGATCCTGAAATAGAGCCCAGCATCAGGCTCCTTGCTCAGCAAGGAGCCTGCTTCTCCCTCTCCCGTTCCCCCTGCTTGTGTTCCCCCTCTCTGTGTGTCTCTCTTTGTCAAATAAATTAAAAAAATCTTTAAAAAGAAAACTGTTCTCTTCTGTAATGGCCTTCCAAGGGATAGGCAGCTGAACTTGGGCTTGGCAACAATATCAACCAAATGCGTGGACACTTTTTACATCCTGATTCAAAAACCCATCTTCAAAGTCATATTTTTTAGATAATTGTGGAAAAATGAACATGAACTAGGTGTTGTGTGATAGTAAAGAAATAATGTTAATTCTGTTAAGCATAGTAATGGCATTGAAGTTATGTAAGAAAGAGAAATGTCCCCATGTGTTCAAGAGACATGCTTCAGTATTTACGGGTGGGAAAAAATATGATGTCTCTATTTTACTTTAAAATAGTCCAAGAAATGAGCTCCTGGGTGGCTCAGTTGGTTGGGTGGTGACTCTTGATTTCAACTGAGGTCATGATCTCTGGGTCTTGGGATTGAGCCCCACATGAGGCTCATTGCTCAGCAGAGTCTGTTTCAGGATTCTCTGTCTCCCTCTCCCTGCCCCCTTTCTCTCAAAAATAAATCTTTAAAAATAGTAATAATAAACAATAAAATAAAACAGTCCAGAAAAAAGTTTGTGCAAGGGAAAAGGTAAAGCAGTAGATGAAACATTAGCAAAATGTTGATTGGGTAATTAGGGGATCATTATCCTGTTCTATCTCTTTTTGTGCAGATTTGAAATTTTCCATAAATAAAGACCTTAAAAGTAAAACATAATCAATAAACTTAAGTGTTAATATGTGAATGTTCTTTGTAAAGGGTCAAGTTCTATGCACATGAGGGGCAATATTGCTAAGATGCAAATAAAGAGGCCATAGCTAGTCTGAGCTGATTCAGAGGGCAGCATAGTGCCAGAGAGGAGGAGTAAGGCTCAGATCACAGAGCCTGCATTAGTAAGGGTACCAAGAAGCAGGGCCTCTACACGTTGGTGGGAAGATAGATTGGTACAAAATGCAATTCTACACTTTCATCTAAGGTTTATCCCATGGCCACATGACACAATGTATCCTCCCTGCCTAAAGTACAGATTCAACCCAGCCACTCGCATCACCTTGTTTTATGGTCTTCATAACGATTATCACTACATGTGATTATCTTATTTGTGTTCTGTTTATTTATTTCCAATATTCCTCTTTCCCTTCAGAGGTAAACATAGAAGGTTAGAAACTTTATCCCTCATTCTGCATCCTCAGCACCTAGTATAGTGCTAGGCAAAGGTAAGATGCCTAATAAATATTTGCTGAATGAATAAATGATATGTATCCAGCATTTCTAATTATAGTAACAAATCAAAGGCAAGATAATGTTCAGCAATGAGTTGGTTAAATAACTGGTGTACTATCCATACAATGGAAGCTGTTCTGGCATGAAAAGCATACCTTGGATGAATGTGTACTGTCATGAAAAGATGCTATATTATTAGGTGAAAAGTTCCAATGAAAAAAATAGCATTCACAGCCTGAATACAATTTTGCTAAAAGAAAAAACAAATGCTAGTATAGAGAAAGTTCTGAAGAAATATACCATCATGTATAAAAGTGATTATCTGTGGATAATGGGTTATGAGTTTTTTTATAACTTATACTTGCATTTTTCTACAGTGAATAGACTATTACAGTATTAGAAAAAATTACATTATAAAAAAATTTAATACAAGGGGTGGCTGGGTGGTTCAGTCAGTTAAGTATCTGCCTTTGACTCAGATCATGGTTCCAGAGTTCTGAGATCAAGCTCTGGGTCAGGTTCCCTGCTCAGCAGGGAGTCTCCTTCCCCCTCTCCCTCTGCTGCTCCCTCTGCTTATATTCTTTCACTCTTTCTCTCTGTCAAATAAGTAAATAAAATCTTTAGAAAAAATGAATGAAACTAACTTATAAGGCCAGGAGCTCACATCTTGTCTCTAGATGTGTTTAGGCATCAGCCAGATTATTGTACAATGGACTTTTTCTACAAGAATGAGTGATCCTACTGCATGATTTCTAATAATCCCTTCAAATGCTAAAGATATTGTGAATTTTGTACTGTTTATTCCTAAAAGTTTTTTTAAAACATAATTTTAACTAAATATATAATACAATCATCATTTCTCCTTTATTATTGATTGTGAATTAGTTACAGAATGGATATGATGTCAAAAATGAGCCAAGGCATCTTCCCCGTGTTTCTGGGTTGGGTGGAATACCAGGTTAATGTGCTGCTTTGTACTGAGAATGCACCACACCTTGATGTAATTTTCTGATGAGTACAAACTACAAAGCAGGGATTAAATTATAGAGTTTATGCTGTCAACAATCAATCAGCAGTTGCTTTTAAGCAACTTCTATATACAAATCATAGTGCTGAGTAGAAAAGGAAATGCAAAGATGTATAGGTACAGCCACTGTCCTCAAGAAGCTTTGAGTCTAAAAGTATATGAAATTGGCCTTCCTTAGCAATGGAATGAGTATCAAAAATCCTTCACTGGGTTTTAGCTTCCCTTTGAGATTCTATTGCATCAGGTACCACTGATCCCTCCCCAGCACATACCTGACCCTAAGAGAGCAGAAGTTCTTTCCCTTGATTTCCCACAGCACAGGTGAGACAAACCTGGAACTTTCAGAGAACTACTGATTCTGGCAATATTGATTATTAGAAAACTTTAAAACCTTTATTCTATAACTATTCTGAATGTTATATAAAATTGAATGAATATCCTTTTGATGTATATCTACGCTTGCAGAAATTTAAAAAAAAAACCTCAAATTCCATAATTCAAAGAATTGAAAGTGAAAACCAGAATAGGAAGTCTTTAAGTGGATATGGCAGCTACCTGAGGGCAAGGAGAATCATTTTCTTGAGGTTTGAGATCTAAGGTCATGAAGAAAAAGACACAATGATGGGGGAATTAAAAGGACATCTTCTGTTGAAAAAGCAGAGTAAGAAAAGGGTACTACAAGACACAAGGAAGCTTGTTTGCCTTCCTATGGGCTTATGGAGGGAAAGGGGAGAGAATCAAACTTTGAAATTTATACCCATGGGCCTGTGCTTCATATTAGTTTTCCATTCATTTAAAGTCCCTACGCTAGATAATTAAAATAAAGTAAAATTAATATAGAAATTGGTCCCAGTCAGGTGACCTGAGGTACCTGACAGTAATAAACCCAAAATTAATCTAGAAGGACATAAGATATCCACAATAAAGTCCCACTGAAGATGAGAAATTACGACTGATATGCAGCTTGTTTTCTTGTGTGTTTATAATTTTGAATTATGAACTCATCTTCAGTGAGAGTCAATATATTCTATAAACAGTAGGATTAGACTACCAGGAAATTTCAGATTAACAAGATATCTGATAAATATTATAAAAATAAGAATATTTCAAATAACTAGAGATAAATTTAAATAATAAAAAAGCATGTAGACAATGTTTAAAAATAACCAAAAGAAAAAATAAGAAATTAAAATATAATCATTGACATTTGAACATCAATGAATGGCATAGGTTAAACTTAGATTTGGCTAAAAATGAAAGACAAAAAAGATGGTGGCTTAGTAAGTTATAAGTTTCTCACATAAAATTAGTTTTTTTTTTCCTGACATAAAATTCCAAGGAATTACAGCTCCACAGCCATCTGGGACTGATTTATCTTCTACCTTTCTGCAGTTTCTAGGGGGTAACACTTACTCTTAGTTCAATACACAGTTCTAGCCACAAATATACATTCAAGGCAGAGAGACAAAAGAAGGATGATGAACAAAAGGGGCAAAGATTATGGGTCTATCCTTTAAAAAATATCCCAAAGATATTTCCACTGGCATCACATTGCCCAGAACTGCATTATATTGCCACACTTAGCTGCAAGAAAGCCTGCAATATTAATTCTTGACAGCTATGGCCATATTAGGAGTTTTATTAATGTGAAAAGAAGAAAGAATAAATATTGGGGTAAACAGGTGGCAAACAATATATTTTAAAAAGAGCTAAAAAGAGGAATCATGAACTGGAAGATAGATATGTTGAAACATTTTAGAAGGCCGTGGTTTCTGGAATATAGAATGTAAAAGTTCTACATTCATTCAATAAGACTTTGAGACAGAGACAGGAAAAAAAAGACTGAGTGAGAAAAATATTGGAAGAGAAATTGGCTCTAAATATTTAAGAATTAATGATAGTCATGAATCCTCAGAAACAAATCTCAAGAGAAAATTCTAAAAATACACCAGAAAAATGAAACCATTATCTCCAAAAAAAATGAAAATGAGACTGACAGAACCCAAGACAAAAACGGAGAGGGAGGCAAACCATAAGACATTCTTAACTATAGAGAACAAACTGAGTGGTGCTGGAGGGGAGGTTGGTGGGGAAATAGAGTAACTGGGTGATGGGCATTAAGGAAGGCACTTGAAATGATGGGGATTAGGTACTGTATGCAACTGATGAACCTCCAATTCTCACCAAAATGGTCTCATTTGGATATCCCAGACATACCCATACTAAGCATAAATACCTTACAAACTGATTTTTTTCCCTTCAGATTTTTTTTTTAACTGCAGATGGTAGGGCCACTGTCACCATCACATTCCAAACAGCAGTGAAATCTTTGATTTCTATTACTATCTTTTAATCCTCAACACAAGAAGATGGTCAGGAAGAGATGGAGTTGGAAATCTTAATCTATACCTATAGATTTCCAACTCCATCTCTCTCTAGGACTGCAAGATAGATGCTTATCTGGATCCCTTACTTCCAAACTTCCTGACCATCTTCTTGTGTTGAGGATTAAAAGATGACAGTGGCAGAGATAAAAAAGAAAACGGCAAAAGGAAGAACCAGTGGGAAGGAAAAAGTGACACAGCTTGGTGGTGGTTAGATACAAAATCAAGGGAAAGGAAGAAATCAAAGATTTCACTGCTGTTTGGAATGCGATGGTGACAGTGGCCCTACCATCTGCAGTTAAAAAAAAAAATCTGAAGGGAAAAAATCAGTTTGTAAGGTATTTATGCTTAGTATGGGTATGTCTGGGATATCCAAATGAGACCATTTGGTGAGAATTGGAGACTTTTTTTATTTGTAATTTAGAAGATATGTCATGACTAGAGATAAAGATTTTGGAGACAATCATGTAAAGAATCATCCAGACTCCATCTTTCTGCCTAAATCCTAACCAAGAGCCTTGTACAGATTAGGCCTCAATAGAAGTGTGAGGAATGAGTGAATTAATGAGGTTTCTCTGTAGAAAGAGAAAGTCAGACAGCTATGGGATGAACTGAAGTTGTTATGTACAAATGTAAAGTAGAGCTAGGGGAGAGAAGAGAAAAGAAACTATAAAGGAAAAGTCCAAAGGATCAGAAAGCCTTAAGGGAAGTGCAGCATCATGAAGGGAAGTGTGGAAGCTAATCAACAGAGGGCAATGCTACACAGAGGGCTGGGTCCTGGGCACTGGAGAGGAACCACCTGGTGACCCTGGAGTGAGACCATCTAGCATAATGGTTGATGGGACAGGGTTATTTTGTAGAATTAAGGAAAATATATAAATACAAGATAGAGGAATGAATGACACTCTGAAATTAGGGAAGACAGTAGGAGAAGATAGGTGAGCCTGGTAGCTATAGATGAAGTTAAAACTAAGATAACTTTAGTATGTTTGCAAAGAGAAAGACCTAATGATTCCCCAAATGTCATGGTTTGTCATGGCTCCAGGATAAAGGTCCAGGAGCTGTAGGTAGTTGTACAAGGCCCTGCCTTATCTATTCCCTGACCAACTGTACAGTCTCACCTGCCCCATCTTCCTTGAGCGCAGGGCACACAAAATTGTTTACTACAAAACACATTTCACCCCTCCAGCCTTTGCACTTAAGGCTGTTTACTTTAACTTAAATATTTTTTCTTATCCTCTCAGCCTGGAAAACTCCTACACATTCTTCAGGACCAAGTTCAAGGAATACCTTTTGCCAGCTCCCTGGTGGGATAAGCAGTCCCTCCTCTGTGAAGCAAACTTCATGTGCTGACTTGAAGCATTTATCATATTACACTGTGTTGTGATTTTTGACTCTGTCTCCCACTAAACTACTGGAGAAGAGTTACTTGCTTATATTATATAGTACTTAGCATATAGTAAGTGATCAATGATTTTTTTGATCAATAAATCTTTAAGTAATGAAAAATTGCAGTTATAAATAAACAAAATCACTGAGAGGAAGGCAATAGAGGAAGGAGGTTAATTTCTGACTTTTGAGCGCAAGTAATCACATTTCACACACATAAAAATGGTCTTTGAGGCTGCAAATTAAGTATTCAAACATGCAGAGCTGATACACTGGCAATAGAACTGATATATTCTTTTTTGAAGATTTTTATTTATTTATTTGAGAGAAAGAGCAAGCACGAGCAGGCGGAGGGGCAAAAAGACAAACAGACTCCCCATTGAGCATGGAGCCCAAAATGGGGCTCAATCCCAGGACCCTGAGATGAGGACCTGAGCTGAAGTCACTGCTTAACTGACTGAGCCACCCAGGTGCTCGAGAACGAATATATTTTTAAGAATGACAGACATGATTAAGTGAGATACGTTAGAAGCCATAGCTCTTGCCCTGATGCAGTCTCTGTAAGAGAAGAGATACTTGCTTTTCCAGAATGAACACATTCTAAGGCAAGCTGACATATTTCAGATTTATCAGAACCAAATCATTCTGGTCTACTGCAGTGTTATTCACAGAAGAGGGGATGTTGTGCTTGCTCACTATGAATGCCAGTTTTCCTGCTCAACCTGTTCCACCTGATCAAGATGAAACTGCTATCCCAGCAGATGGAATCTTACTATAACTGTTCAATCCCTTAAAGACACCAAGATGAATCACGCAATGGGACGGAAGTTCTGTGTGACTAACCTGGTTTATATGACATCCTTTAGCTTCTGCAACTCTGCCCTGTCTTGGTTCTCCTCCACGTGGATTACTAGAATTTGAGATCTTAAAATAGCAGTATCAATTATCTAGTCCAAATTTTGGAGTTATTTTTCTGACTTTTCCCTTTTCACATGGAACTCAATCTCTTCTGAACTGCTCAATTTCCCCCTCGGCTCAACTCTTGACTTTCTGTATTGCCCATTCATTCACTGATTCATTCAACTCACTCACTTAACACATGTTCACTAAGTGTCTTCAATGTTCCAGTCCCTGTTCTTTACACTGAGTTTACTGAAATGAACATGACAGAACAGGTCTGTTCTCTCAATAATTTCCCTGCTTAGGTGGGACTACATCTGTTCCCAAGGATTTGACTCCTCTCTTTGAGGAGAGGAGTTTTTATTACTATGTGTTTATTTCAATTTTCAAGGATTCTATGCCTGGAGCTCCAGGTTCATTTCCTTTCTCATGGTCATGTCTTGCCAGCACCTCAAACTCAACATGTCCTGGACTAAACTCATCCTCTTCCTCCCACACTGCTCCTGTCTCCAGACTTTCTGTTTTGTTAATGGTATCATCCTTTCCTTGTCACCAGGCACAAAGCCTCAGGGACATTCTAATTATTTCCTCTTCTTGGTCCTAATACATCACCTGATTTTGTCTATTCTTCTTCCATCTTGACAGATGGATTTCACATCTGTTACTTCCTTTTCTTACCCACTGCCATGTATTGAATTTGGATCCTCACTTCAAGCCAAATCTATTACACCTTCACACAATGATGTGTTATATTCTATTTACTTCTTCCTCTAGAGCATGCTAGTCATGGTTGCCTAATTAATTTCAGGGCCATGTTAGAAAATATTATAGGTATAGACCAGCTTCTATCTTTCAAAGTACTTCTTTTAAAACCATTTTCCTACCATCACACTCTACAAGTATGCACAGTCTCAGCTCCTTGGACACTCAAAACCATCCATGTTCTGGCCTCATCACTCCCTCTCCAAGGATATGTCCTCATAATCTTTGTATATCACCACCTCTCCCTTGGATTTCCTTTCTCCTCCTTCTGCTCAATCCTGAAATTACTCCCCTCTTTCCCAGAAATTCATACCATAGCTCAGTGTTCAGAACATTGGTTTTAGAGTCAGACATCCCGTTCAAAACCCTGTTCTGCCAATTACAAGCTGTGCAACCTTAGAACCCTGTGTCTCAATTTTCCTATTAACAAAATGTAAGGAGAAACCTAGTTGTGGAAGAACTGTGAGGATTAAGTGGAATAATACCCAGCTCACAATATATAATCCATCTCACTACCAAATCTGTGTGCTCACCAGCTGGAATTCTTTGTGACTTTCTTAGTAGTGAAAGTCTCTAATGGGGCCAATGTAACTGAGCACCCCTTGAACACTGTAGCCTCAGGCTGCCAAGAGGCAGGAAGCTCATAAGCATGTGCTTTCTTGATCTGTGAAATGGCTCCCACATTTTCGACCCAGAGAGTGTTTCCTCAGAGAGGCCTCCCCTGATCTTATCTAAAATCCCCATGTACCTCCACTTAATGTCTATACCTCATCTTCTTTATTTTCACCACAGCACTTTTCACCATGTGAAACAATGTCTTTCTTGTTCTCTTTCTTATCTATCTTCACACTAGAAAGTAGAGTCCCCATGGCAGGTCTGCACAGGCAGGATCCACATGGACAATTCCACATCAACATGTTTACACAGGTGGATCTACGCAAATAGGGTCCCTATGGTAGGTCCACATAGGCAAGTGCACAGGGGTAGGTCCATATAGGTGGGCCAGCATAGGCAGAGTCCACATATATATGAGGTCCCCGTGGCAGGTTCCTATAGTCAGGGTCCACACAGGCAGGATCCACAGAGGTAGAGTCCCTGTTACAAGGTATTGTGAATAACCCAGTCCACAGTAATTTGTCCTCATTTGAAGTCCTGTAACAAATTCCTTCTATATTCGGTTGAATGGATGGCCATAGGGATGGTCATTGTCTATGCCATATTCAGCTTGTGACATTTCTTTTGTTGTTAAGTATTACCAGTATTTGAATATGAAGTTATTTCTTATATGTGAAGTTATCACTCATACCTTGTGTGATTATTTATCATATTTCCCAAATCAGACTATAAACTACTGAGGCCAAGACATACTTTTGCATATCTCCTAGAATGATTCAGCACAGCACTCTCTGTGTGATGCACTAACAAACATTCATTTATATATTGACCTCTTATAGGTACCTGCAACAGTTTTCAATGCCAAGCATGTACTGTCCATAAATAATTAATTGAGTGACATTATTCAATTGTTCAGTGTGCAGGTTCAGAAGATGTGGCTCTTGACTCTCCTGGAAGTCATTAGAAGGCTGGTCCAACCAGAGACTGTCAACTTGTTAGCTGAGTAACCTCAGATGGGTCACAAATCCCCAGAGACTTTCCAGTCTGTTAAACAGAAATAATAACACTTTTGTTAAAGAATCATGAAAGAGATATTTAATAATACCTTATAAACTGCTAAGTTCCATATAAATATCAGTTGTTACTATTACTGCTAGAATAACATAATGTAAGCTGAAACTTGAGCAATTGTGAATAAAATGTATTCAATAATACTGTTTATTATCCAAAGATCTTATTATCCAAAGATCTGATTCTGGCTGTTACAGTGTTCTGAGTAACAACCTCCAGGTAGGACCTCACATTGCCAAATACCAGCATTTTCAGGGGGTACTGCTGCTACTTCAGAGGGAATGCCTGTACCAGCTTCTTTAACTGATGCTGGACATCAGAAAAAGCTAGGAGCCATGAACACAGAGCCCCAGCCCATCCAGAGCAGCTCCCCAAGTTTCGGTAATGAAACTATTCTTTGAATGCCCAAATCCCTGTCATCAAACCACCCCTGTGGTACCTTGCTTGGGTCAGGGATACATGAGCTTGGTGGTACTGCCATCCACAGCCAGGCATTTGATACAAATATGCCTAACATAAAAAGGTGTGTACTCCCATTAGGATTCACATGTCTCTCAATAAGTCACTGCCTTTCTTCCCCAAAACTCAGACATCAGCTTCCTGTGTGAGGGTCACCTCCTGCCTTCAGGCTAGCTTCACTCTGTCTATTCTGAGTCAAGCAGAGCTCCCTTCCCACCTCACCCCTCTACTGGGGCCTAAGGCTTGTTGCTCCAACACACATCACTGTGTGGGAGGGGCAGGTCCTTCGGTGATGTCATCTGTTTGTAAACAGATTCCACAAGTCACCTCCTACTAGGAATCGCAGAATCTCAGAGATGGAAGTAGGGACCCCTCCCACGCAGAGCAGGGCTGCCCTTCAGAGGCTCCCCAATAGGGGTCATTTGGCCTCTGCTGGATGAATCAATGGACCATCTCCTACCTCGCCTCTGAGCAAATACTTTTGCAGGGTGGATGCCATGACAGAGCTTGCTAGTCATTGGGTTACTGATGAAACAGTACCAAGGAGCCAAGCTTCAATTTTCTATGAGCCTGGGTGTGTCCAGAGGCCTGAGTGTCCCTTCCCCTGAGTGGTGGGGATTTCTAAGGCAGTAGAATATGATGCCAATTCTGAAAACAAGGACTTTGGAGTCACACAGATCCTGGTTCAAATCTTATCTTCCTCACTCACTATCCTTGGACATTCACTAGCTATATGACTTTAGGCAAATCAACTAAAACTCTCTGAACCTGTTTACTCAGATTTAAAAAAAAATCTGAGTAAAGTCTAGATTTTGAGATTACCCTGAAGATCAGCTGAGAGATGTATGTAAAGTGCCTAGCCCTGTGCCTGGAACAAAGGAAGTGCCCAATAAGTGGCAGCAATTGTTCCTATTATCACCACCAGTATTACCATCCCCTGCATTCTGAACCAGCCAAGACCACAGGGATGTCGTTCTCCCTGTTTCCTCTTTCCTCAAGTGAGTAGGTAAGATCTAGGCCCACAGCCTCAGGATGATCCTGCCACCACCATCACAGCCACCTCAAGAAAATGACATTGCCATGCTCTGAGCATGGCTCATCTCACCCTACAGAGTCCCAGAAGTCCATGACTCCTGGTCGGGCCCCAGATGAGTGGATGAGGCCTAAAGAGGGAGCTTCCCGGGCTCCTGGCACGTTCCTCACCCAGCAAGCAAAGCAGTGGATTGATGATCCTCTGTGGCAAAAGAAAGTCTCAGACTGCCTGATTCCAAAGCCTTGGATCTTTGGATCCAAGAACTACAGATCCAAATATTTCCCACAAAGCAGCTTGTGCAAGACCTGATGAGCCAGAGGGTGAGCACATCAACCAGAAGGCTCTGGAAAGTTTCAGGGAATACAGCAGAGCAGTTAGGAGTTTAAGCCTGGAGTAAGACACCCAGTCTTCTCCATCATCCACTGGCTGAGTGACTCTGAGCAAATCACTTATCCTTGGTTTCTCTTCTGTAAAATGGGTTAAAAGCACATACCCCCACTGAGTCATTGCAAGAATGCTGTGAGGTGGTGCATGTCACATCAAGTCCTTAGCACACTGTCTGGCTCCATTTGTGATTTCTGCTATCATAATTAAGTACAGGAAGCCACTCTTGTTCAGACATGAATTTGATTTTTCTCCCTTTCAGGTATGCCAAGCCACGGCTAAGTGAGAGGTAGTGGACAGGGTAACAGAACACGATAATAAACACATGAATGGAAGAACAATAGGAAACAAAGAGTTCTTGAGAGGTAGAAGTTTTATTATGACATGAACATTTATTAAGCACCAACTGTGTGCAAAGCCCTGCCAATGGTAGGGTCCAATATTCCACACATGGTGCTCAGATTCCGGGGGAGAAAAATCACACGGGGGTCAAAGAGTTTGGTGGGCCTGAGAACAGGGTGGGTTTTGGAACATCCAGTGCAGGTAGGTTGGGAGGGGAGGGGAAGGGAGGCACACCCCAACCTAGCCCCACGCGGGAGCACAGTGACATGCAGCAGGGACTTGGGTGGGGAAACAGGGCTCAGCGGCAGCCTAAAGCAGCTCACAGGGTGGCGGGGGCCTCAGCAGCCACCACAGCAGCCTTGGCTCTGGACGTTGCTGGAGCTCTGGCTGCCACCGCCGCAGCAGCTGCAGCACCCTCTTCGAGGCTGTCGGCGGCGCCTCCTGGGGAAGCAGCCACAACCGCTGGAGCCACAGCAGCCTCCAGAGCCACAGCAGCCACCGCCGCTGGAACCACAGCAGCCACAGCAGGAAGACGAGGCTGTGGGTGCAGGAGCAGGACACGGAGCAGGGCCCTGGGAAGACCCCTTGGAAAAGCCTTTGGCGGAAGCCGCGCTCTGCTGGGAGGACATGGTGGAGCTCAGATCGTCACAGTGAACCTGGAAGACAAGGAGCCTTTTACACGCCAGCAGGCCTTTCCACCCTAACAACTGAACTCAGGGCTTTAGAGATGTGGTTGGCTTTGTGAGCAAGCTAGCCTGGCCTGGTGCAAGGGAGAAAGGAGGGGAAGCAAAGAAACACACCCAACCAGGTACTTCCATTGAGTTAAAGAGGCATAAAGCAGGGAACAGTCTGGTAGAATCAATGGGTTTCCATTTTCTCTGAGGAAAATAAGGACCACCCAAGTTCTCCACCATGGAAGCTAGAGAGGATATGATGGAAATTTATCTGCATGATCTAGTCCAAACTCTTCCTTTGGCTCTCTTCTCTTCTCCTATTTTCCTGTGGCCACAGACTTTCAAGTGCTATTCACATAGTTATTAGCATTGTATAAACACTCCATCAATTAGAAAATACCCAAATCACACATAAGGACCAGCTACCTGGGTCTAAAGAACCCACAAATACAAGAATCATGTCCTGGTCGTCATTCCTGCCTATGGCCCATTCCCAAGTACAGGGAAAAGAGTGTGACAGTTTACATAGTGGTGTAGAAGATGGAAATACATCCTAGTCCAGGGAGCCGAAGACTAGGGTTCTAGCCACATTCTGCTAACCTTGCAGAAGTCACCGTCCCCAGTCGGGCCTCCATGTCCTCATTGGTACCATGAGAGTTTGGCTCACTTGAAGCCTAAGGCATGGCTCTGCCTCCTCCTACCCTCTGTCTTCAAATCTAGAACTACCCCCGAGGTCCTGCTTGGACACTTACCAGTCCCTGCTCCACTGGAAGAATCAATTAGTTCTCCAACTGGAATGGGGCACCTGCTAGGCAGTGGACTGAGCAGTGTCCAGCCAGAGAACCTTTTATAAGATTGCAGGCAGGCACTGCCTCTTGGGAGGGACCCATTTCCCAATAGACATGGTCAGCTGATGCTCACATCCCAGAGACATTCATCACACAGGTAGCACTGTAGGTGGTGCACGTGGGTATTCAAGTCACTTCACAGAGGTGCCAGGATTGCTGTGGCATGTTTACTTTCCAAATAAGTCACTGTCCATAGCTGGGAGGGCTGTGTGTGTGCTAGGAGAAGTTATGGGGGCTCAAGTGGGATCTGGGACCTCTCTTTAGGACCTGTTCTCTTTGGCTTCTTCTACAATACACATACACACACACACACACACACAGAGTTCTCCCATTCTCACATCCATCCCTGTGTAGTCATTTACTTGGTGGTGGTAGTTTACCTAATTTATTATCTTGCTTTGCATCTCTCTGACCCTTGGTCCTTGGCTTTTCAATTCAGGCCACAGGCTATATGAAAAGCCTGCTGGGCTTCATCTAGAAGCTTCCAGATAACACTGAGTTAAGATGATGGTGGGGATATGCCTCTGGGAATCCCAGTGGTGATTTCTCTCTGTCACTGGAAACAGGAAGAAAAACCCAGACAAAGTTATGGAAACTTTAAGACCAGAGAGGCTGTGAATGTAGTCAGGTTGCCATATCCCCATACAGCCCTGGAGGCCTAAGAGAAAAATGTGCACAGGATGCCTTGCCCAATTGCAAAATGCTAAGCCAGCTTGTGGGACTCTTTGCTCCTTACTCCTCGCCCCCACCAAAATCCTTTTGAAGATAGGTTCTCCTTGGAACCACTGTCCAGAGGAAAGAGGAAGGAAGGAAGGAAGGAAGGAAGGAAGGAAGGAAGGAAGGAAGGAAGGAAGGAAGGAAGGAAAAGAAAAAGAAAGGAAGAAGAAGGGAGAGAAGGATGTCAAGCCAGGCCTTTCCTAAGGTCCAAAATGTCCATGAGAAATGGTGCTTTTAAAAACTGAGTTTTAAGAACTGGTGCAGTTTGGACGTCAACTGGCTTCAGAAGTTCTTACTGAATGCAAGCACCCACAACCATAATATAGAAGAGAAACCCAAGACTAAGAATTCAAGAGTTGATGGTTAAGCGACAGGTTAGATGTAAGTGGGCTGGGCATGGAATGGTGGAACAAAGAATGGTCAATCATGAAAGATACCAGTTTCATCTAACATACTTTAAGAGCCTGATTAACAGGTTGTTTATACCTGGGGGCACCTGTTGGTGAGTACAGGTGAGACATTCTAAGAGGTAAGGTCTTATTAGAATAGAGAAGGAAGTGATGAAGTAACAAAGCCTCTGGGAGAAGGGATCTCTACTGGGAGATGACATGGGCAAGTGCAGGAATGGTCTATGAACTTGCTACAGTCTCATATACTAACTTACTTCACCTAGCACTGTTACCTCATATCAAAGGAAAAGCTAATTGTTCTTCTGGTCTATAAAAGGCTGATTTGGAATTATCATTCCTACATAAACTTTCTGAGTATCTCCTGAAGAAATCAGCATATTCCTAAAGAAAATGGAAAACTCACCACTGTGACTAAAGCCCTCCTGCTTCCCCTTAACACACATGCACACACACACACACACACTAACCACACGGAGACAGTGTTTGGCAGAGGAGGATGCCCTTTTGGTTTTGTACAGAACCCATACTTAGCCTTTCAGGATCCAGGGAAAATGGACTCAGACATTTCATACCTGCTTCCTAAACTTACTCCCCCAAATCCAACCCTCTACTCTCTAGTAACTGATGGAAGCACCTGGGATTATAACCATCAGAAAAGTAAAGTATGTTTATTTATTGGAGCCCCGAATGAGAACTTGAGGAGACCTTATCCCCATAACTAGGAGATAAAGTCTTCTTTGAACTATCACCCATGCTTGAAGGAAACCCCCTTTTCAGAGCATCTCACATCACTGTGACCTTCCTGGGTATCACCATCCTCCCCTCTTAAAACCCATTCCTGACTCCCCTCATGCAAAGCTTGTGTCAGGGCAATAGTCTCAGACATGACTCTTTCCTTCGAGGCTAAAGTTTCCAAAATCAGAGCATAAAAGTGAATATTGTTTCCCAGAAGTCTAAGAAGCTTCAGTGCCAAAATCTTCTTCTCAAACTGAATTGTAAAGTAATCACTTGCACTTAAGAAAATGGAAGGGCAGAGAGCTTGATGGAGGGGTGTGAATGGGAGAGTTGAACAGACATAATCAGGAGACTGTGACATCATGAATAAGAAGCTTTATTGTTACAGAGAAAGCAGCTTCATAACTGAACTCCAACAAGTTCATAACTGAACTCCAGCAACAGATCTATGTCTGAGAGGGAATCAGGCTAGTGACTGTCACAGGTTAAACCTCTAGACCTCACAATGGAATGGACATGGGTGGGAGGAAGAGGGAAACTCAAAGCATTTCAGAGGCTCTTCCATCCTCTTCTGTTCTTCCAAATGGGGAAAAGAGAATTCTCGGGCTGGGCGGGTCTTTGGCACATTGGCTCCTCTAGTGCTGCTCGTCAGTGCTCCTCATGGCCCAGATCAGCAGCAGCCCCCAGAGCAGCAGCCAGAGCCCCCAAAGCTGCTGCAGCATCCAGAGGCCCCAGAAGAGCAGCCAGAGCTCCCAGAGCTACTGCAGCAGCTGGAGCCTCCGGAATGGCCACCACCACTGCCACAGCAGCCAGAGCTCTGGTGTCGGCGTCGAAGAGATCGGCGGGGCCTGTGGTGGCTCAGGCAGCAGCCGCCACCCCCAGAGCTGCAGCAGCTCCCTCCCCCAGAGCTGGAGCCACAGCAGGAGACTGGAGGTGGGCAGGGGGCTGGGCACTTAGGGGGGCATTTTGGGGGACACTTGGGAGGACACTTAGGAGTACCCTTGGAGGGGCACTTGGGAGGAGGCTGGCACTGTTGCTGGCTTTGCTGGCAGGACATCTCAGCAGAAACTGAATGAAGCTGAAAAATGAAACAGCATTTAAGTTCAGCCAGCCCAAGGTAACTTCTCTACATTTAAAATTGAACTATGAATTCATGAGATTCCATATTTATGATGATCAGATTTTTAAACCCAATCTCCCAAAATCAGTTACAAGAAATATACAAAAGGTTTCAACCGAGGAACTCCATAATTTCAAATGAATTCCTTTTGGTTTTAAAAAGACACCCACCCTTCTTTCCCTTCTCCTACCTCACAGGTTCACCCTCCAGCAGAACTCTCCCATTCAAATCTTTTTTTTTTTGCTGTCTCTTTCTTAGGATTTCCCTCAGCCTGGGGTGTCTCACTGTCTCGGTTAAGTGTCCAAATGTCTGACTCTTGATTTCAGCTCAGGTTGATTTCAGGTCAGGTCATGATCTCAGGGTTATGAGATCGAGTCGCCCGTCAGACTCTGCACTGGGTGTAGAGCCTGCTTAAGATTCTTTCTCTCCCAAAGCACCCAGGTGGCTCAGTCAGTTAAGTGTCTGCCTTCAGCTCAGGTCATGATCCCAGGGTTCTGAGATGGAGTCCCATGTCCAGCTCCCTGTTCAGTGGGGAGCTTGCCCTTCCCCCCACTTCCTCTCTCTCTCTCTTTCATAAATAAATAAAATGTTTAAAAAAAGATCCCCTCTTCCTAAGATTCTCCCTCTGCCCCTCCCTACCTCTGTCTCTTAAAAAAAAAAAAATTCTTCTCAACCCCTGTAGGGTTAATCTCTGCTTGAAACACCAACATCAAGAGTCTCTCCCGGTCCTCAAGATGCACTTTACCTGGTTCAGGCACCAGAGCAGATCACCCAGGATGTAGGTGGACTGAGGTGCTCCTAGAAGCTTCCGACTTTTATACAGGTCCAGCTCTGACCTGGTATCAGGAGGTGTGGGCCATGTGTGGAATACAAACAGCATCTTTCACAAGGGACACCTGTGACTACCCTTTCCTCACATCCTAGGGACCCAAGTCCTCCCTCCATAAGCATGACAAGTATTAGCCTGTCAGGAAGGTCCCCAGAGAATTTCAGGCCACCAGGATAGTGATGGTGCTTTGTGGATTGCACACATTGCCTGTTAGCACCACAGACAGCTTTGCCATGCTTCCTGTTTCCTCAGCCGGGTCAGTGGTGTTCTAGACCTCAGGGATGAAGAGAAGATCTCTCCTCTTTTTGGTTTGGAAATCCAAAGAAAAATACTCAAGATGGAAATCAAATGGCTCCTTTTAGAATGAGATTAGAGATCCAAAATAAAATTCCAGGCCCAAGCCGATGATCTAATGTGACTTTTTCATTCTTAGATGATGCCATAACCCAGACTAAGAATGCTTGATATCTCAATGATGTTATTTTAGTAGATCTAATACAGACAGTGTGGGTGGTTTGGCTTTTCTCCTTGCCTGAACTTGACATACCAAGAGAACTCACAAATAACACTGATTCAGCACTAATGATCCCCTTGAAAGGACAGAGGAATTCTAGCAATGTCTTTTATTTACACATATGGTTCTAAAGAAGGCATTCTTGGTCAGTCCAAGGTGAGGTAGAAAGGACCAGGCATATGCTGAGGGTGGAGCAGAGGAACTAGAATCAAGGAAGTTGCCAAAAGCAAGGCATCAGTTCTGGTCATCCCTTAGAAAATATTAGAGTTAAGCCCTAATGTTTTCTTTTAAAAAAAAAAAAAGTTTATGGTACTTACTTGCCACTGTGGGATGAGATTTTAAGAAAGCCTGATCATTATGAAAAAATACAGATAGGAAAAATTTAAAATGCATTTATAATAGCACCTTCTGAGCATTCTTAATATTTTGTTGTTTTCCTTACAGCCTCCATTTTATTTTTTTCTAGTCTTTTTTTTCTTTACTGCATATAGCTTTTTAGTGATTTGTGTATTGTTTTGACTTTACACAATCTTTATCATAGTATTGTCTGTAAGAGTTTACCTTACTAACTTTGCACTTAAGATTTAAACAAAAACATTTCCCCTGTTGCTATTCATTCTTTGTAAGCATTATTTTTAGTAGCTATAGAACACTTTTCTGGAAGGCACTGAACTCATTTGTAACTGATTAAGAGCATGAGAACCAATCTGTGGTTTGAATCTCATCTCCCCACTTACGAGCTGTATTATGTTTGACAAGTAACATTAGTTCTTTCATTGTCTTCATCTGTGGTATGGGAAAAGCAATAGTGTATATCTCATAGAATCTTTTGCAGATTAAATGAGTTAACATCCATAAAACTCTTGGAATAGTGTCTGGTACATAGTAATCACTCAGTGAATATTAAAAGTGAAATGTGATGCTGTCTGACTTCCAAATGGCAGCAAAAAGTGGGCAGGTGGGTTTAGATAAAGCCTACCAAGTGGGGAACCAGGAAGCTTGCTTTGGCTGCTAGAACTCTGTGCATCAGATGATCCAAATCTTGCCCTCTCACCGAGAAATACAGGAAAGGATGCATAACACAGGCTCTGAATTTCTGGAAAAAGAAGCCCAACAAAAGTTAAAGAAATTATCCATTTAATACATGGGTATGATAAAATTTGAAGGGAACAATGTACATACCTTCTTACTTATAATTATTTGGTCACCTAACTGGCACACAGTAAGGTCTTTGATTGCAGAAACCCCTAAGGGATCTAGGTTAATGCTCAATTTTCAATTTCCTTGTTCAGTTGAATTCAGTTCAGTTCATTCCAGTGAACACTCAATTTTCATTTCCTTGTTCAGTTGAATTTGCTATTCAATGAGAAGGATGGGTGTCTTCAACAAATTCAAATCCAGATTTTCATTGACAAATCCCAGAAACTTCATGGAATGATAGAACAGATGTGTAAAGGACCTTGGCCATCATTCAGACACAATGGTTCTCAATTCCAGTGAGGGATGGGCATTGACAGTCTCCAAAATTTCACTGGGTGGTTCTAATATGCAATAAGATGAGAATCATTGATTTTGACCACGCTCCTTATTTTACAAATAAGGAAACTGAGGCTCAGAGATGAGAAGAATCTTGTCCCAGATCACACAAAGACTTAGAGGCAGAGCTGGAATTCAGATCCTGTTCTCAGCCCTCTATCACAGCACCCTGTCTCTCATATATTTTATCTCTTCTTGTGATTTTTTTTCTAGCAAGCTTTATTTTACATAATTTTCTTGTTAAACATGGTTATTGAATTTGTGGTAAAAATCAGAATAAACATGGTGAATCTTTGTCTGAATCTCATATTTAGTAAAGTTGGAAGTAATTTTTACTGCTACTGCCCTCAGTAACCAGGAATTGAGTACCTACATCCAAAAGGCAGTGTCTAGCATTATGAGGGCTCAACCTGCTATGGACTCAAGAGCCCTCCCTAGGGCAGTACTACCTTGATGGCCTTTCCTTGGGCCAGAAATCCAACTTTGTTCATTCCTCTGAGTTTACCAATCCTGGCGATGCTGAGTCACTGCAACTAACTCCCAAAAGACTGATGACATCAATTTACTAAAAAAAAATTTGAGTGTTAAATATTGGCCTGATGGGTATATTCTCTTCCTGTAGGAAAACTCCTCAGAGAAATTGAGTCATAATCTGGAGGTGCCTGGTGAGGTAGGATTGCATAATGCTCTCAGGTTTTGATGGTGAACAAAACTAGATGTGCCCATGGGGTCATCTGAATATCTCCAGCCTAGACAGATCTGAATGGCCCTAAAAATATCTGCTGTCTGCCTTTCTCTGTGGTTGTTTGTAGATCAACCCTTTCACTGCCAAACCCTGGCCTTGGAACCACCTCTGTAGAGAGCTTCTACTGAGTAGTGCTCCCATTCATTCCGTGCTGATTTTGGAATATTTGATTGGGACAGTAATTTCATTATTTGTCTTCTTTTCATTACTCACTATTACCCAGATGCACACTGTAATAAACAGAATAATGCCTCTCCCCTCAAAGGTGGCCATGTCCAAATCACCAGAGCCCATGAATAAGTTACTTCACACAGCAAAAAAGACTGCAGATGTGATTAGGTTAATGATATTGAGACCGGGACATTATCTTAGATTATCCAGGTGGGCCCAGTGATATCCTAGGGTACTTTTAAGAGGGAGGCAAGAGGATCAGTGTGAGAGAAAGGAGATGTGATAAGCAAAGCAGAGGTTGGAGTGATGTACTTTGAAAATGACCATGGGCTAAGGAATTCTAGAAGCTGGAAACAGTGATGAAATATGTTCTCCCCTAGAGCTTCTAGAAGGAACATAGCTCTGCCAATGCCTTAATTTTAGGCTGGTAAAGACCCATATTGGATTTTTGAACTACAGAAGAGAATACATTTGAGTTGTTTTAAGCCACTAAGTTTATGGTAATTTGTTATAGCAGCAATGAGAAACAAATACACACCTAGATTTTAAAATAGATTCAAGTTTCGGACCATGATTTACTGAAAATGAAATTAAATTTATTAAAATTATTTCCACTGATATTTGGAACACATCTCTGAATTTGAAAAAATTTCTTTGGCCAAGGGGAAAACTCAGTAAAGACACAACAAAGAAAATTCTCAAAGATAAACAAAGATGTTGCCTGGGCTTACACCTCTGTTACTTACTAGCTGTGTGAACCTCTGTGAACCTATATACTCATCCATAAAATGAGGATAATAACAGTGTCCATCTCATAGGTTTATATGAAGAGTACTTGAGATAATGTTTATAAAGTCCCTAGCCCTGGACCTGGCATATAGGAAGTGTCCAGTAACCGTTAGTCCTTCTATTCTTATCATTATTGCTATTATCCCCATCAACAGTAATCAGTGATAAGTGGAAACCAGAGATGTCAGGATTATTGGTAGGGCATTCCTAGGCCCTTTGGTCAGCCTGTAATCTCCCAGCTACCTATTTCCTACATTGGGGCTTGTTAAATTCCAGAGTAGGATGGAAAGATTGTTACCATTTTGGGCATATTTGAATGGTCAGGATAGTTTTTATACATTTTTTTTTTTTTTTTCAGAAAAGAGGTGGGGCTTCTTATACTGTCACTATGGAGAGCATTTTCCTGTTTATAAGGTGTTTTGGCATTCATATTTTTATTTGAATTTCACCGACAACCTTATTGGGTAGAACGTAGGGTTATCACCCCTGTTACTCATTACGTTGAAAAAATGAAGCTATACTTGTCTACTTATATAACTCCTGGTATATTTATAAAATTCATATGAATAAAGTGGATTTATCAATCTAAAAATATAGGTAAATAATTTTAGGTGGTTATTTACATGAGAATTAAACCAACTCTCACATGAATAATATTACTCTAACAGAAAAGCATAGATCCAACTTACAGTATCAATCACATCTTTCTTTTGTTTTCTTTCTTTAAAAATGTATTTAATGTTACAAATATGCTTCTGATTACATCGATCTCATACTTCAGATTGTAAAATACGATATTCTCATTATTTCTAAGTATTCTTTTTTTTAAAAGACTTTATTTAATTATTTGACAGACAGAGATCACAAGCAGACAGAGAGGAGGAAGCAGTCTCCCCGCTGAGCAGAGAGCCTAGTGGGGGGCTCATTGATCCCAGAACCCTGAGATCATGACCTGAGCCAAAGGCAGAGGCTTAACCCAACTGAGCCACCTAGGCACCCCTCTAAGTATTTTTTATCATAGTTTTGATTTTTCTCTGTTCCAAGAGTAATTTGTTTGTACTTATAAATACATTTTATTTTATTTTTTAAATTTTATTTAATTTTTTTCAATGTTCCAAGATTCATTGTTGATGCACCACACCCAGTGCTCCATGTAATACATGCCCTCTTTAATACCCACCACCAGACTCATCCATCCCCCCACTTCCCCTCCCCTCCAAAATCCTCAGTTTGTTTCTCAGAGTCCAGAATCTCTCATGCTTTTTCTCCCCCTCCAATTTCCCCCAATTCACTTTTCCTTTCCTTCTCCTGATGCCCTCCATGTTACTCTTTATGCTCCACATGTAAGTGAAACCATATGATAATTGACTCTCTCTGCTTGACTTATTTCACTCAGCATAATCTCTTCCAGTCCCGTCCATGTTGATACAAAAGTTGGGTATTCATCCTTTCTGATGGTTGTAAAATATTCCATTGTATATATGGACCACATCTTCTTTATCCATTCATCTGTTGAAGGGCATCTTGGCTCTTTCCACAGTTTGGCAATTGCGGACATTGCTGCTATGAACATTTGGGGTACAGATGGCCCTTCTTTTCACTACATCACCCCTGTTACTCAAAAAAAAATTGATTCTCAGAGAGAACAAGCAATTTGTCTAAGGTCACAGGTGAGAGAAGATGCCAGGTTTAAACCTCTTTGGGCTCTAGATTTCATGCTTATTCCTCAAATCAGAGTGACCTTTAACCCAGTTTCTGCATGTTCTGTCAGAGAAGTGGTGGAAAGGTCTAGAGTCCTCAGGGGACTGGAATTTAAAAATGGTGTTGGTTAAACTTTTTTTTTTAAGATTTTATTTCTTTATTTGACACAGAGAGAGAGAGATCACAAGTAGACAGAGAGGCAGGCAGAGAGAGAGGGGGGAAGCAGACTCCCTGCTGTGCAGAGAGCCCGATTCAGGGCTCAATCCCAGGACCCTGAGACCATGACCCTAGCTGAAGGCAGAGGCTTAACCCTCTGAGCCACCCAGGCACCCCGGTGTTGGTTAAACTTGATAACCACATACAGAAAAGTGAAATTAGGGCCCTCTCTTACTCCACTCACAAAAATCATCTCAAGATGAATTAAAGACTTAACCATAAGGCCTGATACCATAAACTCCTAGAGTATAACATATGGAAGAAACCTTCCTTGACATTCGTCTTGGCAAGATTTTTTTTTGATCCGACACCAAAAGCACAAGCAACAAAAACAAAAATCAACAACTGGATATACACCAAACTAAAAAGTTTCTGCACAGCAAAAGAAACAATAAAATGGAAATTCAACCTATGAAATAAGAGAAAATGCTTACAAACCATATATTGGATAAGGGGTTAATATCCAAAATACATTTTAAAAATTCATAAAACTCAATAACAAAAAATATCCCAATTTTAAAAATGGTCAGAGGAACTGAATAGACACTTTTTCCAAAGAAAACATCCAAATAGCCAATAAGTACATGAAAAGATGCTCAAAATCAGAGAAATGCAAATCAAAACCACAATGAAATATCGTCTCACACCTATTAGAATGGCTGTCATCCGGAAGACAAGGTGGAACAAGTGTTGGTGAGGACGTGGAGAAAAGGGAACTTAGTGCACTTTTAAATTGGTTATGCCACTTTTGAAAACAGTACAGAGGTTCTTCAAAAAATTGAAAATAAAATTACCATGTGATCCAGCAATCCCACATCTAGGTATATAGCTATAGGAAGTGAAAACAAAATATCAGAAAACTATCTGCACCCCCATGTTTACTGCAACATTATCCACAATAGCCAAGATAAGGAAGCAATCTAATTGTCCACTAAGAGATGAATGAATGAAGAAAATGTGATAACACACAGAGAATATTATTCAGCCATAACAAAGAAGTAAATCCTGCCATTGTGACAACATGTATGAACCTTGAGGGCATTATGCTAAATGAGATGTCAGACAAAGAAATATAAATACTGTATGATGTCACTTACACATGGAATCTAAAAAAGCCCAACACATAGTAACAGAGAGTAGAATGGTAGTTATCAGAGGCTGGAGGTGGGGGAATTGAGATGTTGTTAAAGGGTCCAGACTTGAACTGGAAGGTGAATAATCCTGGATATCTAATGCACAGCATAGTGATATAGTCAATAATACTGTATTATATACTTCAAAGTTGCTAAGAGGATAGATCTTAAATTATTTCACCACAAAAAAGAAATGATAATTATGCAAGGTGATAAAGTTGTTAGCTAACTCTACAGTGATATATAGCAATACATGTATATATCACATCAACACATTGTACACCTTAAACATACACAGTGTTTTACGTCAATTATGTCTCAATTGAAACATGCACATAAGCAGACCATAAATACTCCCCTTCTGAAAAGATAGTGTCATATGGCCTTAAAATGAGGTTTGAGGTTTTCTTTTTGCCTCAAGTGATTGGAGTACTGGCTGGAAGAGCCCTGCAGCAGTTCTGGTCTCAAGTCATGAAGCAATATTCTTGCCTGCCTGGGCACCACCACCTTCAAGAAGTGAATACCAGAGATACGGGTGAAGGCAGGGACACCAGGACACCAGGACTGATTCACAGAACTGGCTCCCAGGTGCCAGTAGCATTTCCTGGAAAAGCTTCACCCCACAGCCCTGTGCCAGCCCCACTCTGCCTGCCCTTGAATCTCTGATGGGTGGGATGTCACAGCTGCTGGGGCTCTGGGCCAGCTGCAGTGTTATCTCAACTAGGAACATTTCCATAGCTGGAGCTGGGGGTGGGAATGTTATAGAAGCCCCAGAAGTGAATAACCAGAGAAAGGAGGACTCCTACCCTTTGGAAGTAAGTAAATTTCCAGGGTGGGGACTCAAAAGAGTAAAAATAGTCAGGGAGGCTCCTGGAAGTACAAGCACTGAGGCACCTTGTTTTCCCATGGAAAGGCTGGAAGCTGAGAGCTCAGCTGAGTTGAGCAGACAGCAGGGAGGGGTTGGCTGCCGAACACAGACACTTGTCACACTGAGGCAGAGGTGCATCCATATGTTGGGGGTGCTGGACTCTCCCTCACAGCTCTGCAACCACCCATGTTGGCCGTCATTAATGGATGTCTTCAGCAGGACATTTTTTTAACCCCCAGCTTACACTGAGGACCTATAGAGAGATAGCCCTGTGCTAAGCAGTAGAGAAACACAGAAGACAAGCCATTATCACTACCCACCCAGAGTTGTCAGTCCTGTGGGAGAGAGAGATATCCCAATCTGCTAGAATAGGAGCATGAGCAAAGATGATTAGATAAGAAAAAGTTACAACAGCATAAGCAATACATTGATTCCATTTATCTAAGTCTCCCTGAATATAACTCTATATTTATATATAATACATGTAAATAAACAGGAAAAAAAAGTCTGTATGGATCGGTATTAAAATGTTAATGTATTTACTTCTAGGTGGGGAATCATGAGCATTTCCTTTTTCCTTTTGCTTACCTACATTTTCTAATTTTCCTGCAATAAATGCATATGACTTGGATGATAAAATTTTTAACTTAGCACAGAAATAATAAATTCACAGAAAATATTAGAGAAGGCCTTACAAAAGTGGTATTTGATGCATTTATTCAACTTTGCAGATATTTTGAATTTGTACTAAGTGCTAGGCCCCATGCTTGGTACTGAAGACACACAGAGAGAGCTACACACAGTCCCATTATTCCTGGGGCTTGAATACTGCCCTCACTTCTCCATCTGCAGTTCAGATGCCACTCCTTACCTATCTTACACTAGCAGCCCTCTCTGTCAGAATCACTCTCTTGGATACTTAATCACCCTGCACAACATTGCTCTGATCCATATGTTCATGTCATGAACTCATCGGAAACCAGAACTATCAGCTATCCTTCTGTTGAATGCCCAAATCTTGAAAAACATGAGTACTGTAAGTTGTATACTGGATAGAGCTAACTGGAAAGAAGGGGACATCAAAGCCCAAACAAGAGTCTCAGTGCCAGAAGACAAAGGAGCTCCTGGATTCCAGCCCTTGACCCCAACTGGGCATGGAGGATGTGAGTCCTGCTTCTCTTTGTGCCCACTCACAACCCATGAGTCCCTTGCCCCATTACATTCACACAGTAGGCATATAATGTTTATCGAATTATGAAGACTGCCGAAGGCAGGCTTTGTACCCACATTGAGAAAAAAAGATCCTTTCCACCCAAAGACACCATCTTCCCTCTTGAGATCTCAAAACTCAATTATGTTCATGCCACAGCCTAAAACATTTTAATTTAACTTTGTAAACCTGGATTTACAGATTTACAGATTGGGTACCTGGTTTAATATGGTAAGTAGAGAAGGAAGAGAAAAGGAGAGAAGGGGGATGGGAAAGGAAGGTGGAAAGGAGGAAAGGAAGGAAAGAGAGAAATGAACAGAGATGGGAAATGAATGACAAATATAGTTCTCTCTCCCCCATCACATGTCATTCTACTTTAAGTAGTGGTGATTCTGTTGATAATAATTAATAATAATAATAGTAATAATAATAAATGTAGAAAGTGAATCTCACTGTAATAAGGAGGAAAGATGCCCATATATCCTGGGAAACCAGATCTGAGATTATAGTTTGGATCTGGCCTTCTCCCCTGTCCCCTCCAATATGTTCTCCACCACCTATGCCAAGCACAGCCCTGGACTCTCCAGGCCTTAAGAGCCAAGCTTTCCAAGTCACGTTCCTGTCTCTGGCAGACAGGTGGATCATGACTGTGTCACGTTATAGGAGTATGAACAAGTTACCAGAAGCCTGAGTCTCTAGCTTAGTGACTAAATGACCGAAAATTCCCTGCCTCCTTTGTGCCAGACTCTTCCACCAAAATCCAAAGAGCAATCTGGAAATATGACTGTCTCATCCTAGGACTACAGATTGCTCCATCCAGGAAGTTCAGTCTCCAGAATCTCTTCCTACTCATCCCCCCTGCTCAGCCTCCGCTCCCACTACATCTGCCTCAGTACCCATGGGCCCTCTCATTCTGTTAAATGTCCTCCATTATGAGGACCTCTTTGCTGCAAAATGAAGGCTTCTCCCTCCTCTCAACCCCTGTCCTCTAGCCCCACCTCCCCTTCCTTCACCCCTCCCCACTTCCAAAGACAAAAACTGTGGCCCACAGCTAATGGCAATTGATGCACACAAAACCCACCATCACCATCTCCCCCACAGGCCCCTTCCATTCCCTGAGGAAATACCCAAAGACCCAAGGCTGAGGGTCATCCTGTCTTCTCTCTCTTTCTCCCCCACATCCAATGATGCCCCATGGTCCTTCTTTCAGCTCTACTCCCTCCTTTCCTCAGACCCTCCACATCTTTTTAGAAATGTAAATTTGAGCTTATTTAAAACTTGCAGTGACTCCCTATTATGCCTAAGGGGAAAATATCCAAGTACCTCCAAATGCTAAGTTCTTCATATTTTAATAGCTTCTACCTCCCCAGGCTTGTCTCCCCTGCACCACATTAACACTACAGCCAAACCACATTATTACCATTCTTGAATGCACCTTGATGCACCCTCAGCTTAGAATGCCCTTCCTCTCCAACTCTTACATGCTACCAAGGGCTGTCTTCTGAGAAGCCTGTCCCATCACTGACAGGACCTCATCACTGCCTTTCTGAAATGGAGCACCTCTTTGATAGGACACCTGTCATGTCCCATGTTCATGATTGGGCTCCCCTCTTGGATTGTGAGCACCTCCACTTCAGGGCCTGGGTGTTCCCTCCATGACCCTGGAGAGTATCACAGAGGCTGGCACATAATAAATACTCAGACTTCCTGAAACTCTTATCCCTGCTTCTATACTGAAAGCTCCTTAGGGGCAGGTACTTCACATTACCCATCACTGTGTGGCCTCCAAGGCCAGGTGAAGAGCTCATAGCATTCAGCAAATACTTGTTGGGTGAAGAATAAAGGAATGGAATAATAAGAGTTTGTTGTCATTGTCAGGGAGGGAGGAGCCCCACAGGGCCAGTGTAGCCACTACAGGACACCTTCTGACCTTGACTCAGCCTGATTCAGTTGGAAACTCTGCCTGAAGTCACTTCTGTTCAGCATGTTGCTGTGGTCTCCCTGGGAGACCAGACAAAGGAAGACTCGAAATACTGAAGCAACTGACAAACTGAGGGATATCATTCATGCTTGAGTTATTCTTAGACACTAGGGGTCACTAAAGTCTTTCAGAGCTCTGGCCCATCTCTCTCTGTTCAGAAGTCAGGGCCAGAGCTCCAGCCTCAGAGCCACATGCCCTTTCCAGCTCAGCTCACCAAACAGCCTAATGAGGGCATGCCTCAATCAAGGGAGGACCTGGGGAGGTGTAACATGTGAACAGAGTCATGCAGTACCTAACAGAGTGTCCCCTCCACTGCCAGTTGCTGGTTGAGTGACAGGAGCCCCAACAGATTTTGGGGAAATCATGAGGGGAAATGACTCCTTTTTTCCACTGTTCATCCTTCACATAATGCTGTTTGAGAGGAGCAGAAATGGGCCTCTGATGTGATGGGTTTAGTTACTACCTTCCCAAGGAGGTTACTTTGTGTAATCTCATTGAGTGAGGCCAGCTTTCTGAACTCCTGCCAGTTTCTGGCAGATATCATAATATTCTTAGTGCTCAGGAGTTCTCTGATTCTGAGAGGGCTAAGGCCCTGGACTAAACTTTTCATGGGCTAGATAGTTGATCTCTTTAGGTTTCCAAGTCATTGCTAAATCTCCAGGACCCACAAGGTGTTTGGAACATAGTAGATGCTCATTAAATATTTGTAGGAGGGAGGGAGGGTAAAGGGTGAGCCATATGCCACTATTTGTACCAGTTGCCACCAACTAGCTGGGAGAGTAGTGCAGGCCTCTATGAGCATCTGGGTACCCCATGTGAGATGCTAAAATCAAATTCCCAGAACAGAGGCCACCTCTCACCAATCCCAAGACTCTTGGACATGAATGCTCATTTACCAGAGCAGAAAGCCTCTTGGGTCAAAAGACTTGATAATCAATAAAGCATCCTTTGTGGCATATAGAAGGTGCCCTAAAACTTTTTATTCCTATGTCTTTTCAGCTCTGTCCTTTCCTGGGACTTTCAGTGTCTCTCTCCCACAAGCCACCCACAGCACTGCGAAAGGACACTGTTTTAGAGCACTAGGCTCAGAAGCACTGTAGGCCTCCATTACTAAGGTACCATGTTTCTCACTAGAATCCAAGACACAGGGGTAACTGGAGCAAATTCTAATAGGAGTACAAGACTTGAGGACCTGTAGGAAGCCATTGATAATTTTAAAGTGGAAGAAGAATCAGTTCAGCAGAGTAATAAGAGAATTCTGCCTTATTAACTCTGTAACCTTGAACATATCAGTTGCTTCTCTGAATCTCAATTTTCTCATCTCTACAATGGAGGCTACTAATATGCTACCCAATCCAATGAGATCACATATAGCAAAGTACTTGGTGAGACATAAAATGCTATAAAAATAAAAGTTAGTAATAATAACAGAAACATAATTAAATAATGATGATGATAATAGTTAAGGCTGGCCTATAAGCAGCTTTGTCCCTCACATAATTCTGCAGCTTTACATGATGTCAGCAAGCCTGGGTGGAGGAAGGCAGGATATACAACAGGAAATACCCCAGATGACAGCTGACAGGCAACAACATATCCCGGACATTGTTGGTGTCTGTCTGGGTAACAGTCCTAAGAGCAAACGTTGCCCTGAGCAAAGAGCATTAGAAAGCCAGAATGAACTGAAGGCTAATGTTTGTGACCAGCCTTGTCCCTGTGGGACTCCTCTGAAGGTTGTGGAATAAGTCCTCTAATCTCCCCAGTTGGTTCAGGCAGCCACTCTTCTTCTGGAGCAGTGCATCCTGGAGTAGGTTAGGGAAATGCTGAATGAGACAACCTCTGTAAGCTTACCCTTCCAACAGTGGATCCCATGTAACTTTCCTGCAGGTCTCCCACAAGCTCTGTCTTAAGAGGCTCACAATCCTTGGAACTGCAGCCTACACACAGCACTATCATCACCATCTCAATAATGGCTCCACTCAGGCACATCTGGCTCAGAGGAGATTCATTCCAACTTTGCACCAAGAGTGTCACATGCAGAAGACATTTGGAGCTGCTATTGGGAAGTTCATCCACCTGTCAATCATTCAGTCCTTGAAAACATATTGAGTACTCATAATGTGCCAGGCAGTATGCCAGACCCTCAAGATAGAGATGAGAGAAGGGCCAGACATGTGCTTAAGTAGTCTCCATTTTGGGTAAGTGTAGGGTGACAGTGTACAGCCACATAAAGATATAAATAAATATAGGACAGTATGATATGTGCTGATTGACCCTGCCAGTACACCTCAGGACTAGAGAATGAGTGGGGAGTGATGGGAGAGGTAACACTCAGTGTTCACTCTTTGGACGTATGGGTGTTATTCTGCCATGCCTGATCGGAGGTATTTAATCTCCCACCAATACTTTTGTCCACCCCTTCAGCCTAGGATCCAGAAAGAATGCCTGTTCTGCCATCAGTTAGCTAGGTAACCTTGAGAAAATCACTTGGCTTCCTGAAGCCTCAGTCTCCTCATCTGTAAAATGGGAATGATGATGGCCCTTTATCTGTTCACTCAATCAAATATTTTTTTGAACAACAACTACATGCTAGACTTTGGGGACAAAATAGTGAGCAGACATGTGGCTCCTGATCTCATGAAGTTGACGGTTCACTGGAGAAGACAGACATCAAACCAGGATATCACATTAGTGCTGAGAGTCACAAAAAGAAAAACATGGGATCCTATGGAGTTGCATAAAGAGAATACAGCCATGATAATTCTCTCAGGGATGTTAAGGGTACTCCATTAAACAGTCTATATGAAAATTCTCTTTAAACTGTAAAGTTGTTGTGTAAATATATACTATCCTCTCCTGTGTGTTTTGTCTCCCCCACCCTCTTCAGGAAATCAGAATATGAAAACAGAGATAGTGCAGCCCTCAATGCAGCCATGGGGGACCCTTCCCCTGCTGGAGAGATTCGTCTAGGGACAGCAATCCTGCCCCCACAGACTAAGTGAAAAACTATAGATGAAGAATGGAAACCTGCTTTCCTGGGACCCAGGGGGTTGGAGGAACTTTGGTTTCCATCCAGGACTCTCCAGATTTTCACCCCAGGCCAAATTGCCTGACAGCCTGAGGGCAAACATACCCCAGAGGCCCTCCTGGTGTTCTCTGAACATGTCATTCTGCTCTTGAAATGCCCCCTGGTGGTTGATGGGAAAATCCAACCTTTAAAGTCAGACTCCTGTTTGACTGTCAGGTCTGTGGTCTTGGGGAAGTTATTTAACTTCTCTGAGTCAAGTCTATCATGACGGAAGAAATATTGCTTAACTTTTGGGTATTGGTCTGAGAACAATGAGATAATAAATCTGAACTCACTCCACGATTCCTGAAGATGCTCAGTCAGTGTGAGCTTCCTTTCCCCTCCTTAACCCCTTTCGTACTATAGTAACCAGAGTATTTCATGGAGTGAGTTTGAAGGAAGTCAGCAATGGGGTACAGACAAGACATATTGAAGATGAAATCTTAAGAGGAACGCTTTGACATCTCTGTTAATACACATTCCCCCTTCTTCAGGACTGAGATACCTCAGAATTGACCCAGCCAGTGCTTAGGAGTCAGGATGCTTGGGTTCTGGCCTTGCATTTGAGGGCCTTGCTCCTGCTCTTAGATTCCTTGTATATGAAATGAAGAAAGGTCAATAATTAAGCACGTTGGAGTTAAGATGGTGGAGGAATAGGAGGACCCTGAACCTGTCTCAACCCTCAAACACAACTAGGTAGTTGTCAAATAATGCTGAACATCCAGGAAGTCAATCAGAGGTCTGAGAGAACAAACACTGCAAGTCCACAAGTAGAAAAGTGACTATCTTTTGGAAGGTTGGAGGTGTGAAAGTTCCTTTGGGAAAGACATAGCTGTCAATGCAGTGGTAAGAGGAAGCCTGTTTACAGAGGCTACCATAAAGTATTAGAAGCAAGACAGAACACAAAATCTTAACTTTTATGTTCACTACCGTGGGGAACATGCCTGCATTAAAGATGCTCAGGTGGAAAAGAGGGGCAGAATCCCAAGAGTGACAGAGTGATCTGAAGATCTGCTGGATTACAGGAAGAATGGGTGGCACCAAGATGCTGTGCTATTCCCAGGCATAGAAGCTGGGAAGCCAGCAGAGAGCAACAGGTCTTAGGGCTGGCATTCTGCTTTAAACTGCAAATTAAACTGCAGTTATGGGACCACTTTCCAGGGACAAGCCGGCAAGCATGGAAAGACTCTAAGACTCTCCCCTGGAGGAAGAGTGTGGGCTGGGGCCATAAGCATCCCTGAAATTTGGAGTTTTGAAACTTGGTCGCACACCTGAGATAAAAAGGCTGGGACATGGGCAGGGAGAACACAGGGTTTAGAGGAAACTGGGGGAAAAAATAGGGTGAATGATTGCTTTTCTGTGAGAGCTTACTGAAGAATAGGGGATGCAAACTTTCAGCTCCCAGAGGGCACCTGTGTGGCTCAGTTGCTTCAGCTCAGGTGACGATCCTGGAGTCCCAGGATTGAGTCCTGCATCAGGCTCCCTGCTCAGCAGGGACTCTCCTTCTCACTCTGACCCTCACCCTCTCATTATCTCAATCTCTCTCTCCCATTCTCTTTCTCTCTCTCTCAAATAAATAAATAAAATCTTTAAAACAACCACAACAAAAACTTTTAGCACCCAGGCTAGAGACCAGGGCCACCTAGTGGAAGCCAGAGCTTCCTACACCAAGCCTCACCCCCTTGCGCCCTGGTGGCATTTCCACGGAAACAAGTCATCCAGACAATAAGTGTAGCAGGTCTCTCCCCAAGAAGACAAACAACTTGCTCTCACCAAGTTTATAGATCACACATTGCTGCAAAACATCAGCTCTAAGGAAATAGGATTGAGCTTCCTTTTTACTTTCATTCTTCATTTCTTTTATCTTTATTATTCTTTCAATTATTTTCTAGTATTTCTAGTATTTCTAGTATTTCTAGTATTTTCTAGTATTATTTCCACATTCCTTTTTATTTATTATTAATTTTTAAAGTTCATATATGTACTTTTCATGTATGCTTTTTGCCTTTTTGTCTCATTTCATTGTCTTTTATTTTCTTTTAATATGTATATATTTTTATTTTGAGATCCAGATTCTTGAGACAAGCAGAAAAAAACTCGCCGAGCCCCTAATTGGGGTTTTTTGGGGTTTTTTTTTTCCTGTTTTGTGTTTTTGTTTTTTTTTTTTTCCTTTTTCTTTGTTTTTTGTTTTGTTTTTATTTGTGTGTTTGCTTTTCGTTTTGTTTTGTTTTCATTGTTCTCCTGTCCCTTTCTTCTTTTCTTTCCTGGACAGAATGATGAGACAGAGGAATTCAATCCAAAAGGAAGAACACTGGGCAGAACTCTTGTCTGGGGATTTAATCAACAGAGATATAAGTAAATGTCTGAACTAGAATTTAAAATAACAATTATAAGGATACTAGCTGAAATTGAAAAAGCACAGAAGACACTAAAGAATCCCCTACTGTAGAGATAAAAAGACTAAAATCTAGTCAGGCTGAAATTAAAAATGCTATAACTGAGATGCAAACACAAATGGGGACCATACAAATGAGAATGGACAAAGCAGAGGAGTGAATCAGTGACATGGAAGAAAGAATTATGGAAAATAATGTAGCTGAAAAAAAGAGGGAAAGGAAGATAATGGAGCTGGAAGGTAGACTTAGACACTTTAGCAATTTAGTAAAACATAAGATTTGTACCATAGGAGTTACAGAAGATGAAGAGATAAAGGGATAGAAGGTTTATTTGAACAAATTATGACTGAAAACTTCCCCAATCTGGGGAAGGACACAGACAACAAAATCCAAGAGCACAGAGAACTCCCATTAAATTCAACAAAAACCCACCCATCACCAAGGAATATCATAAACAAGTTCATCAAATACACACACAAGGAAAGAATCCTGAAAGCAGCAAGTGAAAAAAGAAGGCACTTAACATACAAGGGAAGACAGATCAAATATACAACAGATCTGTCCATAGAAACTTGGTAGGCCAGAAAGAAGGAAATAATCAATGTGCAGACAGCCAAGAATTCTTTATTCATCAAGGCTGTCATTCAAAATAGAAGGAGAGATAAAGAGTTTGTGGGATAAACAAAAACTAAAGAAATTCATGACCACTAAACTGCCCTGCAAGAAAATTTAAGGGGAAATCTTTGAGTGGAGAAAGAAAGACCAAAAGCAGCAAAGACTAGAAAGGACCACAGAACATCACCAGAAACACCAACTCTACAGGTAACAGAGGTAAATTCCTATCTCTCAATAATGTAAATGGACTAAATGGGCAAATCAATAGACATATTATGTCAAATGGATTAAAAAAAAGAACCATCTAGATCTTGCTTAAAAGAGACTCATTTAGACCTAAAGAAAACTACAGATTAAACATGAGGGGATGGAGGACAATCTATCATGCTAATGGAGATCAAAAGAAAGCCAAAGGAGCTATACTTATATCAAATTAAGATTTCCTATTTTTTAAGATTTTTATTTAGATTCAATTTAGTTAACATATAGTATATTATTAGTTTCAGGGGTATTTAGTGATTCATCAGTTGCATATAATATCCAGGGGATTATCACTCGAAGTGCCCTCCTTAATGCCCATGACCCATTTACCACCATCCACCCACTCACCTCCCATTCAGCAACTCTGTTTCCTATACTTAAGAGTTGGTTATGGTTTGCCTCCTTCTCTGTTTTTATCTTATTTTATTTTTTCTTCCCTTACCCTGCTCATCTGCTTTGTTTCCTAAATTCTACAGATGAGTGAAACCAAATGGTATGTGTCTTTCTCCAACTGACTTATTTAGCTTACCATAATACCCTCTAATTCCATCCATGTTGGTACAAATGACAAGATTTCATTCTTTTCGATGGCTGAATACTATTCCATTGTATATATAAACCAACTCTTCTTTATCCTTTCACTTGTTGATGGACAATCTGGGCTCTGTACATATTTTGGTTATTGTAGTCATTACTTCTATAAACATTAGGGTGCACGGGCACCTTCAAATCACTATTTTTGTATCATTTAGATAAATACCTAGAAGAGTAATTGCTGAATCATAGGGTATTTCTGTTTTTAACTTTTTGAGGAACCTTCATAATGTTTTCCAGAGTGCCTGGAAGTCACACCAAAAGTGTAAGAGGATTCCCCTTTCTCCACATCCTCACCAATATCTGTTGTTTCCTGAGTTGTTCAGTTTAGCCATTCTGCCATGTGTGAGATGGTATTTCATTGTGATCTTGATTTGTATTTCCCTGATGCCCAGAGATGTTGAGCATTTTTTCATGTGCCTCTTAGGGATTTGTATATCCTCTTTGGGAAATTGTCTGTTCATGTTTTCTGCCCATTTCTTGACTGGATTTTTTGGTTTTTGGATTTTCATTTTGATAAACTCTTTCTAAATTTTGGATACTAGCACTTTATCTAATATGTCATTTACAAATATATTCTCACATTTCATAGGTTGTCTTGTAGTTTTATTAGTTCTTTCCATTGCTAGCAAAAGCTTATTATCCTGATGGACTCCCAATAGTTCATTTGTTCTTTAGTTTCCCTTACCTTTGGAGACGGGTCTAGCAAGAAGTTACTGTGGCTGAGGTCAAAGATGTTGCTGTCTATGTCCTCCTCTAAGATTTTGATGGATTCCTGGCTCACAGTTTGGTCTTTCATCCATTTTGAGGTGTGTGTTTTTTGTTTTTTGTTTTTCATATATGACTTAACAAAGTAGTCCAGTTTCATTCTTCTGCAGGTGGCTATCCAGTTTTCCCAACATCATTTGTTGAAGAGACTGTCTCTTTTCCATTGGATATACTTTATTGCTTTGTCAAAGATTCATTGACCATAGAATTGAGGGTCCATTTCTAGTAATTAATCTATGAGTCTTTTTTTATGCCAGTACCATACTGTCTTGATAATTACAGTTTGGTAATACAGCTTGAAGTCCTGAACTGTGATGCTTTCAGCTTTGGGTTTTTGCTTTTTGGGTGTTTTTTTTTTTTCTTTCAACATTTCTTTGGCCATTTGGGGTCTTTTTTGGTTTCATACAAATGGTAAAATTTTTTGTTCTAGCTCTGTGAAAAATGTTGATGTTAATTTGATTAAGATTACATTGAATGTGTAGATGCTTTGGGTAGCATAGACATTTTAACAATATTCATTCTTCCAATCCATGAGCATGGAATGTTCTTACACATCTTTGTGTCTTCCTCAATTTCTTTCATAAGTGTTCTATAATTTTCAGAGTACAGATCATTTACCTCTTTGGTTGGATTTATTCCTAGGTATCTTATGGTTTCTGGTGCCATTGGAAATGGGATCAATTCCTTGATTTCTCTTTCTTCTGCTTCATTCTTAGTGTATAGAAATGTGACTGACTTTTATGCATTTGTTTTTATATCCTGCAACTTTCCTGAATTTTTGTATCAGTTCCAGCAAGTTTTGGTTGGAGTCTTTTGGGTTTTCTACATAGAGTATCAAGTTATCTGCAAAGAGTGAGAGTTTGACTTCTTCTTTGCTAGTTTATATACCTTTTATTTCTTTGTTTTGTGTGATTGCTGAGGCTAAGACTTCCAGTACTATGTTGAACAACAGTGGTGAGAGTGGACATCCCTGTTGTGTTCCTTACTGTAGAGGAAAAGCTCTCAGTTTTCCCCTGTTAAGGATGAAGTTACCTGTGGGTCTTTTGTAGATGGTCTTTATGTTGAGGTATGTTCCATCTATCCCTACTCTTTGTGGAGGGTTTTTATCAAGAATGGATGCTGCACTTTGTCGAATGCTTTTTCTGCAGCTATTTAAAGAATCATATGGCTCTTATCCTTTATTTTACTAATGTGATATGTCACATTGGTTAATTTGCAGATGTTGAACCACCTCTGTAGCCCAGGAATAAATCTCACTTGGTCATGATTAATAACCATTTTAATGTACTGTTAGATCTTATTATCTAGTATCTTGGCCATAATTTTTGCATCCATGTTCCTCAGAGATATTGGTCTGCAATTCTTCTGTTTAGTGGGGTTTGTCTGGTTTGGGGATCAGGGTAATGCTGGCTTCATAGAATGAGTCTGGAAATGTTCCTTGCATTTCTATTTCTTGGAAGAGTTTCATAAGAATAGGTATTAATTCTGATACTCTCTATCTTTTGATTGGAGCAATTAGTCCACTTACATTCAGAGTAACTATTGAAAGATATGAAGTTGGTGCCCTTGTATAATCTGTAAAGTTGTTGTTCTTTTAGATTCTCTGTTCTATTCTTGTCTTTGTTATTTTGGGGCTTTTTCTCTGCTTAAAAAATCCCTCTTGTGTTTCTTGCAGGGCTCATTTAGTGTTCAAAACTTCCTTTAGTTTTTCTTTGTCCTGAAAACTCTTTATCTCTCCTTCTATTCTGAGTGATGGCTTTGCTTGATAAAGTATCCTTGGCTGCATATTTTTTCCCACTTAATACATTGAAAATATCATGCCAATCCTTTCTGGTCTGCAGATTTCTGTGGACAGGTCTGCTGCCAGTCTTCTGTTTCTACCCTTGTATGTCAAAGACCTCTTTTCCCCAGCTCCTTTTAGGATTTTCTCTTTATCTTTGTAGTTTGCAAGTTTCACTATAATATGTCGAGTTGTTGACCTACTTCTGTTGATTTTGAGAGGGGTTCTCTCTGCCTATTGGACTTTAATGCCTGTTTCCTTCCCCAGGTTAGGAAAATTCTCATCTATAATTTGTTCAAAAAACCTTCTGTCCCTTTTTCCTGCTCCTCATCTTCTGGAACTCTTTAATATGGATATTATTTCTCTTTATAGAATTGCTAGGCTCCCTCAGTCTACATTTGTGAACTAGTACTTTTTTCCTTCTTCATTTCAGCTTCCATATTTTCCATCATTTTATCTTCTATGTCATCAATTCGTGCTTCTGCTTCATTCATATTCATTTTATTGGCTGCCACTTAGGATTGTATCTCAGTAATAGCATTTTAAATTTTAGCCTAACAGTCCTTTTATCTCTATAGTAAGAGATTCTCTAGTGTATTCTATGTTTTTTTCAATCCAAGATTGTACCTTTACAATTGCAGTTTTAAATTCTAGTTCAGATATTCTATTTATATCCATATTGACTAAATTCCTAGCAGTGAGTACTACCTGCTGTTCTTTCTTTTGGGCTGAGTTTCTCCATCTCATCAATTTGTCTGGAAAAGAAAAGAAAAGAGAAAACAACAACAAAAATAGTAATAATAAAAGCAGAAGTGGGGGGAAATGCCTAGATCCTGGGTGTATTTTGTTCTGCTTGTTAAAAGAAACTAGAGGAAGGAATGGGGCAAGATGGTGGAGGAGTAGGGGACTCCAATCAAATGGGCCCCCTGAATTTAGCTGGATATCTACCAAATCATTCTGAACACACAAAAAAATCACCTTGAGATGTAAGGCTATATACCTGGATCTCCACAAGTAAAAAATCCAGTTTTGAGGTATGAAGGATAGAGTTGTAATTCTATGGGCAGTTACTGGGAGATAAATGGAAAGGGGGGAGCTGCCATAAGCTGGTCCCTGGAAAGTGATATAACACCAGAGCACAATAATGTCCTGCACTGGAGGAACTGTGATAATTTGCAGAGCAGTAGCAGTGGGATGGGAAGGGACTGATAACAGGTCTCAAGCAGCAAACAGGTGTTGAGGGGATGTGCACATGGACCCAGGGCAGGCCACCACCTGCCACCAAGGACCCAGAGCCAGCTGCTGTTGCTGTGGACCTGGACCCACTCACGGTTTTAGAAGCACAAAGGGCAGAGACAAGCAGGGGCCTGAGTCAACTGCTGAGAGGGTTTCTGGGGACATGCATGACCCATGGGTGGCTGTAGTTTTCAACAACACTTGTAGAAAGGGAAACAGTGTGTTCTGGAGGGCTTAGAGAAGAGCAGACAGAGGTCTGGGTGGGAACATTTTCCTTTCCTGGGGCAGAGGTCTGGGTTGGGACATTTTCCTTTCTTCTGACCCTCCAAAAAGGCCTAAAAAACCACCAAAGAACAAAAGCCCAAAAAAACAGTTCCCATTGGGCCCAGCCCCCTGATAGACAACAGGGCAACTCTGCCCAGACAGGCCCCACCCCAGAAGACAAGCTGGAAGAACAAGAGGACAACAACCCTAAGGTCCTCATAAAACCATAAAACCCAAACACCAGGGGAAAATAGTATACTGACCTCCAGGTGTTGCCTCACGGCTTGTGTCATTCTCAGATACAAGTTTTGTTTGTTTGTTTTTTTCTTTCCTTTTTAGTCTTTCTCATGTTTCTTCTCTGTTTTTTTTTTCTTTTTACCTTTTTCTCATTTCAGCTAGAAGTTTAATATAACATATTTCATGGTAGCTTTTTAACTTGTACTTTTTCACACCTGTATATTTTTAATAAATACAAGCTTCAATGTAGTCCTTTTTTCCCTATTCAATACTACTTTTATATATGTACCAGTTTTATTTTCCCTGTAACTCTGGGAAGTAGGGGCCTCTAACAAAGAGAACAAAATACACCCAGGAAGTACTGAAATACCCTACCTTGCCTACGTCGAGAGATTATACTTCTCTCCCCTCATTCCCCTTTTTTAATCATTAATTTTTAATTTTTTAATTTTATAAACTTTATTCTTGGGTTTCATTTTGGCTTTGTTTTTTTGGTGGTGTCTTCCAACCACTCTGGATTTTCCAAGGGTACATCTCACCTGGATTGTGGTTGATATTTTGGGCTCTGTACATTCTCTCAACCACCCCTCAACAAAATGACTAGAAGGAGGAACTCTCAACAAAGACAAGAGCCAAAGACAATGACCTCTCTTGCAGACCTAATTGATGTGGATATAAGCAAGATGTCAGAGACAGACTTCAGGGTAACAGTTACAAAGTCAATAGCTAGGCTTGAGAAAATCATTAGCAGAAATGTAGAATCTCTAATGGCAGAAATGAGAGCTAATCAGGCTGAACCTAAAAATGCAATGAACAAAGTGTAATCTAAACTGGATACTCTAACAGCTAGGGCAAAGGAGGCAGAAGAATGAATTGGTTATCCAGAAGACAAACTGATAGAAAAGAAGGAATAGGAGGATGCCTGGAACAAACAGCTTAAAATCCATGAAAACAGACTAGAGAGATTAATGATGCCATGAAACATTCCAATGTCAAAATTATTGGAATTCCTGAGGAGGTGGGGAGAAAGAGACAGAGAGAGGACTAGAAGGTATATTTGAGCAAACTGTAGCTGAGCACCTCCTTAATCTGGGGAACAAAGCAAACATTCGTGTCCTAGAGGCAAAGAGGACCCATCCCAAGAGGACCTCTTCCTGGAAGAAAAGACTGATGACCCAGCCTATAATAGTAAAACTCACAAATCTTATAAACAAGGAAGCCATCCTGAGAGCAGATGGGGGAATAAATAGCTTATATACAGAGGGAGCAACATCAGAATAATATCAGACTGGTCCACAGAGACCTGGCAAGCCAGAAAGGGCTGGAAAGACATATTCAGGGTAGAAAAATGAGAAAAACATGCAGTAAATACTTTATCCAGTGAGGCTGTCATTCAGAATGGATGGAGCTTCCAGGACTGGGAGAAACTGAAAGAATATGTGACCACCAAGCTAAACCTGCAAGAAATACTAAGGGATATTCTATAAAAGAAGAAATACCCTAGAAGGAATAGAGACAAGTAATTTACAAAGACAATCCATAGAAACAGGGACTTTACAGAAAATATGATGGCAATAAATACATATCTTTCAGTAAAACTCTCAATGTGAACAGCCTAAATGCTCCCATGAAATGGCACAAGGTTGCATATTAGATGCAAAGACAGGACCCATCCATATGCTGTCTACAAAAGACTCATTTGAACCTAAAGACACCTCCAGACTGAAAGTGAGGGGATGGAGAACTATTTATCATGCCAACAGACCTCAAAAGAAAGCTGGAGTAACAATTGTTATATCAGACAAGTTAGAATTTAAACTGAAGACTGTAATAAGAGATCCAGATGGACACTATATCATTCTTAAAGGGTCTATCCAACAAGAAAATCTAACAATTGTAAATATCTATGTCCCCAAAATGGGGAAAGACAACTTCATAAGCCAATATTAACCAAAATAAAGAATCAGATCAACAATAATATATTAACAGTAGGAGATTTTAACACTCCATTCTCAGCATTGGACAGATCATCTAAACAGAAGACCAAAAAGAAACAAGAGCTTTGAATAACACACTGGACCAGATGGACTTCATAGATATATACAGAAATTTCCACCCTAAAACAACAAAATACTAATTGTTCTTGAATGCATACAGAACTTTCTCCAAAACAGACCACATACTAGGTCACAAATCAGGTCTCAGCCAATACCAAAAGATTGAGATTATTTCCTGCATGTTATCAGACTTGCCTATCATGCCTTGAAACTGGAATTCAATCACAAGAAAAAATTTGGAAGGAATTCAAACACTTGGAAGTTAAAGAGCATCCTGTTAAGTAATGATTGAATCAAGCAAGAAATTAAAGAAGAACTTAAACAATTCATGGAAACTAATGAAAACAAAACATGTAGTCCATAACATATGGGATACTGAAAAGGTGGTCCTAAGAGGGAAATACATAGCCATCCAAGCCTCATTCAGAAAATTAGAAAAATCCCAAATGCACGAGTTCACCTTATACCTAAAGGTGCTGGAGAAAGAAAGCAAATAAAGCCTAACCAAAGCATGGGGAGAGAAATCAAGATTAGAGTAGAGAAAAATGAAATAGAAACCAGAAAAACAGTAGAACAGATCAATGAAACAAGGAGCTAGTTCTTTGAAAGAATTAATAACATTGATAAACCACTGGCCAAACTTATCCAAAAGAAAAGAGAAAGGACTCAAATTAATAAAATCATGAATGAAAGGGGAGAGATCACAACACCAAGGAATTAGAAACAATTATTATAAATTATTACAAGCAACTATATGCCCACAAATTAAACAACCTGGAAGAAATGGGTGCCTTCCTGGAAACTTACAAACTACCAAGACTGAAAAAAGGAAGAAATAGACAATCTGATTGGACCAATAACCAGTAATAAAATTGAAGTAGTAATCAAAAACCTCCCCCAAAACAAAAGCCCAGGATCAGATGGCTTCCCAGGGGAAGTCTGTCAAACATTTAAAGAAGAAATAATAAGTATTCTACTGAAGCTGTTTCCAAAAAAATAGACATGAAAGGCAAACTTCTAAACTCCTTCTATGAGGTCGATATTACCCTGATCCCAAAACCAAGCAAAGACCCTATCGAAAAGGAGAATTATAGACCCTGATGAACATGGATGCCAAAATACTCACCAAGATCCTAGCTAATAAGATCCAACAGTGCATTAAAAGGATTGTTCACCACAACCAAGTGGGATTTATTCACCACAACCAAGTGTGGTTCCACATTTGCAAATCAATCAATGTGATAAAGCACATTAACAAAAGAAAAGACAAGAACCATATGATGCTCTCAATTGATGCAGAAAAAGCATTTGGCAAAATACAATATAAGGATAGAGGAATATAAGGATATTCAGAGTATTCAGAATATAAGGATAGAGGAAAGCTTCCTCAGTATCATAAAAACCATCTATGAAAAGACCACAGGAATATCATTATCACTGGGGGAAAGCTGAGAGTTTTTCCCTTAAGGTCAGGAACATGACAGGGATGCCCATTGTCACCTCTATTTTTCAACATTGTACTAGAAGTCTCAGCCTCAGCAATCAGACGATAAAAGGAAATAAAAGGCATCCAAACTGGCAAAGAAGAAGTTAAACTGTCTCTCTTCCCAGATGACATGAAAATTTATGTGGAAAACCCAAAAGACTTCACCCCCAAATTACTCGAACTCATACAGCAATTCAGCAATGTGGCAGGATACAAAATCAATGCACAGAAATATGTTGCATTTCTATACACTAACAATGAAGCAGAAGAAAGAGAAATTAAGGAATCAGTTCCATTCACAATAGCATCAAAAACTGTAAGATACCTAGAAATAAACCTAGTCAAAGAGGTAAAGGATCTATACTCTAGAAACTACAGAACACTTATGAAAGAAATTGAGGAAGACACGAAAAGATGGAAAAAATCCCATGCTCATGGATTGGAAGAATAAACATTGTTAAAATGTCTATCCTTCCCAGAGAAATTTAAAGTTTCAATGCCATACTAATTAAAATACCATTGACATTTTTCACAGAGCTGGAGCACAATCCTATAATTTGAATGGAACTGGAAAAACCCCTGAATTGCCAAGGGAATAATGAAAAAGAAAAATAAAGCAGGGGGCATCATATTGCTTGACTTCAAGCTATATTACAATGTTGTGATAATCAAGACAGCATGGTATTGACACAAAAACAGACACATTGACCAAAGGAACAGAATATAGAACCCAGAATTGGACCCTCAACCCTATGGTCAACTAATCTTTGACAGATTAAAAAAGACTACCCAATGGAAAAAAGATAGTCTCTTCAGTAAGTGGTGCTGGGAAAATGGGCAGCTACAAATAGAAGAATGAAAATGGACCATTCCCTTATACCATACACAAAGATAAATTCTAAATGGATGAAAGACCTCAATGTGAGACAGGACTCCATCAAAATCCTAGAGGAGAACACAGGCAAAATCTCTCTGACTTCGGCCACAGTAGCTTCTTTCAAGACACAGCTCTAAAGGAAAGAGTAACAAAAGCAAAAATGAACTTCTGGGACTTCAACAAGATAAAAATTTTCTGCACAGCAAAGAAAAGAGTCAATGAAACTAGGAGGCAACCCATGAAATGGGAGGAGATGTTTGCAAATGACATTGCAAATAAATCGCTAATATCCAAAAATCTATAAAGTACTTCTCAAACTCAATAACCAGAAGACAAATAACCCAGTAAAAAATGAGCAGAAGAGATGAACAGACAGTGTATATAGTATATTGCTATATATGCAATAGCCAAACTGTGGAAGGAGCCAAGATCTCTTTCAACAGATTAATGGATAAAGAAGATGCAGTCCATATATACAATGGAATGTTTTCAGCCATCAGAAAGATTGAATACCCACCATTTGCATCAACATGGATGGAACTGGATTATGCTAAGTGAGGTAAGTCAAGCAGAGAAAGACAATTAAATGGTTTCACTCAAATGTGGAACATAAGAAATAGCACAGAGGACCATAGGGGAAGGGAGGAAAACCTGAAAGGGGAGAAATCAGAGAGGGAGATGAAACATGGGAGACTCTGGATCCTGGGAAATGAACTGAGGGTCTTAGAAGGAAGGGAGTGGGAAGAGAGGATAACAGGGTGGTGTGCATTTAGGAGAGCACATGTGATTTGCACTGGGTGTTATACATAATGAAACATTGACCACTACATCAAAAACTAATGTGTACTATAGAGTGGCTAACTGTACATAATGAAAAAATAAAAGTAAAAGAAATTAGAACCCAAAATGGAAAGAAGGAAAGAAAGAAAGAGAAAGAAAAAAAATAAGATAAACATATATATCTAATATATATATGTATATATAACAATTAAAGGAAACAAAAAATAATATATATGAAAATAAAAATTTAAGAAGTATAAAAAGGAGTTGAAAAATAAGAAAATAACTGAAAAAATACTAAAAGTCTAAAATATAAAAATACGAAGAATGCTGTATATAGCTTTCCTCCAGAGCTGAAGATTTACAGCCCTATAAGATCAGTAAACTTGGTGAGAGAGAGTTGTTTGTGCTGGTCTTCTGGGGGAAGGACCTGTTGCACTGATTCTCAAGTGAACTTGTCCTAGTGGAAAAGTGCCTCCAGTGCACAGAGGCAGGGCTTGGTGTAAGTGCCTACAGATTCTACTTAGAAGGGTGTTGTTTTGCTCCCTGAAGGATTTTAGTACTGATGGGCAAAATGAATATGGCCATGCCTCCCTCTCTAGCCATGGAGCTTAATATTTCCAACCCCCACTCTTCTGTAAGCCCTCACAGAAAATCAATCAATCACTATTATATTCCTGGTTTCTTTTTTTCTTTTCTTTTTTTAATTATGTTATGCTAGTCACCACAAAATATATTATTAGTGTTTGATGCAGTGTTCCAAGATTCATTGTTTATGTACTATGCCAAGAGCTCCATGCAATACGTACCCTTCTTAAAACCCACCAGGCTCACCCATCCCCCCACTCCCTCCCTTCTAAAACACTCAGTTTGTTTCTCAAAGTCCACAGTCCCTCATGGTTGGTCCATATATACAATGGAATATTATTCTTCCCAGTTTCTGTCAGAATTCTGTGTTCACCCAGCCTGTGACTGACTGTTCTTATCTCAGGCACATGACTAAGTTTCAAAAGTCCAAATTTTAAAGACTACAGCAGTTTGGACCCACAGTGTTCCAGCAAGGAGATGGGGGTCTTACCACTCTTCTATTTTCCTAAACCCCCTCCGAAAAGCAGTCACATGATTGTACAACAGTTCAAAGTTCATGGCAACACAGAGCAACAGCTGGCACCTAGACTCACTGTTCTCAGCCAGCTTCCCTGCTCCTATGCCTGGAAGCTCTGCCATACTCAGGAAATATCTGTTCTTCTTACAACACTGAGGATCCTCCTACAGTGCTGTCAGACCTGGGGTTCCACTCTCTTTCACTACCTGAGCACCTTTAAGCCAGATATATCACCCACTGTAGCAGACTTATAAAATTTCTAATTTTGTGTTTAAAATATGTTGTGTTACCTCCTTAAGCAGGCTCCTTTCCCTCTGCAGGATCCTCAGCTATGAAACATCAGATTCAAGTCTTTGCATCTCCCACCTTCCAAAAGGTGATTGCCTTTCTACTGACAGACTCACAGCATTTGTTTTCTCACATCTCTGATTGATTTCTCAGGTGTTCAGAATGATTTGGTAATTACATAGTTGTATTTAGGGACCAGACAAACTTAGGGTTCCCCTATTCCTCTGCCATCCTAACTGCTCCCAGACAAACTAGATTTTAAAACGAAGACTGGAACAAGAGATGAAGAAGGGCAATTATATGATAATTAAGGACTCTATCCATCAAAAAGATCAAACAATTGTAAACACTTATGCCCTTAAATTTGGAGCACACAAATATATAAATCAATTAATAAGAAACATGAAGAAACTCATTGATGATAATACAATAATAGTAGGGACCCATAACAGCCCACTTACAGCAAGGAACAGATCATATAAGTAGAAGATCAACAATGAAACAATGGCTGGACCAGATAAACTTAACAGATATATTCAGATCATTTCATCCTAAAACAGCAAAGTATACATTCTTCTAGAGTGCACATAGAACATTCTCCAGAATAGATCACATACAAATCAGCCCTCAACAAATGCAAAAAGATCAAGATCATACCGTGCTTATTTTCAGGCCATAACACTATTAAACTTGACATCAATCACAAGAAGAAATTTGAAAGAACTGCAAATATGTAGAACTTAAAAAAAAAAAAAAAGATGAACATATGGGAAAGGGGAAAAAAGGAGAGAGGGAAACAAGCCATAAGAGACTCCTAAGGATAGGGAACAAACTGAGGGTTGATGGAAGGAGGTGGTTGAGGGGTGGGCTAGATGGGTGATGAGTATTAAAGATGGGTATGAAAAAGTTATTTCAATGAGCACCAGGTGTTGTATTTGAGTGATGAATTACTGAATTCTACTCCTGAAGCCAATATTGCACTATATGTTAATTAACTGAAATTTAAATAAAATTACAATAAAAAAATCCAAAGAAAACAAAATGAAACAAAGCAAAATCTGAAGGACTTTTTAAAATGGACATAAAAAGGACAGGAAAAGATAAATCATGCAAGCCATAAAGAAGAGAGATGAAGGGGCTATCTAATACCAGACAAAATAGACATTAAGACAAGAATTATTATTGGACATAAAGAATATTTTATTTGGGGGCACCTGCGTGGCTATCTGTTAAGTGTCTGACTCTTGATTTTGGCTCAGGTCATGATTTCAGGGTTGTGAGATGAAGCCCTATATCAGGCTCCTCTCTCAGCAAGGATTCTGCTTGAGAGTCTCTCTTCTCCCTCTCCCTCTTATCCTCCCACTTGCCTCTCTCTCTCTCTCTCTTTTAAGTAAATAAATAAATATTTTTAAAAGAATATTTTATTTTAATAAAAGGATAAATAATATCAAGAAGATGTAACAATTATACACATATATGCACTTAACAACAGAAACCAAAAATACACAAAGGAAAAACTGATAGAACTCTGGGAAATTCACAGCTCAACAATATTTCACTTTCAATAATGGATAGAACATCCAGATAAAACATCAGTAAAGAAATAGAGTGCTTGCATCAAAAGAAATGAAATCTTGCCATTTGTGATGACGTGGATGGAACTAGAGGGTATCATGCTTAGCGAAATAAGTCAATTGGAGAAAGACAACTATCATATGATCTCCCTGATATGAGGGAGAGGAGATGTAACATGGGGGTTAAGGGGGTAGGAGAAGAGTAAATGAAGCAAGATGGGATTGGGAGGGAGATAAACCATAAGTGACTCTTAATCTCACAAAACAAACTGAGGGTTGCTGGGGGGAGGGGGGTTGGGAGGGGGGTGGGGTTATTATGGACATTGGGGAGGGTATGTGCTATGGTGAGTGCGGTGAAGTGTGTAAACCTGGTGATTCACAGACCTGTACCCCCGGGGGAAAAAATATATGTTTATAAAAAATAAAATTAAAAAAAAAAAGTCAAAAAAAAATAAATTAAAAAAAAAAAAAGAAATAGAATGCTTGACCACCATGAACATCAGACATCTACACAACACTTCATCCAACTATAGAAGAATACACATTCTTCTCAAGTGTACAAGGAATATTCTCCAGGATAAACTATATTAGGCAATAAATCAGTTTAAAATTAATTTAAAGAAATTGAAATAATTCAAATTTTTCTCCAATCATAATGGAATGAAATTACAAATCAAGAATAGAAGGAGATTTGGAAAATTTTCTGAACATATGGAAATTAAACATCACACTCCTAAAATTCCAGTGGGTCAAAGAAGAAATCACAAAGGAAGTTGTTACTGTCTGAATGTTTGTATCCTCTGAAAATTCATATGTTGAACTCTTAATTCCTAAGGCAAATTAGGCAGGGCCCTCACAAATGAGATTAGTACCTTTATCTTCAGAGAGATCCCTCATTGCCTTCCACCATGGGAGAGTGAAAAGACGTATTCTAGGAACCAAGAAGCCCTCACTAAATATGTCTTCACTATGATCTTGGACTGCCCAGCCTCCAGTTCTCTTAGAAATAAATGTTTGTTGTTTATATACCACCCCATTGTGTGTATATACCACCCCTTAGAGTGGCTTATATACCAACCCATGGTATTTTTGTTACAGCAGCCTAAAAGGACTAATACAGAAGTTACAAAATATTTCGAGATTAATGAAAACAAACACAATGTACTAAACTGCAATGCAGGTAAAACAATATCTAGAGGAAAATTTATAATTGTAAATAGCTATATTAAAAAATAAAAAAGATTCTCAAATCAATAACTAAATTTCTACCTTCATAAGCCAGGAAGATAAAAGCAAACTAAATTCAAAACAAATATTAATTTAAATAATAAATATTAGAGCAGAAATTAATGAAATAGAGAATAGAAAAACAAGAAAAAAAGTTGACTCTTTGAAAAAATAAACAAAATTGACAAGCCATTAACTAGATTGATCAAGAGAAAAAGAGGGAAGGATTCAAATTACTAAAATTAGAAATGGAAAAGGAGACATTACTACCAATCTCACAGAAATAAAAAGGATTATAAGAGAATACTTTTAATAATTGCATGACAAAATTTAATAACCCATGGATATCCAATTGTTTTAGTAATATTTATTGAAGGAGTTATTCTTTCTTCATTGAGAATTCTTATATTCTCATCTAAAAACAATTGACTATAGATATGTGAATTTATTCTCAATTATATTTCATTGATCTATATTTACCTTTATGGAAATAACACAGTCTTTTTTTTTTTAATGGGCTTTATGTTTTTGTAAGAACTGAATTCATTAAAATGGTATCAGAAAAATCTCAGAACCATATCAAATCAACACAAAGAGATCAAAGATTTTGCATTCCAAAGAGTGAAGGTTTTGTCTCCCAGATAGGAGATACTAAGCAACTGTAAGCTAGGCAGAGATGTTTATTTTGGAGTTACTGTCCTTGCAGTCCTTTTGAGATAGATCACTGAGGAGCATGAGACAGATGCAGGGAGGCTTAAGAGGTTGTTTAAAAAATCCATATGAGAAGAATAGTTGTCATTGTGCAGAAGAACCAGGTGTCTGTCTGTGAGCAAATGACATAGGGATCACTCACAGGGATCCTGCTCTCACATAGACCAGGGATGGGGAGACAAACAATATTCACAGAGAGGAATGACAGTTACCTCTTGCACATGTGGAGTTAGAGGTGATTGGGAGATTTGAAGTAAGTTTCTGAAGTGAGGATAGGAATTGGGAGGGTGGTGGTCTTGATTACTGTGGCTTTCAAGTAAGTTTTGAAATTAAGTCCTTCAAACATACAAAAATTAACTCAAAATGGATCAAAGACCTAAATATTAGAGTTAAAATTATTAAACTCTTAGAAGAAAAGTTAGGGGTAAATCTCCATGACCTTGGATTTGGAAATGGTTTTTAGATATGATGCCAAAAGCACCCAAAAAAAAAAAAAAAAGGTAAATTGGAATTTATCAAAATTTAAAACTTTTGTGGGTGCCTGGGTGGCTCAGTCAGCTTAAGCAACCAACTCTCGATTTCAGCTCATGTCATGACCTCAGGATCGTGAGATCAAGCTCCACATTGGGCTCTGTGCTGGGCATGGAGACTGCTTAAGATTTTCTCTCTCCCTCTCCCTGTGCTCTCCTCCCCCACTCAAGTGCATGCTTACTCTCTCCCCCAAATAAATAAATATAAGAGGGTTCCCTTTCTTCACAACCTCTCCAACATTTGTTTTTTCTTGCCTTCTCAATTTTTGGTATTCTAACTGGTGTAAGGTGGTATCTCAATGTGGTTATGATTTGAATATCCCTGATGGTTAATGATGATGAACATTTGTTCATGTGTCTGTTAGCCATTTGTACGTCTTCTTTGGAGATGTGTCTGTTCATGTCATCTGCCCCAATGTTCATAGCAGCAATGTCCACATTAGCCAAACTGTGGAAAAAGCCGAGATGCCCTCAATAGACTAATGGATAAAGAAGATGTGGTCCAGGGGGGACAAGATGGCCGGGAAGTAGGAGGAGGCGCCTTTTCAACCTGTACCCTAAAGTGAGCTGAATACCTATGAAAGAAATCCGATCACCCATGAAATCAGCCTGAGATCAGAATTATACCCATCTGGATCTCTACAGGGGCAGAAGACAGTGGGCAGGTAAAGTGGAGTGGGAAAGGCGGACTGATATCGGAAGATAAACAAAAGGGGGAGGGAGTCACCAGAGGTGACCGGTTGGAAAGTAATACCTCTAATATGAGCGAGAGTGCCCTGCGTCTGGGGACCAGCATTAACTTGGAGACTGGTTGAAAGCACTCCAAAAGAGCAAAAGATCGTGGGGGGGGGCGGAAATTGTGGGAATCGGGGCGGCTAGGGACAGGGGCTTAAGTCCCCGGTCCCAGGACAGCCTCCCCTGGTGCTGAGCCAGAGAGAGTGTGGTGAAGAAACCAGGTCTTGGTCCCTGAGCTGCCAGCGCACCCAAGATTATGTGGGTTCTGGCCCCTGTGAGGGGATGGGAGCCACACCAGATGGCAGAACACACGAGCCCTGCTACAGAGCCTGAGATGCGCACGCCCCTCATCCTCCCCTGAGAGAGGTACAAAGGCACAGCCGGCGCTCTTTGACACACACCATTGTTTCAGAGCCTAAGATGTGCACCCCAAACTCTCCCCTGAGAGAGGTGCGCGAAGGCCCAGCCTGGTGCTTTCGGACCTGCACCCCATTCTCAGAGCCTGAGACACACGCGGGACCCACAGCCTCCCCTGAAAGAGGTACGCGTCCCCAGGGACTGTGACTCGGAACCTGCTCTGCCAGTGGCAAAGGGGGAATTTATATGGGCTCTGCAACACCCACAGAAAAACAGACTGAGGCTTCTCTCTGAGAGGGAGGTCAGGGTGCAGTTTGCTTTCCTCTAAAACTACAAAAACCATCAAAAGCGGTCAAGTCGAGAGGGAAAAGAAAAAAAAAGGTGAACAAACATAAAAACCTCCAGAGAACAAAAGCCTGCAAAAAACGGTTTCCTCAGAGCCCACCCCCTTGAGGGGGACTGGAGGACTTAACTCAGGGAACATCATTGACTGAAAACTCACGTGGCAGGCCCCTCCCCCAGAAAACCAACCAGGAAAGAAAAAGAAAAAAAAAAAAAAAAAGACTACAAGAGAACCATCACCACTATTTCATAGGACAACTTTTATTTTTAATTTGTTCCCACTATTAGGCTCATTTTGTTTATATAGATAATTTTTTAACCTATTTACCATCACAGCGAGCTGTCCAGTACATCAAATTCCATAATAACCTTCTAACCTGAGCTTTTTGATAGGTACACCTGTGTTTTTCTTTTGCATTTCCATTTTTTGAATTTTTTTTAAATTTTAGTTTAGTTTAGTCTAGTTTATTCCTTTTTTATTTTTATTTTCTAATATTCATACAGAGTTAAACTTCAAAGTAATCCCCTTTCCCCAATCAATACTACCTCTATAGGTAAACCAATTTTTAATCCCCCTTTAGCCTAGGAAAGTTGAGTCCTTTAACAAAGATATCAAGATACATCCAGGAAGAATCAAAACAACCTTCCTCGCCCACACTGAGAATTTATAACCATTCTCCCATCTTTTTTTTTTCCACCAGTGTTTCTGTGTTTTTGTGTTTGTCCTGATAGTATATAAATCTTACACTTGGGGGTCTTTTCAACAAGGTTCTTCCTTTATTTGCATATATATTTTTTTTTCTCTTGTTATATACTTTTACCAGTCTTTTTGTTTGTCTGTTTCTGTTTGTATACCTCATAAATCTTACCTTGGGCCCCATTTGGGCTGAACCTTCTCTTTCATCTTCCCTTTCTTTCCTCTCTCTCTCTCTCTCTCTCTCTTTTTTTCTTTCTTTTTCTTTTCTTTTTTCTCTCATTTGGGTGGGGAATCCTGATTGCTCAGAAGTGTGCCAGGGTGCACCCAGACTGCACCACGGTTGATACAACCAGCTACATCTGTTCAGTCATCTCTCACCAAAATGACTAGGAGGAGGAATGCCCAACAGAAGAAAAATACAGAGGATGGACCTTCTACAACAGAGCTAATGGCTATCAACATACACAATATGTTGGAAAGAGAATTCAGGCTAACAATTATCCAGGCAATAGCTAGGTTGGAGAAAGCCATGGATGGCCAAACGGAATTGATTAGGTCCAAGATGAAAGCAAACAGACAGGATGTTCACAATGTTAGGGCAGAGCTAAAAGCTACCAGGGCTGAGGTTCACAATGCTCTCAATGAGTTCCAACCTAATCTAAATTCTCTCAAAGCTAGGGTAACTGAGACAGAAGATAGAATTAGTGACCTGGAGGACAAACAAATAGAGAGAAAGGATCAAGAGGAAGCCTGGAACAAACAGCTTAGAAACCATGAAAACAGAATCAGGAAAATAAATGACGCCATGAAGCGTTCCAACGTCAGAATTATTGGAATCCCTGAAGGGGAGGAGAAAGAAAGAAGTCTAGAAGATATAGTGGAACAAGTTCTTCATGAAAATTTTCCCAATCTCGTGAATGGAACCAGCGTTCATGTACTAGAGGCTGAACTGTCTCCACCCAAGATTATAGATTCCAGAAAAACATCAAGGCACCTGATAGTCAAATTGAGGAATCATAACTGTAGATATAATCTCTTGAAAGCCACTAGGACAAAGAGGCTCCTTACTTACAGAGGAAAGCCCATCAGAATAACGTCAGACCTGTCCACAAAGACCTGGCAAGCCAGAAAGGGCTGGCAAGATATATTCAGGGCACTAAATGAGAAGAATATGCAGCCAAGGATACTTTATCCAGCAAGACTGATATTCAAAATGGATGGAGAGATAAAGAGTTTCCAAGACCGGCAAGACTTAAAAGACTATGCAACCACCAAGCCAACACTGCAGGACATATTAAAGGGGGTTCTATAAAAGAGGAAAAATCCTAAGAATATCATTGAAGGGAAATATAGAGACAATCTACAGAAAGAAAGACTTCAAAGGTAACACAATGTCAATAAAAACGTATCTATCAATAATCACTCTCAATGTGAATGGCCTAAATGTGCCCATAAAATGGCACAGGGTTGCAGATTGCATAAAACGACAGGACCCATCCATATGTTGCCTACAAGAGACCCATTTTGAACCTAAAGATACACCCAGACTGAAAGTGAAGGGATGGAGAAGCATCTTTCATGCCAATGGGCCTCAAAAGAAGGCTGGGGTAGCGATTCTCATATCACATAAATTAGATTTTAAACTAAAGACTTTAGTCAGAGATACAGAAGGACACTACATCATTCTTAAAGGGACTATCCACCAAGATGATCTAACAATTGTAAATATCTATGCCAACAATATGGGAGCAGCCAATTACATAAGAAAACTGTTAATCAAGATAGAGTCATATTGATATGAATACATTAATAGTAGGAGATCTTAACACTCCTCTCTCAGAAATAGACAGATCATCAAAGCAGAAAATCAATAAAGAAACAAGAGCATTGAATGACACATTGGACCAGATGGACCTCATAGATATATACAGAACATTCCACCCTAAAACAACAGAATACTCATTCTTCTCAAGTGTACATGGAACCTTCTCAAGAATAGACCACATACTGGGTCACAAATCAGGACTCAACCAATACCAAAAGACAGAGATTATTCCCTACATATTCTCAGATCACAGTGCTTTGAAACTGGAGCTCAATCACAAGGAAAAGTTCGGAGCAAACTCAAACACCTGGAAGCTAAAGACCACCTTGTTTAAGAATGCTTGGATCAACAAGGAGATCAAAGAAGAACTGAAACAATTCATGGAAACCAATGAGAATGAAGACACTTCTGTCCAAAACCTATGAGATACAGCAAAGGCAGTTCTAAGGGGGAAATACATAGCCATCCAAGCCTCTCTCAAAAAAATTGAAAAATCCAGAACACAGCAGCTGTCTCTACACCTTAAAGAACTGGAGAATCACCAACAAATCAAACGAACTCCACACATAAGAAGAGAAATAATCAAGATTAGGGCTGAGATCAATGAGGTAGAAACCAGAGATACAGTAGAACGTATCAATGAAACTAGAAGCTGGTTTTTGGAAAGAATCAATAAGATCGATCAACCATTGGCCACACTAATCCAAAAGAAAAGAGAGAAAGCGCAAATTAATAAAATTATGAAAGAAAAGGGAGAGATCACAACTAACACCAAGGAAGTAGAAACAATCATCAGAAGTTATTATCAACAGTTATATGCCAATAAGCTAAGCAACCTAGATGAAATGGATGCATTCCTGGAAAACTATAACCTCCCAAAATTGAACCAGGAAGAAATTGACAACCTGAATAGACTGATTATAGTAACGAGATTGAAGCAGTGATCAAAAACCTCCCAAAAAACAAGAGCCCAGGACCTGATGCATTCCCTGGGGAATTCTTCCAAACTTTCAAAGAAGAAATAACACCTATTCTCCTGAAGCTGTTTCAAAAAATTGAAGCAGAAGGAAAACTTCCCGACTCTTTCTATGAAGCCAGCATTACCCTGATCCCCAAACCAGGCAAAGACCCTACCAAAAAGGAGAATTTCAGACCAATATCACCGATGAATATGGATGCTAAGATTCTCAACAAGATCCTAGCAAACAGGATCCAACAGCACATTAAAAAGATTTTCCACCATGACCATGTGGGATTCATCCCTGGGCTACAAGGATGGTTCAACATTCGCAAATCAATCAATGTGATAGAACAAATTAATAAGAAAAGAGAGAAGAACCACATGGTCCTCTCAATTGATGCAGAAAAAGCATTTGACAAAAACCAGCATCCATTCCTGATTAAAACTCTTCAAAGTATAGGAATAGAGGGAACTTTCCTGAATTTCATAAAATCTATCTATGGAAGACCCACAGCAAATATCATCCTCAATGGGAAAAAGCTTGCAGCCTTCCCGCTGAGATCAGGAACACGACAAGGATGCCTACTCTCACCACTCTTGTTCAACATACTATTAGAAGTCCTAGTAACAGCAATCAGACAACAAAGAGAAATAAAAGGTATCCAAATTGGCAATGAAGAAGTCAAACTCTCTCTCTGATTCTTTCTATGGAAAACCCAAAAGACTCCACCCCCAAGCTACTAGAACTCATACAGCAATTCAGTAACATGGCAGGATACAAAGTCAATGTACAGAAATCAGTGGCTTTCTTATACACGAACAATGAAAATACAGAAAGGGAAATTAGAGAATCGATTCCATTTACTATAGCACCAAGAACCATAACATACCTGGGAATCAACCTAACCAAAGAGGTAAAGGATCTGTACTCGAGGAACTACAGAACACTCATGAAAGAAATTGAAGAAGACACAAAAAGATGGAAGACCATTCCATGCTCTTGGATCGGAAGAATAAACGTTGTTAAAATGTCTATACTGCCTAGAGCAATCTATACTTTTAATACCTTTCTGTTCAAAATTCCACTGGTATTTTTCAAATAGCTGGAGCAAATAATCCAAAAATTTGTATGGAATCAGAAGAGACCCCGAATCACTAAGGAAATGTTGAAAAACAAAAATAAAACTGGGGGCATCACGTTACCTGATTTCAAGCTTTACTACAAAGCTGTGATCACCAAGACAGCATGGTACTGGAACAAAAATAGACCAATGGAACAGAATAGAGAGCCCAGATATGGACCCTCAACTCTATGGTCACTTAATCTTTGGCAAAACAGGAAAAAATATACAGTAGAAAAAAAGACAGTCTTTTCAATAAATGGTTTTGGGAAAACTGGGCAGCTATATGTAGAAGAATGAAACTCGACCATTCTCTTACACCGTACACAAAGATAAACTCAAAATGGATAAAAGACCTCAACGTGAGACAGGAATCCATCAGAATCCTAGAGGAGAACATAGGCAGTAATCTCTTCGATATCAGCCACAACAACTTCTTTCAAGATATGTCTCCAAAGGCAGAGGAAACAAAAGCCAAAATGAACTTTTGGGACTTCATCAAAATCAAAAGCTTCTGCACAGCAAAGGAAACAGTTAAGAAAACAAAGAGGCAACCCATGGAATGGGAGAAGATATTTGCAAATGACGGTACAGACAAAAGATTCATATCCAGGATCTATAAAGAACTCCTCAAACTCAACACACACAAAACAGACAATCATATAAAAAAATGGGAAGAAGATATGAACAGACATTTCTCCAATGAAGACATACAAATTGCTATCAGACACATGAAAAAATGTTCATCATCACTAGCCATCAGGGAGATTCAAATTAAAATTGAACATTAACATTGTTAATTAACATTAATTAATGTTAACATTAATTAACATTAATGTTAATTAACATTGTTAATTAACATTAACAAATTAAAATTAACATTGAGATATCACCTTACATCAGTTAGAATGGCCAAAATTAGCAAGACAGGAAACAACATGTGTTGGAGGGGATGTGGAGAAAGGGGAACCCTCTTCCACTGTTGGTGGGAATGCAAGTTGGTGCAGCCTCTTTGGAGAAGTGTGGAAATTCTCAAGAAATTAAAAAATAGAGCTTCCTTATGACCCTGCAATTGCACTACTGGGTATTTACCCCAAAGATACAGATACAGTGAAAAGAAGGGCCATCTGTACCCCAATGTTTATAGCAGCAATGGCCACGGTCGCCAAACTGTGGAAAGAACCAAGATGTCCTTCAATGGACGAATGGATAAGGAAGATGTGGTCCATATACACTATGGAATATTATGCCTCCATCAGAAAGGATGAATACCCAACTTTTGTAGCAACATGGAAGGGACTGGAAGAGATTATGCTGAGGGAAATAAGTCAAGCAGAGAGAGTCAATTATCATATGGTTTCATTTATTTGTGGAGCCTAACAAATAGCATGGAGGACAAGGGGAGTTAGAGAGGGGAAGGCAGTTGGGGGAAATTGGAAGGGGAGGTGAACAATGAGCGACTATGGACTCTGAAAAACAATCTGAAGGGTTTGAAGAGGTGGGGGGGTGGGAGGTTGGGGGAACCAGGTGGTGGGTATTAGAGAGGGCACGGATTGCATGGAGCACTGGGTGTGGTACAAAAACAATGAATACTGTTATGCTGAAAATAAATAATAAAAAAATGATAAAAATAAAATAAAATACAGAAGTCATGGTAAATTTTAGTCTGCCCTGCCTTGTCTCTCTGGCTTATCAATTCTTTAGCACCATCCTAATCTGAAAATCATGATCTTAAATTTTATTAACAAGTGATATTTTTCATCAATGATTATTCAATATGCATATTATGTTGCTCTTTATCAACAAAGATGCTTTTAAAAATCGTTCAACATCACTAGCTATTGGTGAAATACAAATCAAAAGCAAAATGAGATACCACCATATACCAGTGAGAATGGCAAAAATTATCAAGACAGGAAAAAACAAATGTTGGTGAGGATGTGGAGAAAGGCAAACCCTCTTCTGCTTTTGGTAGGAATGCAATTTGGTATAGCTCCTCTGGAAAACAGTATGGAGGTTTCTCAAGAAAATAGCTAAAAATAGAGCTATCTATTTAGATAGATATTTTTAGCTATCTAAAAATAGAGCTACCCTACAACTCAGCAACTGACTAGGTATATACTCCAGTGATACAGACGTAGTAAAAAGAAGTGGCACATGCACCCCAATGTTCATAGCAGCAATGTCCACAATAGCCAAAATGTGGAAGGAGCCAAGATGCCCTTCAACAACAGATGAATGGATAAAGAAGATCTGGTTCATACTTAAAATGGAATATCAGCCATCAGAAATGATGAATACCTACCTTTTGCATTGACATGGATGGAACTGGAGGGGATTATGTGAAGTGAAATAAGGCAAGCAGAGAAAGACGATTATCATACGGTTTCACTCATATGTGGAACATAAGGAATAGTGTGGAGGACCACAGGGGAAGGGAGGGAAACTGAATGGGAAGAAATCAGAGAAGAAGACAAGCCATGAAAGACTCTGGACTCCGGGAAACAAACTGAGGTTACAGAAGAGAAGGGAGTGGGGGATGAGTTAACTGGGTGATGGGTATTAAGGAGGGCACATGTAGTGATGAGCACTGGGTGTTATAGGCAACTAATAAAATCACTGAACACTACATGAAAAACTACTATCTATGTTGGCTAACTGAACATAATAAAAAAATTAAAACAATAAAAAAAAGAAGATGTGGTCCGCATATACAATGGAATATTACTCAGCCATCAAAAAGGATGAATACAGAACTTTTGCATCAACATGGATGGAACAAGATGAGATCATGCTAAGTGAAATAAGCCAAGCAGAGAAAGTCAATTACATATGGTTTCACTTATCTGTGGAATATAAGGAATAGCACGGAGGACATTAAAGGAATGAAGGGAAAAATGAAGGGGGGGTATGAACCATAAGAGACTATGGATTCTGGGAAAAAAACAGGGTTTTTTTGGGGGGTGATGGTTTAGCCCAGTGATGGGTATTAAGGAGGGCACATACTGCATGAAGCACAAGGTGTTATACACAAACAATGAATCAAGGAACACTACATAAAAAACAAATTATGTACTATATGGTGACTAACATAATAAAAATTAATTAATTAATTAATTAAAAATAAATTTAAAACTTTTGTGCTTCAAAGAACACTATAAAGAAAGTGAAAAGACAATCTACAGAATGGTATAAAATATTTGCAAATCATAGATCTGACATCCAGAATCTATAAAGAACACTTACAACTCAACAATAAAAAGATAAAAAGTCCTGCTTAAAAATGGGCCCAGGATTCAAAGAGACATTTCTCCAAAGAAGGTATACAAATGAGAGATGTTCAAAATCATTACTCATTGAGGAAATACAAATCAAGTCACAGTAGATTCCATACTTCATACCCCCAAGAAAGGCTGTAATAAAAAATATGGACAGTAAAAAAAAAAAAGAAATGTTGGAAAGGATTGGAGAAATTGGAAGCCTCATCCATTACTAGTGTGTAAAGTAAAGATAGCACAGCCATCTTTATAAGTCTACCACCATCTTTAAAAGTTTACAGTTCTTCAAAAAGTAAAACATGTTTTTATACAGTCCTTTCACTCCTGAGGACATACCCAAGAGAATCAAAAACATATTTTCATATATTTTCACACTTGTAAATGAAGGTTCATATCATTGTTATTCACATCTAAAAAGTGCAATTTATGAGTTAACAAAAAGTTACAATGAAATACTTTTTCTATACAATGAAATACTTTTTCAGCCATAAAAAAGAATAAAGTATTGACCAACACTACAACGTGAAAGAACCTTAAAAGCATCATGCTAAGTGAAAGAATCCAGACAGGAAAATCCACAGAATGTATAATTCAATTTATACAAATCTCTTGAATAGGAAAATCCATATAGACAAATATATATATTTGGATGAGGATAAAATTAAAAGGTGAGTAATTGGGAGGGGGCAAGATGGCAGAGAAGTAGGAGACACTGTTTCAACTGGTCCCCTAAAGTGAGCTGATTATCTACCAGAACACTCTGAACACCCATGCAATAAGGCTGAGATGTAGGATTATACACTTCTGGATCTTTATGGAGGCAGAAGACACCTACAGTGGACAGGTAAAGCAGAGTGGGAACATTGGACTGATATTGGAAGATAAACAAAAAGGGAAGGGAGCCACCAGAAGTGACCCATTGGAAAGTAATACCCCAATACAAGAGTGCCCTGTGATTGGGGACTGACATTAACTTGGAGTCTGGTTAAAAGCACTCAAAAAGAACAAAAGATCTTAAGGGGGAAATGGTGGAATCAGGTGGTTATGGGCAAAGGCTTAAGCCCATGGACCCAGGATGGAAACTTCCAGCGATATGCCAGAGAGAGTGTGGGGAAGCATCCAGGCCATGGTCCCTGAGCTGCCAGTGCAGGTAAGAGCATCTGAGTAGCAGCACTCTTGAAAGAGTATGGTGTGGACGCCAGCCAGCACTCTCTAGAACCACAGCCTTTTGCACTCTGCAAGTGCACTGAGCCACCGGGGTCTGACTTGTACTCCACACCCTCCCGTGAGAGAGCTCCCCGTGGGCGCTAGCCAATGCTCTCTAAGACCGGCAAGAGTCTGAACACTCCTAGCCATGGCCTACAGGAAAATCTCAGTGTGCTATCTCTGGTTGGGATCAGCGGTCTGAACATGCCCAGACAGCCACAGAAAAGGCAGCCACCGGAAGCCAGCTCTGGACTAATACTCCTCGTAGTTTTAGTAGCACTGGGGTACAAGCAGGAGCTCCTATGACCCCTGAGACTGTGACTGGGGATTGCTCTGCTGGTGGGAAGTGACAGAGGAGAGTCTCTGTGCTCTGGACCACCCAGAGGGGACTAGACTGAGGCTTCTCTCTGAGCTGGAGGTCTGGGTGCAGTTTGCTTTCCTATAAACTTCTGAAGAACAGCCAAAAGCTGCCAAGGGGAGAAAGAAAAAAACAAACAAAAAACCTTCAAGAGAACAAAAGTCTGAAAAACCGGTTTCCTCAGAGCCCTGCCCCTTGATGGGGGCAGGAGGACTCAACTCTAACAAGACGGCCTGAAAAACCATGAGGTAGGCCCCTCCCCCAGAAAGCCAGCCAAAAAAACCACACACACACACACACACACACACACACACACAAATACACACAAAAAAAAACAAGAGGACAGCCATCACAAGATCCCCATAAAACTGAAAAACCCCAATATCAGGGGAAAAGAAGATATTAAGTTCCCAGTATTGCCCTAAAACCTGTATACTTCATAGATACAACTTTTATTTTTAATTCATTCCCCTATTCTTGTTCTTTTAAAGTTTTTTATAACCTTTTAACCTATTTACCATCATAATGAGAGGTTCAGTACAATAATATCCATAATAACCTTTTAACTTGAACTTTTTTGATACATACACCTGTTTTTTTATTTTCTATTTTTTTTAATATTCATATAGAGATAAGCTTCAAGGTAATCCTCTTTCCCCAATCAATACTACCCCTATATATAAATCAGTTTTAGTGCCCCTTTATCTCGGGAAAGTTGAGTCCTTTAACAAAGATATCAAGATACACCCAGGAAGAAAGAAAATAACTTTCCTTGCCCACACTGAGAATTTATATCCACCCTCCCATCTTTTTCTTCTGTCAGTGCTTCTGTGTATTTGTTTTTGTTCTGGTAGTATATAAATCTTATACTTAGGTTTATTTTGTCTGGGTTCTTTTTTTTCTTGTCATTTACTTTTGTCGGTCTTTTTGTTTGTCTGTTTTTGTTTGTATACTTTATAAATCTTACCTTTGGGGCCCATTTGGGCTGGGTCTTCTCTCTCTTTTTTTTTTTTTCCTCTCTCTCTCTCTCTCTCTCTCTCTCTCTTTTTTCTTTTTTCTCTCCTTTTGGTGGGATTCCTGATTGCTCAGAAGCATTCCAGGGTGCACCTTGCCTGGATCACGGTTGATACATTCAGCTACACATCCCCTCACCCATCTCTCACCAAAATGACTAGGAGGATTTATGTCCAACAGAGGAAAAATTCAGAGACTGAGCTCTTCCTCTCCATTACACCTTTTGGATATGGACATAAACAGTATATAGGAAAGGGAACTCAGGCTAACAAGTATCCAGGCGATGGCTAAATTGGAGAAAACTATTAATGACAACATGGAATCGATTGGGACAGAAGTGAAAGCCACCAGGGAAGAATTTAAAAATGCTACCAATGAGTTCCAATCTAATCTAAGTTCTCTAACAGCCAGGGTAACTATGGCAGAAGACAGCATTAGTGATCTAGAGGACAAACCGACAGAAAAGAAGGATCAGGAGGAGACCTGGAACAAACAGCTTAGAACCCATGAAAACAGAATTAGGGAAATAAATGATGCCATGAAACATTCCAATGTCAGAATTATTGGAATCCCTGAAGGGGAGGAGAAAGAAAAAAGACTAGAGGATATAGCTGAACAAATTCTCCATGAAAATTTTCCCAATGTGGGGAATGAAACCCGCATTCGTGTCCTAGTGGCAGAAAGGTCTACCCCCAAGATCACAGAATCTAGAAAGACCTTGGGACACCAGATTGTGAAAATGATGAATCATAATTTTAGACAGGAGCTCTTGAAAGCAGCTGGGGGAAGAGATTCCTTATGTACAGAGGAAGATCCATCATAATAATGTTAGACATGTCCACAGACCTGGCAAGCAAGAAAGGGCTGGTAAGATGTATTCAGGGCACTAAATGAAAAGTACATGTAGCCAACAATACTTTATCCAACAGGCCTGACATCCAAAATGGATGAAGAGATAAAGAGCTTCCAAGACCAGCAAGGTTTAAAAGAGCATGTGACCACCAAGCCAGCACTACAGGAAATATTAAAGGGGGTTCTATAAAAAGAAAGAACTCAAGAGTGTCATAGAATAGAAATTTAAGAAGACAATCTATAGAAACAAGGACTTCACAGGCAACACAATGTCAATAAAAACATTTCTCTTGATAAGCACTTCAATATGAATGGTCTAAACACTCCCATAAAAAGGCACAGGGTTACAGATTGGATAAAATGACAGGACTGGTCCATATGTTTTCTACTAGAGACTCATTTTGAACCTAAGGATAGATCCAGACTGAAAGTGAAGGGATGGAGAGCCATTTTTCATGTCAATGGGCCTCAAAAGAAGGCTGGGGTAGCGATTCTCAAATCAGATAAATTAGATTTTTAACTAAAGACTGTAGTCAGAGATACAGAAGGACACTACATCATTCTTAAAGGGTCTATCCACCAAGAAGATCTAACAATTGTAAATATTTATGCCCCCAATATGGGAGCAACCAAAAACATAAGACAACTGTTAATCAAGATAAAGAGTCCTATTGATATGAATACATTAATAATAGGGGATCTTAACATGCCACTCTCAGTAATAGACAGATCATCCAAGCAGAAAATCAATAAAGAAACAAGAGCATTAGAAGGAGTCAAGATGGCAGAGGAGTAGCAGGCTGAGATGACACCAGGTAGCAGAAGATCAGCTAGATAGTTTATCAAACCATTCCAAACACCTACAAATCCAACGGGAGATCAAAGAGAAGAAGAGCAGCAATTCTAGAAGCAGAAAATCGACCACGTTCTGAAAGGTAGGACCTGCGGAGAAATGAATCCAAAGTGACAGGAAGATGGACTACAGGGGTGAGGTGTCAGCTCCCAACAAGCAGCAGAGCAATAGAGCACAAAATCTGAACTTTTACAAGTCTGCTCCACCGAGGGATATTGTTCCAGAGGCTAAGCAGGGCTAGACCCCTCACGGGGACAGCGTGGTCTCAGGTCCTGTGGAGTCACCGACGGATCGGGGGTGTCTGATTATCTCAGAGCTCACAGGTATGAGAGCAGAGAAGCCATCTACAGAGATGGAGCTGAGGAGTGAGCTCTTAGCTTGAAGATACCTTAAACTGTGATCTGTGGCACAGTGCAGTCCCTGCTCTTTGAGAAGGGACCCCACAAGTGGCAGATACAGGGAGACTTCACTGGAAGAGCAGCAGGGATCTGCTGGGTTTGGAGACTCCAGGTAGGGCTGTGTGCCAGAGACAGAGATGCTCAGTCAGAGGATGGGTGAGCTTGGCACACAGCTGGAGGCAGGGAGACGAGAGTGATTGAACACTTTTCTCTGAGGGAGCACTGAGGAGATGGGCCCAGAGCTCTCCAACCCTACAGGCCAGAGATTGGGAGGCCACCACTTTCATTCCCATCCTCCAGAACTCTATGGAATGTTTTCAGGGAACAAAAGCTCCCAAGAGCGAATCAGAGCAGATTACTTAGCCCCGCCCCTGGCAAGGGCAGTGCTATTCTGCCCCAGGCAAAGACACTTCAGAATCAGTACAACAGGCCCCTCCCCCAGAAGATCAGCAAGAAATCCCACCAAGACCAAGCTCACTTATCAGGGAAAAAAGCAGAATTCCAGAGGAGGAGAAAGCAAAGCATGGAATTTGTGACTTTCTCTCCGTGATTCTTTAGTCTTGCAAAGTTAATGTTTTTAATTTTAATTTTTTCTTATCCTAATTTTTTTTTAATTTTACTATTTCCTCTTTTAACTTTTTTAACTAGTTTATCTTAACAATACCTTTCATTTAAAAAAAATCTTTTTGAACTGTCATTATTATAGTCATATTTTATCCTTCATCATATTTAACTTGATTTTTTGTATACACATAGGGTTTTTTCCTTCTAAAACATTTTGGGGTATAACTTCTTCTAAAAGATCAAAATATACTCTAAATCTAGCACAGAGCTTTGTTCTAGAATCCAGCCTGAACAAATTCTCTCCACTTTCTTTTGCTTTCTTTTCCCAACCAACTTATCTTATCAACTTCTTTTTTAGAATTTTTTTTTAAATTTTCATCTTTACAGTCATATTCCATCCCTTCATCATGTTTACACTTACTTTTGTATGTGTATGTATATATTTTCCTTTCTTTAAGATTTTGGGAACTAGTTTCTTCTAAGAGACAAAGTACTCCCAAAATTAAGTGGGTGGCTCTGTTCTATTCACCAGTCTAATATCTATATTTTCTTTTTTCTTTCCTTTTTTTTTAATTTTTTTGAACTTCTTTTTTTTTAATTTTTTTTCTATTTATTTTCAGCATAACAGTATTCATTGTTTTTGTACCACACCCAGTGCTCCATGCAATCCGTGCCCTCTCTAATACCCACCACCTGGTTCCCCCAACCTCCCACCCCCCCACCTCTTCAAACCCTTCAGATTGTTTTTCAGAGTCCATAGTCTCTCATGGCTCACCTCCCCTTCCAATTTCCCCCAACTCCCTTCTAACTCCCCATGTCCTCATGCTATTTGTTATGCTCCACAAGTAAGTGAAACCATATGATAATTGACTCTCTCTGCTTGACTTATTTCCCTCAGCATAATCTCTTCCAGTCCCGTCCATGTTGCTACAAAAGTTGGGTATTCATCCTTTCTGATGGAGGCATAATATTCCATAGTGTATATGGACCACATCTTCCTTATGCATTCATCCATTGAAGGGCATCTTGGTTCTTTCCACAGTTTGGCAACCATGGCCATTTCTGCTATAAACATTGGGGTACAGATGGCCCTTCTTTTCACTACATCTGTATCGTTGGGGTAAATACCCAGTAGTGCAATTGCAGGCTCATAGGGAAGTTCTATTTTTAATTTCTTGAGGAAAAGGGGAACCCTCGTGCACTGTTGGTGGGAATGCAAGTTGGTGCAGCGTCTTTGGAGAACAGTGTGGAGATTCCTCAAGAAATTAAAAATAGAACTTCCCTATGACCCTGCAATTGCACTACTGGGTATTTACCCCAATGATACAGATGTAGTGTTTTCATGAATTTTTTAAAAAATTTTCTTTAATTTCCTGGTTCACCCATTTATTCTTTAGTAGGATGCTCTTTAGCCTCCATGTATTTGAGTTTTTTCCAAATTTCCTCTTGTGATTGAGTTCTAGTTTCCAACCATTGTGGTCTGAAAAGATGCAGGGTAAGATCCCAGTGTTTTGATGCAGGTTGAGAACTGATTTGTGACTCAGTATATGATCTATTCTGGAGAATGTTCCAAGTGCCCTCGAGAAGAATGTGTATTCTGTTGCTTTAGGATGGCATGCTCTGAATATCTCTGTAAAGCCCATCTGGTTCAATGTGTCATTTTAAGCCCTTGTTTCCTTGCAGATCTTCTGCTTAGATGATCTGTCCATTGCAGTGAAGGGGGTGTTAAAGTCCCCTACTATGATTGTATTACTATTGATGTGTTTCTTTAGTTTTATTAATTGTTTTATATAATTAGCTGCTTCCATGTTAGGGGTATAAATATTTACAACTGTTAGATCTTTTTGTTGGATAGACCCTTTAATTACAATATAGTGTCCTTCCTCATCTTTTATTATAGTCTTTGGCTTAAATTCTAATTTGTCTGATCTAAGGATTGCCACCCCAGCTTTCTTTTGATGTCCATTAGCATAGTAAATCATTTTCCACCACCCCCCCCACTTTCATTCCAGAAGTGTCATTAGGTCTAAAATGAGTCTCTTGCAGACAGCATATAGATGGGTCTTGCCTTTTTTTTTTTTTAATTTAATCCAATACGCTGTGTCTTGATTGGGTCATTTAGCACACTTTCATTCAGAGTAATTATTAGAAGATATGAATTTATTGCCATTGTATTACATGTAAAGTCACTGTTTCTGTATATTGTCTCTGGTCCTTTCTGGTCTATGTTACTTTTGAGCTCTCTGTTAACTTAAAGGATCTCTTTTAATATTTCTTGCACTGCTGGTTTAGTGATCACAAATTCTTTTAGTTTCTTTTGGTTCCAGAAGCTTTTTGTCTCTCCTTCTATTTTGAATGACATCTAGCTAGATGAAGTATTCTTGGCTGCATATTCTTCTCATTTAGCATCCTGAACATACCATGCCAGTCCTTTGTGGCCTGCCAGGTCTCTAGGAATAAGTTTGTTGCCAGTCTAATGTTTCTACCCTTGTAGGTTATGGACCTTTTGTCCTGAGCTGCTTTCAGGATTTTCTTTTAGTCTCTGAGACTTTAAATTTCCACTATTATATATCAAGGTGTTGATCTATTTTTATTGATTTTGAGGAGGGTTCTCTGTGTCTCCTGGACTTGGATACCTGTTTCATTCTCTAGATTAGAGAAGCTCTCTGCTACAGTTTGCTCCAATATACCTCCTGCCCCCCCCCAATTTCCTCTTCTTCTGGGATCCCAATTATTTTAATATTGTTTTGCTTCATGGTGTCTTACCTCTCAAATTCTACCCCATTATGATCCAGTAGTTGTTTCTCTCTCTTTTTCTCAGCTTCTTTATCTCCATCCTTTGGTCTTCTACATCACTAATTCTCTCTTCTGTCTCATTTATCCTAACAGTTAGAGCCCCCATTTTTTTATTGCATCTCATCAACAGTCTTTTTTTTTTTTATTTCAAACTCATTGGATTTTTAGTTCTTTTTTCTCCAGAAAAGGATTCTCTAGTGTCTTCTTTGCTTTCATAATTGGTATTCTGAATTCTAGTTCCAACATCTTATTTATATCCACACTAATTAGGTCCCTGGCAATCAGTACTTCTTTATGAGGTGAGTTTTTCTCTCTTGTCCTTCTCTCCAAAGAAGACCAGGTGAATGAGAGAACAAAATACTAACACGACAATAACAACCCCAGAGAAATATATACTAAACAAATCAGAAGAGACCTAAATAAAAAATAGAAAAAGAGAAAATGTAATCAGCAGGTGGACAGAACAGAACAGTGCAATACACTGGATCTGATGTGTATAATGGTCTGTTCATTAGAAAACTTAATCCCAAAATTATAAAGAAATAAAAACTTATATGCGTACAAAAATAAAATTAAGTGCAATGAAAGGATAGAATGTAACTGTAAAAATGAAAACTAAAAGACGAAAAAAAAAAAAAAAGAACATAAACAGGTTAACAGAGCAATACACTAAATACACTATATCCTGAGTGTATTTTGGTTGCCTTGTTAGACAAAACTACATTTCTTTTTATTATTTATTAATTTCTTTTCAGCATAACAGAATTCATTGTTTATGCACCACACCCAGTGCTCCATACAACATGTGCCCTCCATAATACCCACCACCTGGCTCCCCCAACCTCCCACCCCCCACCCCTTCAAAACACTCAGATTGTCTTTCAGAGTCCATAGTCTCTCATGGTTCATCTCCCCTTCCAATTTCCCTCAACTCCCTTCTCCTCTCCATCTCCCTATGTCCTCCATGTTATTTGTTATGCTCCACAAATAAATGAAGCCATATGATAATTGACTCTCTCTGCTTGACTTATTTCACTCAGCATAATCTCTTCCAGACCCGTCCATGTTGATACAAAAGTTGGGTACTCATCCTTTCTGATGGCGGCATAATACTCCATAGTGTATATGGACTACATCTTCCTTATCCATTCATCTGTTGAAGGGCATCTTGGTTCTTTCCACAGTTTGATGACCATGGCCATTACTGCTATAAACATTGGGGTACAGATGGCCCTTCTTTTCACTACATCTGTATCTTTGGGGTAAATACCCAGTAGTGCAATTGCAGGGTACAAAACTACATTTCAAAATTGTATAGAAAGAAAACTTATATACATACAAAATAAAATTAAGTAAAATTTTTATTTTTTTCTCACCATAGCACATACCCTCTCCAAAGTCCACCCAACCACTCCATCTCTCCCACCCTGCTCCCTTCCAGCAAACTTCAGTTTGTTTCCTGAGATTAAAAGTCTTTTACAGTTTGTCTCCCTCACTGGTTTCATCTTGTTTAGTTTTTCCCTCCCTTTCCCTATTATCCTCTGTCTTGTTTCTCAAATTCCTCATATCAGTGAGATATATGATAAAAAAGATATTTTTTTAAAAAATCAAAATATAAAAATAAAACTTTAAAAAATTTATATTAAATATTTTGAAAGAACAGAATGTAACTGTAAATATGAAAATTAGGGGCACCTGTATGGCTCCATTGTTAAGGGACTGCCTGAGGCTCAGGTCATGGTCACAGAGTCCTGGGATCAAGCCCCACGTCAGGCTCCCTGCTCTGTGGGAAGCCTGCTTCCCCCTCTTCCAGTCCTCCTCCTCGTGTTCCCTCTCTTGCTGTCTCTCTCTGTCAAATTAAAAAAAAAAAAAATCTAAAAAAAAAAAGAAAATTTAAAAGAACTTCAACAAAAAGAGATAGAGAACATGATCAGACAGGCGAAGAGAACAGAGCCATACACTAGATTCTGGGCTTATATTGGTTTGTTTGTTTGTTAGAGGAAACTGTATCCCAAAATTGTAAAGAAAGAAAATATGTGTGTGTGTGTGTGTGTGTGTGTGTGTATTCACACATATATATATATATACTTAAATTAAATACAATGAGTGGATAGAATATAATTGTAAAGATGAAAATTGAAAAAGATTTTTTTAAGTTGAAAAAATAAGAAATTTATCTGAAAAGGAAAGAGAAAAAAATTAAAATTGAAAGACTAAATAATTGTGGGGGAAAAAAACGTGAATTCTATATATTATTTTCCCCTAGCTCTGGAGTTTTGCTCTTCTCTATATTGGTAAAGTTGGTCTTAGCCAATGTTTTTACTGATCTTCTGAGGGAAGAGCCTGTTGTGCCTTTTCTCAGGTGTCTTTGCTCTAGAGGGAATTGTACCACACTTGCCAGGAGGCCAGACTAAGTAATCTGCTCCAAATTGCTCTGTGTGGCTTTTGTTCCCTGAAGGCTTTCAGCACAGCTTTAGAAGATGAAATGGCAGCCTCCCAGTCTCCAGTCCTGGAGCTAAGTGTGTGGGACCCCACTCCTCAGTAGGCTGCCAGGGAAAAGCAATCAATCACTTCTGACTGCCTGGTCTCTGTCCATACTCCTTGTTCTCCCAGGCTGTGATTTCTATCTCAGGCACGTTACCCCATTTTGAGTCTCCAAACCCTATACACTCCTGCAGCACACACTTACATTGCTCCTCCCCGGGGGAGGGACAGGCAGTGTCATGGTTGTTCTGCAATTTCCTGGGCCATGCTCAGGGAAGTCACCCCACCACGCAATGGTTCAGGGTTTATGGCAACCCTGGCTGAGAACCCACTCTTGAGCTCTTTCTTTGTAGCTGGCTTCCCTGCTCTGATGTCTGGGAGTTCTGCCACACTCAGGCACCCCTGGTCTTCCTGTGACTTCAAGGATCCTGAGACCACACTGTGCCACCTAGGATTCTGCTCCACTTCACCACCCAAGCACCTCTCAGGCCAGGAAGTCTCTCACTGGAGCAGACTTCTAAATGTTCTGATTTTTCACACCACTGCTATATCACTCTCTGGTGCTGGCTGCTGGAGACTCCCTCCTCCATGATCTATTTTCCCATATATCACCTCAGATTCACTTCTCCACACCTCCTGCCTTGCCAAAAGTGGTCACTTTTCTATTCATAGAGTTGCAGCTATTCTTTTCTTGGCTCTCCTGTTGAGTTTTCTGGTGTTCAGGATCATTTGGGGGAATTCCTGGGATGAGATGAAACTAAGGTCTCCTACTCCTCTGCCTTCTTGGACGAATATCTTTTTTTTTAATTTTTTTTTAATTGAACTTTTTTTATATATATATAAACATATAATGTATTTTTATCCCCGGGGGTACAGGTCTATGAATCGCCAGGTTTACACACTTCACAGCACTCAGCATAGCACATACCCTCACCAATGTCCATAACCCCACCCCCCTCTCCCAAACCCCCTCCCTCCCAGCAACCCTCAGTTTGTTTTGTGAGATTAAGAGTCACTTATGGTTTGTCTCCCTCCTGATCCCATCTTGTTTCATTTATTCTTCTCCTACCCCCTTAACCCCCCATGTTGCATCTCCACTTCCTCATATCAGGGATATCATATGATAGTTGCCTTTCTCCAACTGACTTATTTCACTAAGCATGATACCCTCTAGTTCCATCCACATTGTTGCAAATGGCAGGATTTCATTTCTTTTGATGGCTGCATAGTATTCCATTGTGTATATACCACATCTTCTTTATCGATTCATCTGTTGATGGACATCTAGGTTCTTTTCATAGTTTGGCTATCGTGGACATTACTGCTATAAACATTCGGGTGCGTGTGTCCCTTCAGATCAATATGTTTGTATCTTTAGGGTAAATACCCAGTAGTCCAATTGCTGGGTATTAGGGTAGTTCTATTTTCAACATTTTGAGGAACCTCCAAGCTGTTTTCCCGAGTGGTTAAACCAGCTTGCATTCCCACCAACAGTGTAGGAGGGTTCCCCTTTCTCCACATCCTCGCCAGCTCCTGTCATTTCCTGATTTGTTAATTTTAGCCATTCTGACTGGTGTGAGGTGATATCTCATTGTGGTTTTGATTTGTATTTCCCTGATGCCGAGTGAGGTGGAGCACTTTTTCATGTGTCTGTTGGCCATCTGGATGTCTTCTTTGCAGAAATGTCTATTCATGTCTTCTGCCCATTTCTTGATTGGATTATGTGTTCTTTTGGTGTTGAGTTTGCTAAGTTCTTTGTAGACTTTGGACACTAGCCCATTATCTGATATGTCGTTTGCAAATATCTTCTCCCATTCTATCAGTTGTCTTTTGGTTTTGTTAACTGTTTCCTTTGCTGTGCAAAAGCTTTTGATCTTGATGAAATCCCAATAGTTCATTTTGCCCCTTGCTTCCCTTGCCTTTGGCGATGTTCCTAGGGAGATGTTGTTGTGGCTGAGGTCAAAGAGGTTGCTGCCTGTGTTCTCCTCAAGGATTTGGATGGATTGCTTTCTCATATTGAGGTCCTTTATCCATTTTGAGTCTATTTTCGTGTGTGGTGTAAGGAAATGGTCCAATTTCATTTTTCTGCATGTGGCTGTCCAATTTTCCAAGACCATTTGTTGAAGAGGCTGTCTTTTGTCCATTAGACATTCTTTCCTGCTTTGTCGAAGACTAATTGACCATAGAGTTGAGGGTCTATTTCTGGGCTCTCTATTCTGTTCCATTTCTCTATTTGTCTGTTTTTGTGCCAGTACCATGCTGTCTTGATAATGACAGTATTGTAATAGAGCTGGAAGTCCAGAATTGTGATGCCAAAAACTTTGGCTTTCTTTTTCAATATTCCTTTGGCTATTCGAGGTCTTTTCTGGTTCCATATAAATTTTAAGGTTATTTGTTCCATTTCTTTGAAAAAAATGGATGGTATTTTGATAGGAATTGCATTAAATGTGTAGATTGCTTTAGGTAGCATAGACATTTTCACAATATTTGTTCTTCCAATCCAGAAGCATGGAGCATATTTCCATTTCTTTGTGTCTTCCTCAATTTCTTTCATGTGTACTTTATAGTTTTCTGAGTATAGATTCTTAGCCTCTTTGGTTAGGTTTATTCCTAGGTATCTTATAGTTTTGGGTGCAATTGTAAATGGGATTGACTCCTTAATTTCTCTTTCTTCTGTCTTGTTGGTGTAGAGAAATGCAACTGATTTCTGTGCATTGATATTATATCCTGACACTTTACTGAATTCCTGTGTAAGTTCTAGCAGTTTTGGAGTGGAGTCTTTTGGGTTTTCCACATATAGTATTATATCATCTTCGAAGAGTGATAGTTTGACTTCTTCTTTGCCGATTTGGATGCCTTTAATTTCCTTTTGTTGTCTGATTGCTGAGGCTAGGACTTCTAGTACTATGTTGAATAGCAGTGGTGATAATGGACATCCCTGCCATGTTTCTGACCTTAGTGGAAAAGCTTTCAGTTTTTCTCCATTAAGAATGATATTTGCAGTGGTTTTTCATAGATGGCTTTGATAATATTGAGGTATGTGCCCTCTATCCCTACACTTTGAAGAGTTTTGATCAGGAAGGGATGCTGTACTTTGTCAAATGCTTTTTCAGCATCTATTGAGAGTATCATATAGTTCTTGTTCTTTCTTTTATTAATGTATTGTATCACATTGATTGATTTGCAGATGTTGAACCAACCTTGCAGCCCTGGAATAAATCCCACTTGGTTGTGGTGAATAATCCTTTTAATGTACTGTTGAATCTTTTGGCTAGTGTTTTGGTGAGAATTTTTGCATCTGTGTTCATCAAGGATATTGGTCTGTAGTTCTCTTTTTTGATGGGATCCTTGTCTGGTTTTGGGATCAAGGTGATGCTGGCCTCATAAAATGTGTTTGGAAGTTTTCCTTCCATTTCTATATTTTGGAACATTTTCAGGAGAATAGGAATTAGTTCTTCTTTAAACGTTTGGTAGAATTCCCCTGGGAAGCCGTCTGGCCCTGGGCTTTTGTTTGTTGGGAGACTTTTGATGACTGTTTCAATCTCCTTACTGGTTATGGGTCTGTTCAGGTTTTCTATTTCTTCCTGGTTCAGTTGTGGTAGTTTATATGTCTCAAGAAATGCATCCATTTCTTCCAGATTGTCAAATTTGTTGGCGTAGAGTTGCTCATAGTATGTTCTTATAATTGTCTGTATTTCTTTGGTGTTAGTTGTGATCTCTCCTCTTTCATTCATGATTTTATTTATTTGGGTCCTTTCTCTTTTCTTTTTGATAAGTCTGGCCAGGGGTTTATCAATCTTATTAATTCTTTCAAAGAACCAGCTCCTAGTTTCGTTGATTTGTTCTATTGGTTTTTTTGTTTTTGCTTTTGTTTTGGTTTTGGTTTTGGTTTTTGGTTTTTGGTTTCTATATCATTGATTTCTGCTCTGATCTTTATGATTTCTCTTCTCCTGCTGGGTTTAGGGTTTCTTTCTTGTACTTTCTCCAGATCCTTTAGGTGTAGGGCTAGGTTGTGTACCTGAGACCTTTCTTGTTTCTTGAGAAAGGCTTGTACCGCTATATATTTTCCTCTCAGGACTGCCTTTGCTGTGTCCCACAGATTTTGAACTGTTGTGTTTTCATTATCATTTGCTTCCCTGAATTTTTTCAATTGTTCTTTAATTTCCTGGTTGACCCATTCATTCTTTAGAAGGATGCTGTTTAGTCTCCACGTATTTGGGTTCTTTCCAAATTTCCTCTTGTGATTGAGTTCTAACTTCAGAGCACTGTGGTCTGAAAATATGCAGGGAATGATCCCAATCTTTTGATACTGGTTGAGACCTGATTTAGGACCCAGGATGTGATCTATTCTGGAGAATGTTCCATGTGCACTAGAGAAGAATGTGTATTCTGTTGCTTTGGGATGAAATGTTCTGAATATATCTGTGATGTCCATCTGGTCCAGTGTGTCATTTAAGGCCTTTATTTCCTTGTTGATCTTTTGCTTGGATGATCTGTCCATTCCAGTGAGGGGAGTGTTAAAGTCCCCTACTATTATTGTATTATTGTTGATGTGTTTCTTTGATTTTGTTATTAATTGGTTTATATAGTTGGCTGCTCCCAAGTTAGGGGCAAAGATATTTAAAATTGTTAGATCTTCTTGTTGGACAGATCTTTTGAGTATGATATAGTGTCCTTCCTCATCTCTTATTATAGTCTTTGGCTTAAAATCTAATTGATCTGATATAAGGATTGCCACCCCTATTTCTTCTGATGTCCATTAGCATGGTAAGTTCTTTTCCACCCCCTCACTTTAAATCTGGAGGTGTCTTGGGTCTGAAATGAGTTTTTTGTAGGCAACATATAGATGGGTTTTGTTTTTTTTTTTTTATCCATTCTGATACCCTGTGTCTTTTGATTGGGGCATTTAGCCCATTAACATTCAGGGTAATTACTGAGAGATATGAATTTAGTGCCATTGTATTGCCTGTAAGGTGACTGTTACTGTATATTGTCTCTGTTCCTTTCTGATCTACTACTTTTAGGCTCTCTCTTTGCTTAGAGGACCCCTTCCAATATTTCCTGTAGAGCTGGTTTGGTGTTTGCAAATTCTTTCAGTTTTTGTTTGTCCTGGACGCTTTTAATCTCTCCTTCTATTTTCAATGATAGCCTAGCTGGATATAGTATTCTTGGCTGCATGTTTTTCTCGTTTAGTGCTCTGAATACATCATGGCAGCTCTTTCTGGCCTGCGAGGTCTCTGTGGATAAGTCTGCTGCCAATCTAATATTTTTACCATTGTATGTTACAGACTTCTTTTCCCGGGCTGCTTTCAGGATTTTCTCTTTGTCACTAAGACTTGTAAATTTTACTATTAGGTGATGGGGTGTTGACCTATTCTTGCTGATTTTGAGGTGGGTTCTCTGTGCCTCCTGGATTTTGATGCTTGTTCCCTTTGCCATATTAGGGAAATTCTCTCCAATAATTCTCTCCAATATACCTCTCTCTTTCTTCTTTTTCTGGAATCCCAATTATTCTAATGTTGTTTCGTCTTATAGTGTCACCTCTCGAATTCTCCCCTCATGGTCCAGTAGCTGTTTTTCCCTCTTTTGCTCAGCTTCTTTATTCTCTGTCATTTCATCTTCTATATCACTAATTCTTTCTTCTGCCTCATTTATCCTAGCAGTGAGAGCCTCCATTTTTTATTGCACCTCATTAATAGCTTTTTTTATTTCAACGTGGTTAGATGTTAGTTCTTTTATTTCTCAAGAAAGGACTTTTATATCTCCCGAGAGCTTTTCTCTAATATCTCCATGCCTTTTTCGAGCCCAGCTAGAACCTTGAGAATCGTCATTCTGAACTCTAGACCTGACATATTACCAATGTCTGTATTGATTAGGTCCCTAGCCTTCGGTACTGCCTCTTGTTCTTTTTTTTTGTGGTGAATTTTTCCGCCTTGTCATTTTGTCCAGATAAGGAGCAAGTAAAATACTAAAAGGGTGTCAAAGACCCAAGGAAAATGCATTTTAACCACGTCAGAAGAGACCCCAAATCATGGGGGGGAGAAAGGGCATAAAAAGAGGTTCAGAAAAAAAAAAAAACAACTAAAAAAAGAAAATGAATAAAGAAAAAATATTAAAAAGGAAAAAATATATATATATGTATATTAGATAAACTAGTTAAAAAGCGTTAAAAAAGAAAAGGGTAAAAGTTAAAAAAAATTAGCAGAAGGGAAAAAAATTGAAAAAAAATTAAATTAACTGCAAGACTAATGAATCATGGGGAGAAAGCCATGAGTTCAGTGCTTTGCTTTCTCCTCCTCTGGAATTCCGCTGCTCTCCTTGATATTGAACCTGTACTCCTTGGTAGGTGAACGTGGTCCTGGCTGGACTTCTTGTTGACCTTCTGGGGGAGGGGTCTGTTGTAGTGATTCTCAAGTGTCTTTGCCCCAGGCGGAATTGCACCACCCTTACCAGGGGCCGGGCTGAGTAATCTGCTCGGGTTTGGTTTCAGGAACTTTTGTTCCCTGAATGCTTTCCATAGAGTTCCAGAGGACGGGAATGAAAATGGTGGCCCCTCAGTCTCCAGCCCAGAGGAGCAGAGAGCTTGGGGCCCCACTCCTCAGTGCACCCTCAGAGAATAGCACCCAATAACTCCCATCTCTCTGGCCTCTGGCCGCGCTCTGAGCTCACCCAGGCTGTGACCTGTTCAAGGTAACCCCGAGCTGAGAGCTCACTCCTTGGCTCTGTCTCTGTAACCGGCTTCCCTGTTCTAATACCTGCAAGTTCTGTGACACTCAGACACCCCCGATCCTTCTGTGACCCTGCGGGACCTGGGGCCACGCTGACCCCGCGTGGGCTTCACCCCAGTTTAGCCTCTGGAGCGATGTTCCTCAGTGGAACAGACTTTTAAAAGTCCCATTTTTGTGCTCCATTGCTCCGCCACTTGCCAAGAGCCGGACCCTCCCCCCCGTCTATCTTCCCATCGCTTTGGATTCACTTCTCCACCAGTCCTACTTTTCAGAAAGTGGTTGATTTTTTGTTTCTAGAATTGCTGTTCTTCTTCTCTTCTATCTCCCATTGGATTTGTAGGTATTTGCAATCTTTAGATAAGCTATCTAGCTGATCTCCTGCTACCTGATGTAGCCTCAGCCTGCTACTTCTCCGCCATCTTGACTCCGTCTTCTTGGACGAATATCAAGGCAGTTTTTGGAGGTCCCATAAATGTTCTTTACCTTGATCCAGGCAGTTTTTATAATGGTGTATACATATGTAAAAATGAATTGAGTTCTACATTCCATTTTTGTGTAACCTGCTTTCTTAAAGTTATACCTCAAAATAAAATAATGTGAAAAAATAGAGTACTCAATTATTGTTGTTGGGATTATTCATAGAGTAAAAAATAGTTTTTAAGCTTCTTTTGTTTTTAATTTGCTGGTTCTCCACAAGAGAGCACCCCTGTACAAGAGCAAGTCCTGATTTGCTCAACACAGATGGTACTGGCCACATGCCCCAGTCTGATTTTCAAGCTCACCACCTGCCGTCTCTCTACATAGTCATTATGCCCCATTTAAGTATTTTTGGGAGGCATCCATGCAGCTAGACGGTCACAATAATATGTGAATACTGTTGTGACAAAATCACTTTTTTCAAAAATTAGATAAGAATCCCTGGTAAAGAATCTGCATGGCCAGATCAAAGGATGAGTGTAAATTAGCAAAATCTAAGGTACATGCAGTCTATCTCTGTTTCAGAGTCAAAACCTTAACATCTGGGGATGTTTTGTAAATTTTGACCCCTAAACGTTTTTAAAAAGGATGTTCTTCAGTTGTCAGTATCTGGAAGGGGACATTCTTCCTCCATTTAAATAACCTCCACACAACTCTACAGATAAAAGGGCGGTCTATTTTCTATGTATTGTTGTCTGTTGTTATTTATTTTTTCATTCTTTCACATTACTGAACACCTTACCATATCCCAAGTACTGTGCTGCCACTTGGAATAAAAAATAAATGATGTTAATTCCCTGTCCTCAGGTAGTTCGCACAATGCAGAGGAAACAAACACAATTAACCACAAAGTCAGCAGAAGTAGTTCAGGAGCCACAAAGGGCTGGGGATGGGGGAGTAAGAGATGGTTTCTGGGAATAGGTGATTTTCAAAGTCGTGATAGTTGAATGGGAGATGGAAACCTTAAGTGTAAAGAATATTGTTCCTAATAAATACTAGTACAAGCAATGTCAAAGGACATTAGCATGATGCTACCATAGAGGTACCAGATCCCTAAAGTGCTTTGAGAATGATGAAAAGGGAAGAATTAATTTGCTCAGTCACAACTAGAAAGTCTTGCTGCACCCTTTCCCCCCTCATCTAGAAAAGATTGCGTGAAGCTAGAGTGAAAATGTGGTTTGCACAGACAACCAGCAGATGGCACCCACTCCTCCTCCAAGCACAGCTTGGTAGGATCCCTCCAAGGTTTACCACCCAGGGAGGAGTCAAATACAGATGCCTGCCTGGGCCAAACCCACCTATTGACCTACACACACACACACACACACACACACACACACACACAGCACATACCCTAACAATTCTGTACCCACTACCCAGAGAACAAGAGGAAACAGCCATGGTGAACAAAACAACACATTTGCTTTCATTTTACAGAAGAATGTAACTTGTGCACTTTTTCTTTCAGAGAATTTATTTTAAAAATTTTAAAAAAAGGTCTACTGAATGCCAAAATAAAAACAAAGAACTAAAAACATTAATGTATTTCAGAATACTAAGGAAATTGGACCTATAATTAGGACTACAGGAAGCAGCCTAGGTGAGTGAAAAAATCAGCACTGGGAGCCTGATATTCACTGAGCCCCTATTTTTCAACTTATAAAGGGGTTCATAACACCCTCCCATAGGGGTTGACAAGATTAACATGTGGTAGTGCCCAATTGTGCCCAGCAGGTAAGAGCTACTCATGATCCCCATGACTCCTCTCATACATCCCTCTAGCCACATAATTCTCCTTGTTGTATCCTTTTTTTTTAAATAGTCTCTACTCTACCTGTTACTGAATTAAATAAGTTTTTCATCTTTCTATGGCTTGATTTTTTCATCTATAAAAATGGTTATTAAAAGTTATCAATCTCTAAAAGTTAGTGTGAAGCTTGAAGAAGTTAATACAACACTCAGAAGAATGCCTGATTCATGTAAACTCTCAATAGGACAACTAGCCCATGTGGTACCTTTGTGACAATTAGAGAAAGATGTCCCTTTCCTATGACACTACTTGCACATCCAAAAGTTGTCATATTTCACTAGTTTATTCAAACAAGACAATTTACTACCACTTCCTGGAAAATTGTCATAATAAACACAAATAGATAATGTCTGCACTGGAAATTGCATCTCTTTATATATGTTGTCTTTGCACAGCACACAACCTACACATCTGTACAAAAAGGATCTGACACTCAGGAATATCAGCTATAAATAAAAGGGCTATGCTGGATATTTTACAGAGCCTGCCTTGTGTAATCTCATTTAATAAACAATGGTATCACTGGATTCATTCTCCAAGTGGCTTGCTTTGGATTCTTTCTCAAAGAATGGTGCATCCACCTACAAATGGTGGGTTCTTGTTGTATTTTACATTGGTGAGGCACACTCATCCTGGGGCATTTGCACTGGCTGGAATGTTCTTATCCATGATATCACCTTGGCTCACTGCCTAACCCCATTCAAGTATTTGTGCAAAGGTAGGCTTCTTAATAAAGCAGATCTAACCAGTCCATTTAACTGGCAACTTAGCCTCTATCTCCACTACATACACTCCCAATCCTCTCAAATTCTGCCTATTTTTATAGCCATTATCACCTTCTAACATTTCATATAATTTACTTATATATTAAGTTTATTGTTTACTGCCTACTCTCTCCCATTTCCAGTTTTGCATGACTGTTTTTATCTATTCTTTTCACTGCTATATCCCTAGTGCCAATAACATTTACAGGGACATAGTAGAGGTTCCATAGATATTTACTGGTTTTGTGAATGAATGCATACATGAATGACTTCCATCTCTGAGAATCAAGTCTTTTCGTTCATCAATCAAGGCTGGTGTTAAGATGAAACCTCTTATAAGAAGGAGCCAGTAGAAGGGGAAGCCCTGCACCATGACAGGCTGTTTTCCAAATGGCTGTCAAAAGTATTCAGATGGGAGGAGTGAACGACTGCATCAGACACATTGTTTTGGGCCCAAGGGTTGTCCTCTGCACAGAGGTGCACAAACACGCTGGAAAGGAGCATCAGGCCATGGAGGGTAAAGCAGGGCCTGTATCTTTGGGGATTAGCATCTATTGCTATATTATACACTACTATACTCCAGGTACTCAGAAATCAATAAAGTTTGCCCCTTGCTCTGGAGATGCCCACAGTCAGCCTTTGTCTGTTGGAGATGGTCCAACCTGGATTTAAATCCCAGCACCACCACCACTGAGTTATGATCTTGGACACATCACATAATTTCTCTGAATCTCATCTGGGCATTTGGGTGGTTCATTCGGTTGACCAGCCAACTCTTGATTTTGGCTGAGGTCATGATATCTGGGTTCTGGGATTGAGCCCCTAGTAGAACTCCACACTCAGCAGGGAGTCTGCTGAGAATTTCTCTCTCTCTGCCCTTCCCCCGCCCTGCTCTCTCCCTCTCCCTCTCTCTCTCAAATATATATATACATATATATTTTTTTTTCAACAAAACTCAAGCACAAAAAACACGAAGAACACTATGCCAAGGGACTTCATAATCAAATGCTTAAAACCACTGATGAAGAAAAAAATAGCCTGGAAAAAATACACTATTTACAGAGGAAAAAAGAGAAGAGTGACCGCAGCCTTCTCGCTAGAAGTGATCCAAGCCAGAAGAAGGTGGAATATCTTTAAATTACTAAGAGAATAACTTTCAACCTAGAACTTTACACCCAATATAGATGTCTTGCAAAAATGAAGAAGAATTAAGGACATTTTAAGACATTCAAATGCTGAAAGAATTTATTGCTAGCAAATGTGAACTACAAGAGAGGTTAGAGAAAGTTTTCTGGCAAAAGGAAAAGGAGCTACACAACAGAATGAAGAGCACATGAAATGGTAATTGTGTAGGATCATAAGAAAACACTTTTTTTAAAATTATTTGAATCTCCTTTTTTAATTTAAATTTTGTTAACATACAGTGCAATATTGGTTTCTGGAGAATTCAGTGACTCGTCACTTACATACAGCACGCAGAGGTCATGACAAGTAACCTCTTGAATCTCTTTTAAAGTGGCACAGTAACATGGCATACTGAAAACCTAAAAACTTAAAGCACTAGTGAGGGCTCCCGAGGAGTGCCCATGGGCCAATCAAAGCAACCACCCAGCAGGGGGAGCCTATGGTCTTCAAGAAAGACACTGCTAACCACCAGCCTGGCCTTCCGGGATTAGACTCCCGTGGCCAGGTATGATAGAGTCTCCAACAGCAACAGAGGTGGAATCCTTCAAGCATAGATTATAAAACCTGAATGGATGGCCTTCTGGGAACCTGGTCTTCATCTAGGCTTTCCCACTAATTTGCTCCGAAGTGAAATTTTGGGAACCTACGTCTCTGAGTCTCAGCTCTTCATTTTTAAAACAAAGGGTGAGACGGTAATGTCTAAGGACCTTTCCATTTCCCACGCTCTGAAATTCCTTTGCCAAGTCCATTGTGTAATTTTTTCACTTAATTCTTCATTCCAACCCCCAAAGCAAGAGAGGGAAATAATTATCCCGATTTCACAGATGAAGAAACTAAGATCGAGCGATGTTAGGAAATTCACCTAACTTTAAACATGGGGGGCTGGCATTTGAGCCAAAGGCAATGCTTGTCCTGATGCATGTTGTCCTGTATCAGGGGCTCCCATGCAGGCTTCCATGTGCTCTGCAAGGACCCCACCCCACCCCCATGGAGAACACCTCTATCTGCTGTTTGCTCCTCAAAATCAAACTCTAACCTGGGAGGGCTCTTGCCCATCTGGTCCAACCCTCTCAATTTACTTATGGAGCAGTTAATTCAAAAGGATTTTTAAATATTTACAAGCTTTCATACTTTCCAGTTCAGTTCCTTTAACAGTCAACTCCAATAAGAATATGGTTTAATGATAGTTCTCCTTCTCATACCAGAACAGAACTTCAGGGTTTACGCATAACTACCAAAGTATTATCTCAGTTCCTCACAGCACATGTAAATAGTAAGAATGAACTTTTTAAATACCCATTCTATAGATGTAGATAAGTCAGCATAATTTAATAAGAACTGTAACCTTACTCTCCCAAATCTAATCCCCTGCTTTTTTGTTACACCTGTTTTCTTCCAAGTCACTCTACCATCAAAGCCTGTGATAAGCAGTGTGTGTGTGTGTGTGTGTGTGTGTGTGTGTGTGTATTTATCATGTTTATAATTAGAGGAAAATGGCCCAAAAAAATGCTCAAAATGAGACCAACTGGATGGAGCACTGGCAAGTGGTACCATGAGCAAGGATCTTTCTTCTTCTGCTGAGACCAACACCCAATGTCCAGGGCTTTCAGAGGGCCCTCCTCTGCCTGAATCCTCTCATGAAGTGAGCTAGGCCATTGCCTCTGTGCCCAGCTGCACAGCAGAGCAGCACTGTGCTCTGTGGGCCAGGTCTTCCATTCAACCTCCCCCACCGCAGGCCCTAGCCCACCAACCTCCCAGCCTTCTCTGGAAGTCAGGAAAGATCCAGGGAGAAGCAGGGGGGCCCCTTACACTCTTCTCATCTTTAATGAAGAAAAGATATAATCACCTCTTAGCTGCTTGGACCTAATTAACACCTGCCCAGTTTCGGTTGCTGATTAAGGGCACCCTCCCTAGCCAAGGCTCCTATAGGAAAATCTGTTGCAACTTTCTAGAGGTGGGACAATGAGGTTAAGGTCAATACAGGAATGGAGATCCCTCCTGTTTGAGTTCTTCTAACATCTCATGACTAGATCAGGAACAAGCCAGGTTCTAAATAAATGGTAGCCCTACTTTGAAACCCTGCTCTCCTGCATCCTGCTCAGAACAAGAAGGGAGAGAGGTCCATGTAACTCCCCTAGTTCTCATGGTCTCTAATACAAATTGCTTCTCCAAACCCTTCTCACGTCAGTATACTTCCCCTCTCCCCAGACCGAAGAATCCCCAAAACAGGCATCAGGACTATCCACCCATGAACTCAATTTCCAGGTCTGTCAGAACCTTCCCAGTTTGAACTTGGAATGTGGAGTCATGGCCTGGCTTTCAAAACCCATTCCCATCTCCATCTCCTCCCCAAATTTACACCTCTTGGGAATCTCACAAGAATTCATCTGAATCATTTGAAGAAGGAATAGACAGACAAATGAACAAGGTCATTGCAGAACACAAGAAGCACTAGCAAGAGAACAAAGAGGGTGATGTATAAATATTGGCCACAGAGGTAGGACAGTGCCACCTAAGTGGCCAGAGGCCAAGATAGGCCACTTTTTGGAGTGGTCCCATGCACAGTCTACAGCCAACACACATACCACCTTTCCACACTCCTCCACCCCCTCCATCCACTCCGCCACTCTCTAAGCATCATCTTTGCTCCCTCCATAGCCCTTGTAACTATGATACATTTTATTTATTATTTTGCCTGTTGCCAGTCTACCCAACTGTAACGTAAGCTCCATGAAAGTAGGGTTTTGTTTGTTTTATTCATGTTGTATCACCAGTATCCAGACTAGGGTTTGACACACAGCAAGAGTTAGATAATGCATGTTGAATAATGTGGCCTTCATTTATTCAGGCAAGATGACCATGAGCTTAATGACTAAGATGAACCTGGCTTCCCAAACTCCTGGCCCTTCTCAGAGAAGGCATGGATAGAATCACCTCTGATCCTCCAGAACCAAGAGGAGGACTCAGTTCCTCCACCACAGGCCATGCTGAGGGGGCAGCGATCCCTATCTGGAGAGATGTCCAGAACCTTTTACCCACTGCCATGGAGCTTTAGATCCCTAGGTGTACACACACACACACACACACACACACACACACATCACACACACACATCACACAGGAAGCCTTACCATGTTGGGTTTCCTTCATAGCCCTGAGGCAAGCTCTATCACTGAACTCTCCAGCCCTCTGCCTAGCCAGACAGCATCAGAGTACCTTATTCTTTAAAGGGTCTCTGAAGAATCATTCTGACACTCAAAACACCTATTCTATGCAGCAGAAATAGGACATAGGTTCCTGCCTTATGCCAAGAAGACACGACCTGAGGAAATGACTACTCAAGACTCTTAGGGCTGGTGCTCTCCAGGATGCATCTTCTGCAACTAGGAAGTATAGGGGCTCAAAGCCTTTCTTTCTCCTCAGCATGTACAGTTGGATGTTAGAGAGTGATCCCAATGAGGACAGTGTTTCTGTAAATGTGTAATCAAATCACACAGCCACAGGATAACAACAAACCCTCTGAATTCAATGTAGCTACCAAGCACTTAGGACCACTCTCCTATGGCATGTTCTTAAAACTATATTATAGCTGTGCCTGAGTGACCTCAAGAAAAAGTCAGGCAGATACAGTTCTAAGCTAACTACAGTTAGGGTCCTACCCCAGCACATTATTTGCCTCACATGTTTGCCCTAAGCTTGAATGGGTGCTTCACTAAATCTGAATCCTTAATTAAAAGGTAAGGAAATACCTTACTCCGCCCAATTAAATGTCAAAAGCCAGTTGCCAAGATTTAAGGGGGAAAGTACAAGCTTTGATGTAAATCAGTTCTGGGTTTAATCATGGCACTCCCGCCTATGGACTTCATTCAGCAAATATTTATTGGAGCCATTCTATGTGCCAGACACTGTACCAGTCCTTGAAAAGAAAGAAGAAAGCAGAACAAATATGGATGTTGAATAAATTACTTAAATTTGTGGGCTTCTGCTTTGTCATAAAAAATAGGGTAATGGCTACCCCTTAGAGATGTGTGAGAGGATTTTATGAGATAGTATGTGTAATTGTGGAGCTATTTATATTATCATCATGGTTATTAATGAAGCAACATGTCAGCATGAAAAACCATACAGTTGTTCAAACTCTTTTTTTTATTTAATCTTTTTTTTATTTATTCTCAGCATAACAGTATTCATTGTTTTTGTACCACACCCAGTGCTCCATGCAATCCGTGCCCTCTCCAATACCCACCACCTGGTTCCCCCAACCTCCCACCCCCCCACCTCTTCAAACCCTTCAGATTGTTGTTCAAACTCTTGAACTAATATTTATCCTAAGAAATTTTTCCTATGGAAAAGTCCAAATGTGAAGATATATAAAGGAGAGAGATGAAAAGGAATGAAAGCATCTATTAAGTGTATGCATTTTGCCAGGCAGCAGGTGACATACCTAATATTTGTTAATTCATGAAAATGAGCAAAGGAAAAAAATACAAGAAACCTAAATATTCAGCAGTAGCATAGAGAATGGAATATTTTATAGTCATTTAAAGCAATTATAAAAGCTATGTGGCAACACAGAAAAATGCTCATGGCATCATGTAAGGTGGAGAAAGTAGGGTACAGAGGGTAGTCATGAGCATGATGATTGCAGCTATGTATGGTTCCCATGCAGAAGCACAGCCACACAAAACAACGAGGCTTGCTCTACAATGAAGGGTTTATGAAGGTGATTCTTTGTCCCCCATTTGCCAAACTGTTTGCAGTGTTGTTTTATTGTTTATTACCTATTCTTATAGGTATATTTTTCTTAAGTTGTTCTCTTTGCAGGTTATTTCACTTGGTTCTATTTGACCTCCCTGTCAATTCTGAAAGGCAAAGATGAAGATACCTTTATGCTTGAAAGTCTTGGAAGGTAGCAAATATTTGAAGATGCATCAGCTGCATCCAATTTATTGCTGTTGCCTGAAAAGTAAATGAAAGTGTTATCCCTTTATTTTTAGCTCTTCAAATATTCTCAGCAAGCCTTCAGAAACTAAGGTCCTGTGGCAGCATCTGCCATCACCACTACCACCAACTAGAGGACTTTATATCCTTAGGAGGGCCATAAGCACGGTTAACTTCCCACCCATCCATCCAATAATCCATCCATCTGTTTTGTTATCTACCTGTCTATCCATCTGATGATTTACTATCTGTCTATCCATATATCCCACCCTTCTGCTTATCCATTCATCTATCCCTTCTTCCTTGGTAGTACCTCATCACAAAACTCCTTTACAGGAAATAGAGATTTTATATCAATGTTCTGATTCTTCAATTGGCCATTAGTAGCAAAGTCAAGGTGCAGGTTCCCAAATGGGGTAAGTGATGCAATAAGACCAGACCGAGGAGAGGTGCTTTTCCTCTTCTCCCAGTCCCTGGTGGGCTGTTTGACAACCAGTTTAGCAACTGGTCAGGCTCCCAAGTCCCATCCTAGGAGAAAGGTTCCTAAGTAATCAGGTCACATTTGTCACCAGCATCCTCCCTATCCCAGTAGCACCCAGGCTGGCTTAAGCAGGCTCAAGGCATTCCAAGCATTGCCACCCAAATCTGTCACTTACCAGCCCTGTAGGTGGAGTGGGAAAGGTGGTGAAGTATGTATTTGTCAAGCTGCCAACTGAAAACCTGTTTTAATCAATTAAATAATGGGCTCTTGTTACATAAGCCTTAATTTGTGACCTTCTCAATAAAGCACTAATTGAGGTTGATGAGAACAATCTACTCTGAACCTTCTTACCCTGCAGCAAAATTCTGAGTGCCCTACCTTAATCCCTAATGAGGTTAGTTGGGGAAACTGAGCCAGGGTCTAAAGGAGTGACTGGGATGTGTTCACAGAATAAGCTAAAGAATTAAACATTTATTGAGTGTGTATTTTCTGTGAGGTCTGATGTCAGATGCTAAGACTGCAGGTATGAACCAAGAACATTTCCTGCCTAAGGAACACATAGTCTAGTGAGGAAAACAAAACCCTAAAACAGACAATTGCTGTGAAAAGGGCCATGACAGCAGTAAGGACAGGGTGGAGGGTGAGTCCAGAAGTGGGAGTAGTCACATCTGTCTCAACAATCCCAGAGGCTGCAAGGAAAGAGACATTGAAGCTGCACCTGACAGCACAAGCAGACATGGCTCTTCCCTGCTAGGTCAACCCAAGGAAGAGCACGGAGAAACAAGACAGAGGGCCCTCCACAGTTCTAGGGCAGATTGCTGCTCACATAGCTGAGGCACAGGCACAGGCTAAGGCAGGCACAGGCTGAGGCAGCAGCCACCCTTGTTAATGGTGCAGCTCAGATTTGTAAATGGAAGCCACAGAAGATCTTTAGCCTTCATACCTCCGTCACAGTGAATAAGTAACTGCTCTTACTGTTCATTTTGCCTAGAATAACCTCCCTTCTCTCCACCTGGCCCCAAAGTCCACCAGGTGACTATACCCCAGTCACACTTCAAGACCCAACTCTCAAGCTGCCTTTTCCATGGAAGGCCCTCCTGGAGTGACTCATGCCCAGAGCCATTTCCCTTTGTTCCCCCAGGGTTTTGTATCTAACTCTAGGACCATATTTATCTGGTCATGTTCCAATTAGCTTGTGGACCCTGTCTCTAACGACCTTCATCTTTATATCCCCTATAGCCCGCACAGTGCCTGGCACACAGTAGGCATCCACTATCTGATTATGGAGAAACTGACTCCTCCCAGGATCATCTCATATTCAGGTGATCTAGAAGCATCATCCAAACCCACTTCCTGCAAGGCTGAGTTTGTTGTCATGGCAGAAAGCTACCAGTTAACCTGGAAGAAACAAGTCTATGTGGAATCTATCCAGCTTCCCAGACCAGCTACCACCGCCAACACAGGTTTCAAATCTTTATAGGATATATGGAGTTCTCTGGGCATGCCAGTCAACCACCAGCCACCCTACAAATATTGACTGAGAACTCAGTGTAGACAAGCCACCAGAGCACCAGACTTTTTGATGGCTGGGAAAAGAAGTGGGAAGAACTTACTAGTCATCAGAAGTGAGATAAAGTTGTTAATTTTAATTAATGAAAAAGCCTGATTGCCATTGTCCTCATTATGCTTTCATGACTTTTCTAAATTGGGCCTGTCTTACTTTATAGTCAGATTTTTATTAAAGAGAAAAAATCAAGGCAATCTTAGAAGGAGTAGCAAATTTGGGGCATATAGTCACTGATTCATAGTTATTGATAGATTAGCAATAGGATCTAGTTTGTTATTCACTCATATTTAGTCACTTTTGGATGGGAAAGCAAGGAGGTGTTGAGTGCGTGTGGGAAGAGGGGTTGGTGGGACATAGGGAAGGTGAAGAGGGCAGGATTACAGAGACTTTGAGGGGTGCTGCCAGGGCAGTGACATTGTCAGCAGGACAGATTCCACATTGCCAGTCTTTTCTCCAAGTTGTCCCCATCTGCCCATGTCAGCTCACCCCTCTTCTCACTCACCCTATGGCCTGGGTCCCTAGAGATGTTCTGTCTCTTTAGTTAACCTGTCTTACATGGGAACAAATGATTCCATTGCCTTGTTACGAGAAAATGGGAGTGGGGATTTTTTTTTTCAAAGGGAACTTTATTTGAGAAACATGAGAGGAAAAAAAAAATAGAAGAGAGTAAGTAATTAGGAAGTGGTACAAGTGGGAAGTTTTGCCAGGCACAGAGCCCATCTGAAAACATTGAGAAATGCAGATTGATGTGGCTGGCAGGTTCCACCAAGATGCTGGCTTCTTATTCTTAGTGGGGATCAGCTACCCGCCCCCAGTTGCTGCCCCCACACCTCTACCAACATGGTACAGGCAGGTGGGAAGAAAACACTTCTGTGTTTCTCATTAGGGGCTCTGAACTGAAGGCATTCCTACCCACCCAGCCCTGACCGACAACCACCAGAGGCTCCTTGGTCTCCCTTCCTAGCTAGTCCCTGCCAGCAGGTGAGCTCAATGAATTTTTCTCTTCTCTGGCCCCAATTCCTCTGGTGTTACCTGCTCTTAGGACTGCATCCACTCACTGGTACATTTCTCCCATCTTGGATCTTCTGTTCTAGCTGCTGGTTAACAGATCACATGCTCATTGGGCCTGTCATCAACTGTCCTATCAGCCACCATTTAGTTCCCCCTCCAGAGGACACTTGACATACGGGGCCAACTTCTGTTCTGGGTCCTCTGCAGGAATTACTTGGGCTTGTATCCCTGGTAAACCTTTCCTCAAGCCCAGTGGCCATCCACACTCATCCTGAGCAGTGGTGGGATTCTTACCTCCTATCTCACTCTCTACCTAAAGGTCAACAGGGCACAGGTCCCTATCATTTATTTTGCTCAGACCCTCCATACAGATGCTTACATCTGCCCAGACTATTCCTACTGCTCCTGCCATGAAATTCAGTGTCCATCCCCACCATCCACCCCCACCCAGCCCCCTCTCAATGTATGAAAACCCCTTTTAAATACCAACTCTGCAATTCAAAGGCCACTAATTTGGACAAAACTTTTGAACCTTCTAAGGATAAGCCCCATCTGTAAAATAGGGAAAATGATAGGAACTAACTCAGAGAGTCACATGGGAGGTAGCACAGGTAACTGTTCACTGTTAGTTTTATTTACCTCTGGCCTCAGACTAACTAATAACTCTACTGCTCATCTTCACCACGTGAAATACACTCCCTCTCAGATTCAGGATGGCATGCCCGACCCTGAAGCCTGGCTTCCCTGCAGGTTTTCTGTGTTTTCCTCTTTTTTAAATTTTAAGTTCTTATTTAAATTCTAGTTAGTTAGAATTTAACATGGTAAAATTGGTTTCAAGTGTATAATTTAGTGATTCATCACTTACACATAACACCCACTGCTCATCACAACAAGAGCCCTCCTTGATACCCATCACCCATTTAGCCGATCTCCCCCCATCTTCAACCCCCAGTTCATTCTGTATCATGAAGAGTCTCTTATGGTTTGTTTCTCTCTCTCTCTCTCTCTTTTTCCTCCCCTATGTTCATCAGTTTCATTTCTTAAATTCCACATATGAGTGAAATTATATGGTATTTGCTTTTGACTGACTTATTTTGCTTAGCATAATACACTCTACCTCCATCCACATAGTTGCAAATGACAAGATTTCCTTCTTTTTGATGGCTGAGTAATATACCACTATATATGTACATATATAAATATACATATATATACACATATATGCATACACACATACACACACACACACACACACACACACACACACACATATATACCACATCTTCTTTATGCATTCATCAGTCGATGGACATTTGGTGCTCTTTCTGTATTTTGGCTATTGTTGATAGTTCTGCTATAAACATCACCCTGATGTATTTTTGTATCCTTTGCATAAATATCCAGTAGTGCAATTGCTGGTCTTAGGGTAGTTCTATTTTTCACTTTCTGAGGAACCTCCATACTATTTTCCACAGTGACAGCACCAGTTTGCAATCTCACCAACAGTGTAAGAGTGTTCCCCTTTCTCTGCATCTTTGCTGAAATCTGTTTTTTCTTCTGTTGTTAATTTTAACCATTCTGACAAGTGTGAGGTGGTATGTCATCATGGTTTTGGTTTGTATTTCCTTAATGATGAGTGATGTTGAGAATCTTTTCATGTGTCTGTAAGCCATCTGGATGTCTTCGGAAAAATGTCTGTTCATGTCTTCTGCCCATTTCTTAACTGAATTATTTATTCTTTGGGTGCTGAGTTTGAGAAGTTCTTTCTAGATTTTGGATACTAACTCTTTATCAGATATGTCATTTGCAAATATCTTCTCCCATTCTGCAGGTTGTCTTTTATTTTTATTGACTGTTGTGAAATGGACAGCAACATGCAGAAGAATGAAATTAGGCCACTTTCTTACAGCATACACAAAAATAAATTCAAAATGAATAGAAGACCTAAATGTGACATGGGAAACCATCAAAATCCTAGAGAACACAGACAGCAACCTCTTTGACTTTGGCCATAGCAACTTACTAGACACATTTCTGGAAGCAAGGGAAACAAGCAAAAATGAGCTATTGGAACTTCATCAAAACAAAAAGCTTCTGCATCCCAAAAGTTTTTCCTCTTTCTTTATCCCTGGCTCAGGCCTGGTACCTGGTAGAGACCCTCCATCTATATACCCAGCTCTCAACACCAGGTGGCAGCCTGACCATAGGCCCTAGCCAGGTTAGCTGGTCCTCCTGCCTGGCTTAGAACCTAGGGCTTCTGCCCTACCCTGTGCCAGGCTTGTCCAACCCTCCTCCACTGCTGGCAGCAAAGACCCAAAGAAAGCTTCCTCCTGCTCAGTAGAGGCTGAAGCCTTGGGGACAAGAGGGAGGTTAGGCTGGATTCCAAAGAAGTTCTTCTGCCAGCTGGGGCCACCTTTAAGAACAAACACCCAACAGGTGGAATGTGAAGGAGCTAAGGCCTGGGTGGGGCAGAAGTTCAGGGGATAGAAGCCATTCCCCTGGAAGGCTGCCTTACTCACTAGACCTGGGGTACCTTGTGCATTTGAGGCCCAGAGACCCTTCTGGTACCCACTGAGCTGGAGACACAGCCTTTGTTCAACTTTTCTCTCTACTGACTGCCCCGTCTTCCCACCAGGCCTTTACCATTCTAAAACAATGCTTCTTCACTGGAATCTCCCTTCCCCTCCCTTCTGTCTCTTCATTACCTTCTTAGACAAACTGCAAAAGATGCCTTCATGCTCTGCTTGACTCCCACTGACTCCTGAACCGACTTCATTCTGACTTCTGTTCTCCAAAATCTGCTATCTCTGGGTCCAGATGCCAATTCCAGGAACCCTTTCTTTCTATTGTGGTGCATGTCTTTGACACAGGCTTCAGTTGTGTCCTGTCCTTGATGCAACTCTTTCTGTTTTTCTCTTTCTTTATAATCTACTTCATACACTCCACTCAAGTCCAGTACTCTCCACTTTTTACCCAGGACTTATGTCGGGAAGATTTCCAGATCTCTACCTTCAGACCTGATGAAACTTTGGATCCAGCACCCTATCTCTGACTGATTCAACTCATCCCACACTGAACTCATCTCTGACAGTTCTTCCTCCTGCTTTCTGTCCCAGGAAAGAGCATCACCAGCAACAGGTGATGGCCAAATTCAGGCTACTGTAAGTCATCAGTGACTCCTCCCTATTCCCCCACACTCTCTTGACAGTGATGTCCTACCCATTGTAACTGCTTACTACCTCCCAAATCTCTCCCCCTCTCCTATCCCCTTCCCTGTCCCAGGCCAGGTCCTCATCTTCTCTTTCCTAAAAACTTCAGCCTTAAGCCTAACTGGTCTCCCTGATTTCACTTCTCCCCAAAACTGCATTCTCTTCACCACAGTGTTTTCTCTATTAAACAAACCATTTATTATGCTCAAAACCCTTCAGGACCTCAAGGAGCATCCAAATGCTATTGCATGGCCTCCAAGAACCTTCATGATATGCCTCCTCCAGCCACATAGCTGTGTGGCCTCTGCCCCCCCCCCCCCCCGCAAAAGTGTTCCTGGGCACTTTATACCTTTGCCTTCTACTATACCTCCTGCCTGCACCACAAATTTTACTTTCTTTTTGTCCCCTGAGACTGTTTAAGATTTGCCAACTCTGTAACTCAAGTTCTCCTTTGGGTACCCCTTCTCTGTGCTTCCTTCATCAAAGTACTCAGTATTATAATTGTGTGATCACATGTCACTAGACTCTGACCTTGAAGGCAAGAGCTGGGGGGTTTTGGCTTTTTGACCCCAGCACAGAGAGGGAACTAAACAAGGTTTTATTGGATGGATGAATGGATGGATGGATGGGTGGATGGATGGATGGAAAAATGAAGTTATTGTCTGGGAAATTTTCCTTTCTTATTCAGAGGTGGTCTCATGTTTTGATTCTTCACCTTAACCCCAAGCCTCTAGCGCCTATTACATGATATTTTGGGCCTCAGAATCTAAAGCAGCATAGCTGGATGCTTCCCCTGGGACCGGGGAGTGAGAAGAGTCTCCCTGGGTGCACTGCCAGAAAGTATAGTTCAAGGCTCCAGCTCTGCTCTCTCAGACCAGAGGGGTACTCCTTCCAGACCAGAGAAATGATCTGTGCAGGTGCAGGCAAGCATGTGATCAGAATACAGTTGATCCCTTTCAGAAGAAGGGAGCTCTGAGTCATGTGTCAGCTTGGGGAAATCCAGATCAAGAGCACAGAGGTCAGAGTCTCCTGAAGATTTAACTGGGATGCAAACATTTGAAAAAGTTTCAAGAGATCCTACTCCTGTGAATAACAACCACAAAGGGGCTACTATAGCACCTCCTCTGATTGCTCTCCCACCACACTATACCTCTTAAACTGTTAGCCACTCTTTAAGACTCAGTTCAAATGCCACTGGAAGTCATCACTGACTCCTCCCTGGAGTCTGTGAAACTGTCCAAAGTCATCCACCCCAGTCTAAACTGACCATTATTTTCTCCCACACTTCTGTAGTACATTGTTCATATTTCTTTTATAACACTGATCTCAATTTCTCTTTCAATGGTATTCCTCATGGCTATATTCCTGGCAAGATTACAAGTTCCTGGGCAGGGAGAAACTGTGTTTTATATCCATGTCTGCATACCCTTGGTTCTAGCCCTATGTTCTAGACATTTCATAAATGCCCATCAAATTGAATAATAATTTTAAAAGCATTGCAAAGCACTATGCAGACAACTAGGTTCATAAGTTCAAAGTAGATGGAGAAAATAGGAGTGATCACATGGGTGGGGCTCCTCTGGGAAGACTTCCTGAAGGAAATGTGGCTGGAGGGGACTAGGTGAGGAGGTGCTGAGAAGCATGAAGGAAGCCTGACTGTCATCTTAACTGCTGGAAGGGAAAGGCCAGGTTTTTCTTCTTCCTTACCCACTTTTTCTCCTCAACCCAATATAGGGTAGCAGCAGTATAGTACAGGGGTTAAAATGTGGACAGTCAAGACAGACTGCCTGGTTATATATCCTAGCTTGGCCACTTAATAGCTGTGTGACCTTGGGCTGCCCACTTCACCCATCTAATCTTAGTTTCCTCCCCTGTACAGAAAGGAAAAAATAGTACCTACCTCACTGGATTGTGTGATGATTTAATGAGTTAATCTATGTAAAATTTTTATTAGGTGTCAACAGCTAATCTCATTTCTCAATGTAGATTAATTCATTTAATCCTCAGACAGCACAATGAGGTTGGTACTACTATTATCCTTACTCTACAGAGGAGGAAACTGAGATCCAAAGAGAATGGGGTGGGGAGATCATCAGCATAGCCATACCCCAAAATGTCACACATTCTCCAAACATGACAAACTTGGACCTGCTTATCCCAAACCACCCAACTCTTTCCCTGAAGAACCAGAACCACAATCACAGCTCAAAATAGTAAGAACACTGTTTTGTTGTAATTCATAATGATCTGCAAAACACTTTCCCCTTATATCCTCACTGCACCCCAGTGAAAGAGCCGTACCCATCATGTTTTTCAGATAAGGACCTGATCTGTCTAAAAAGGCAGTGGATGTGTGAGAGAAGCAAGAAGTTGTCTTCTCAAAGACAGGCACCATGTCTCCTGGTCAGAGCCATTCCTCTAGGCCAGAGCAGCTGCCAGCCTGGAGACTGGGCCACAGGGCATTAGAAGCCCCATGCCCTCCTCTTCCTCACACTTCTCCAGGGACTGAATGACTTGTCTTGCCCCACCATGGCTGCTGGGGCCTGGCTCACGCCATCAAGAAGGTCAGAGAGCTTACAGAAAAACTACGAAGGCTCCAAGGTCCATAGATGATAAAAAACAACAACAACAAAAAATAATCCCTGGATTTTTTTAAGTTCCAAAGCCATTTGTACCCCAATATTCATAGCAGCAATGGTCACAGTCGCCAAACTGTGGAAAGAGCCAAGATGCCCTTCAACAGGAGAATGGATAAAGAAGATATGACCCGTATATACAATGCAGTATTATGCCTCCATCAGAAAGGGTGAATACCCAACTTTTTTATCAATATGGACAGGACTGGAAGAGATTATGCTGAGTGAAATAAGTCTAACAGAGAAAGTCAATTATCACATGCTTTCACTTGTTTGTGGTGCATAAGGAATAACACGGAGGACATGGGGAGATGGAGAGGAGAAGGGAGTTGGGGGAAATTGGAGGGGGAGATGAACCATGAGAGACTGTGGACTCTGAGAAACAAACTGAGGGTTTTGGAGAGGAGAGGGGTGGGAGGTTGGATGAGTCTGGTGGTGGGTATTGTGGAGAGCACATATTGCATGGAGCACTGGGTGTGGTGAATAAACAATGAATCTTGGGACACTGTAAAAATAAAATAAAAAAATTTAAAAGTAATTTGCAAAATGAAAGAGTTTAGTTTGAAAGACACTTAATTTTCCATCTCTAAAAAGGTGATGAAGGAAGTGACCCAAAAATTTATATATAAGATACAAATCACCTATAAACATGTGAAGAAAAAAAATCTTCATTACAATCAGTAAAGGGAATTCATATCACTGCACCCAAATACCATCAATTAGAGTAGGAACTTTTTTAAATCATAAAATATTGGTAACTTTTAGAAGCTAAATATTGATGGAAGTGCATATTGAGAACACTTTTTGAGAGAACAGTTTGGTCTATGGTTAACTTAAAGTTACTGATGTTCTTTGACTCCACAATTTCATTTCTAGATATTTATTAAGGAAAAATTTATAAGTGGGTACAAAAATATATGTTTAAAAAATTCGTGTTATATGGTTTTTTTTTTCTTCTTTAGAGACAGAAATCACAAGTAGGTAGAGAGGCAGGCAGAGAGAGAGAGAGGGGAAGCAGGCTCCCGGCTGAGCAGAGAGCCCGATGCGGGTCTTGATCCCATGACCCTGGGATCATCACCTGAGCCGAAGGCAGAGGCTTTAACCCACTGAGCCACCCAGGTGCCCCACATGTTGTATGTTTAACACAAGAAAAATAAGAGGCAATGTAAGTTACTAAGAAAGACAGGGTTTAAAAAGTACTGGTGTCTCATTCAGGGGAATTCCTTTCTACCACTAAATATGACACAGAAAACTTGAAAAGTATTTTATGCCTTTTAAAAAGGTACTTGTAAAAATAAACAGTACTGTATTTACAATAATCCCCATACTGTAGAAAAATATCTGTATATAGGGGCACTATAATGAAATAATTAAAAACCAGATTCCAGAGCCAGTGGGCTTGTTTCCCCTTACCTGAAGATTTCGATTGTGTTCGTAGGGGAAACAGTGGAATGACAGGTACAAACCTGGGGAAAGAGCTGGCCAGACCAGGACTCCTGGAACCCCGCACTCTCATCCTCACCATCCACAGACTCAGTGCCTGAAACTGCCCTTCACAAGCTCTGTGGCCTTGGCAAGTCACTTAACTCCTCTATGCTTTGTATCCCTCATCTGAATATAAAAATAATAATGATACCTACCTCTCTGAAGCTGAGAAGACTGAATGAGTTAATAACTGGAACATAGTAGGATATGTGTTAGCCATTATTGTCATTGTTTATGTATCTACACAGAAAAATGACTGGAAATATGTATAATTTAATGACTGGTTCTGCTAGGTGGTGTCACAGTAATTTTGTTTTCTTCCTTTCGATATCTTAATTTTCTAAATTTTCTTTCATGTACTTATAGTACTTTTTATAAGAAAAACTATATTGCTTAATTAAAATTAAAGAAATCTGAGGCAAATGTCTTGGGAAGAAAGACAAGGAATAAAATTCTAGAACAAGATACTAGGGAAAAATGATTTACTAAGAAATTGGGGTTAGGGGGAGCCCTAAACTTTGAAAAGCTAGGATTGGGAAAGCCAAACAAAGTACCTAGGCTGTAATAGTTATTTTAATATGTTAACTTAGCTAGGCCATGATGCCCAGTTGTTTGGTCAAACATCAATCTAGATGTTACTGTGAAGGTATTTTTTAGATGTCATTGACATTTAAATCAGTAGATTTTGAGTAAAACAAATTACTCTCCAGAATGTGGGTGGGCCTCATCTAATCAGTTAATGGCCTTTAAAGAAAAGGACTATGGTTCCCCCAAGGGAGAGGGAATTTCCCCCCAGACTGCCTTTGGACTCAAGACTACAGCATCAACCCTTGTCAGAGTTTTCAGCCTGCTGCTCAGCCTTGTGAATTTCAAACTTGCCAACCCCAGCAATTGTGTGAGCCATTTCCTTAACATAAACTCTCTCAGTTGGCTATTTCTTTGGAGAACCCCAACTGATATACAGACCATGTGAAGAAACCAATGAGAATGATTCCAACACACAGCCATCTACACAGCCCCCCAGGCAGTAGTGAGCTAGCCTATAATTATCAGTGTCCATATCCTCTTTATTGCCTGTAGGAACAGTTATTATTATGCTCAAAACAACCAGTCAGAAGGATTATTAGTGCCTGGAAGTGTATAACAACACAGCCTTTCTCATTTGAAAAACAGAGGAAAAGCACTCCTCTTCATGGTGGAGCAGAGTTGGCACTTCCCCTGATAGTTTACCTTGAGGACTTCACCTCACACCTTGCAGTTTTTTATTTTAGTTTTACACATGTGGCAGTAGGATTAAAGAGAGACAAACCGAGTGGAAGCTACATTTTGGGAGGAGCATCTGTGAAACACGTGGCACATCCAGATAGGAAAAACCCCTGGGTGAGATATAGACTGCAGGTCTGGGCACCAGATCTACAAGGCAGCTGCCAAGGGGCCCCACTCAGTTTTCAGGACTCCAGTAAGAAAACACACTGGGTGTGGTGCATAAACAATAAATCTTGGAACACTGAAAAGATAAAATTAAACTAAAAAAAAAAAAAAGAAAACACACAGGGCTTCTTATAACTCAGATTTTAGGAATAAACAGAAAAATGGCTTATTATAATTGATGAAACCCACATTATTGTATAAATGATTTGAACTTGACAAAAATATTAACATAAGCAAGATTGCATTCACAACAAATTACAAAACAATTTGCAAAGTGCTCCTGGGGTTAAGTGGATTCCCTCCTCACTGAGAAATGAGTAAACCGTGCAGGTGTGGTCCTCTCTGGGTTTCCTTCTTGTGCTATTCTGGTTCTGTGTCACCTGCTGAACTTCTTCATCAACATATCTCCAAAATGTCACATCTATGTGCCACAGTTGATACAGAAATTAAGAGACTGTTCTGGCTTTCTATTTACAATTCCCAAAGTTCAGAATTTTCATCAGCTTGTAGTTTAAATTATTTCCCGTCCCATTTTGCTACTGAACAATGAAATTCATGTTGAAACTTAAGGATATTTATCTTCTAAGATGGGTACACATGCACACACACACTCATAATTCAACTGTGTTATGTTCTAGTAGCTATTAAGGACCTCCCTCATGACCATAAGAGCCTCTGGTTTTTCTGTTTAATCACATCAGTCCCTGTTGTTTAAAGGCCTTGAGCCCAATCCTGAATAGCTGGTGTTCTATTATTATCATGTTCTTGACCCATCTTCATGACTGACATCAGATTTCTATTATCTACTCACAGCCAACTTTTTTTCCAGTCTCCACAAAAAATGTTTAAGACTCATTATTTTATTTAATCTATAAACCATCCATAGGAGAAGAGGAGTTATAGAAGCTCCATTTTTTTTTATTTTTTTTTTCAGCATAACAGTATTCCTTGTTTTTGCACCACACCCAGTGCTCCATGCAATCCGTGCACTCTCCAATACCCACCACCTGGTTCCCCCAACCTCCCACCCCCCGGTGCTTCAAACCCCTCAGACTGTTTTTCAGAGTCCATAGTCTCTCATGGTTCACCTCCCCTTCCAATTTCCCCCAACTGCCTTCCCCTCTCTAACTCCCCTTGTCCTCCATGCTATTTGTTAGGCTCCACAAATAAGTGAAACCATATGATAATTGACTCTCTCTGCTTGACTTACTTCACTCAGCATAATCTCTTCCAGTCCCGTCCATGTTGCTACAAAAGTTGGGTATTCATCCTTTCTGATGGAGGCATAATATTCCATAGTGTATATGGACCACATCTTCCTTATCCATTCGTCCGTTGAAGGGCATCTTGGTTCTTTCCACAGTTTGGCGACCGTGGCCATTGCTGCTATACACATTGGGGTACAGATGGCCCTTCTTTTCACTATACCTGTATCTTTGGGGTAAATACCCAGTAGTTAGAAGCTCCATTTTTAGAGAAAAGGTCAAGGCTCAGAGAAGTTAAGAGATTTATCCTAAGTCACTGAGCTCATGAGTGGTAGAGCTGAGATATATCCTAGGATTGGTTGGTCTGTGAAGCCCTTGTTTTCCATTTTAACAACAACAACAAAATGTCATGCCTGTACAATGACAGGCTAAGAAGAGAGAAGTGTAAAAGCAAGCAGGGAGGTCCATATTCTTGGCTGGTGACAGCAAAGGAAGAGTCTAAAACTGTCACCTGTGATCCCGCATGATATCACCATGCCCACACCTCAGTAAGCGGTTTCTGAGGATTTACCTCCTTAGGGGGTCATCTTGACACAAGCCAATATTCCTCAATGTGACCTTTCTCCTAAGTCTTTGTGCCCACACAACTCAGAGGACAGTGGAAGGGGTCTCATGCTAACAAAAACATATAACCTATTGTTCCCATTCAGGTTCCCATCTTCTCCCAGCACTCCATGGAGGCAGCTGTGTGGTGAGAGGCCCATTGAGCCAGGAAAAAAAATCATAGGTCCAGTTCTATTTTCACCCAAAACTATGTGACTCTGGCCATGTCCCTTCTCTGAAACTCAGGTACATCCTATGGAATATGGGAATACAAAGCAGCTTTCAGAGTGTTTGTGAAAAGTCAAGATTCTGGGTTGTTGAGAGTCACCATAGCACAGTGACAAGCACACAGTCAGTGCTCAGTGTTGATCTTGTGGATCTTGGCTCTGGTGATTGCTCTCTGGAGTCAGCTGCTGCCACTATCCAGCCTTATTGGTCTTGGGCCTTATCCATGACTAGTTCCCACAGAAGGTGGGTGAGGAGCTCTACACTGGTGTGCTTGGAAGAAAGTGACTTCTGTCTTGGTCATTTGGCCAGAACATATTTGGAAACAATAGCACACATATGTGCAAGGTAGGAATTCCTTATGTAGCAATGATGGGCAGGCACATGGACTCATGGGACCCTCACAATAATTGCAAAGACCACTAACCATTGAAAGCCTTTGATTCTGGAACCAGGGAGTGAAAACAGGTTCATAACACTCAAGTGCAGGACTGGGTTGCAGAGAACCCCACAGCATCTCTAAATGCTGAGGACTGGAGGCAAGCTCACTGCAAAGCCATGTCGCTTTTTCCCCACAAAAGTTATGTAAATTGAAAATAATTTCTGTCTGTTTCATAGATTCACTTCGGATTGACCTGCAAATAATGTTAAAATAATGTTAAATACATGCTAGGTTTATCTACATTTGATCTGAAATAGTTAGTAGTGTATACAAAGGTATACAAAGGTAAGTTAAGTCTGTGGTAAATCCTTTTGTGGAAAAATAAACATACCTTCATTAGGGAATAATCACTCACTATGTGTTTTCTAATTTCTGTTTTTGGATTTTCCAAGGTATATGAATTATCCATTATTTAGAGATTAGTTCTTCTTAAAAGGGCAGAATGAGTGATCGACATGAGCAGTAATTTTGTGTACATTCCTTTTGTCCATATTCAAAGGACTACTTACAACTACTTCATATGAAAATGATAATAATGCTCCACGCAGGTTTTAAACATGCTCAGTTTAGAAGGCACTTCTACGCTGGATGAGTATTGTTAATTCATAATAACCAAGGGGCACAAACAGAGGTTATTACTAGTTTATAGATAAGGAAACAGGGGCTCAGCAAGTAAGTAAAGCCAGGGAGCCAGTGAAGCAGTGGGCCAGGCTGGTCCTTCCTGCTCTCAGAGATAAGAACTGTCCTGTGTGCCCTCTTGTCTTCCTAACATCACAGTAGCCTGAAGACAGGGAACATGACATTTGTCAATAGCTAGCAGCACCTAGAATGACCTCAGGCCCATTAAATTAGGACTGTATTTCCAGGCCCCCAAACTAAATTTTAATGGTTTTCTTCTTTGTACGCCCTCAGTGTCCCTTCGTCATCCACTGTGCTCAGAACACCCTGTCATCATCTTTTAATCCTGGCTACCTCCCTAAGGGATAAGGGAAATTTGATCAATGAAGGAGGAAATATGACCAACTCCAGTGGAGGCCAGCACAGACAGGTTTGTGGGGTTTGTAAAAAGACTAGCACAAATCCAGCTCATTCAGCTTTCACCAAAATGGCCTTGGAGCTTTGTCCCAGTTTGGTCCTGGGATCTCCTGTAGCCTTAAATGCTAAGCTATCCCACACTATCCCCATGAGCACAGGGATGAAGCCCAGTAGCTCTAGTGGGATGGTGAATGGGGCCAAATATGGTGTGTGACTTATCACCTAGTCCTCACAATTACAGGGGAAGCTCTGTTTTCCCGAAGAATGGACTAGGCTTCCATATCAAGTCAGTACTCATGTACTTGCAAACCAGCCTTGTCCTCAAAGAGAGGCCCCATCAAGAAGGGATCTCATCTGATTGGGATAATATGGGAATATATTGAAGAATTAGTGGTATTTATCTTATTTTGAAGGGATAGAAGCCATTCGTGTGGAGGAGAAAGAAAAGAATGCATTCAAGGAGGAAGTTCCAACAGAAGGTGGCATGAGCTAGGGTTTCGTGAGAATGTCAATTCCATGCTTTTTCCCCCCCTTGGGGAAATTTTTTTGAATCGAAGTGTAAAATACATACAGAAAAGAGCACAAATCATTAATGTAAGAGTTTTCAAAAGAAACAGCACATTATCAACATCCCAGAAGCTAGGTTCATGTCTCTACACAGTTAGTATTCTCATGTGTAACACCGTGGTTTGGTTTTTCTGTCAATGTAATTTTCTACAAATGGACTCATACCATATGGACTTTGTGACTGGCTTTTTTGTTGTTGTTGTTGTTAAAATTTATGTGATAGTCTTCCATGTTGCTATATATAATAATTTCTCCATATTAGATGAATATGCTTGGCATTACATTTATTTTATATTTCCTGATTAAACTTAGGGTATCATATCCTGCAATCTTTAAACATGGTTAAATGAGTGGGAGAAAAGATCAACCTGTTAAAGAAAATATTTTCCTAAACATGATGGAATAACACTGGACAAAACCTTTGACTGGAAGTCCTATGTGAAAGCAAGTAGAAGAACTTTAGGACCAGAGAGTTGAATTTAGAGGCTGCTACACAAGAACAAAACCCCAGATCAGGCTATAGAATTATGCCAGGAAAGACCCCACTGTCCTGCATCACCCTCAGATCCAAAGGCCTCAGTTTACCACAGGCCTTTCTGTGTGCTCCTACATACTCACACCCCTTACTTCTGAATTACAGTCCCATGTGTCTGGTGGCCAGGTCTACTACTCAGATGTCAGGACCCTGTAAGCATATCAGCAAGGCAAGGAAAGGGAGTTTTCTGGCCTCTAGGCAGGTCCAGATTTGACCAGAGACTAGGACAGGAATAAAGACATGCTGGGAAGTATCTTATCTATTCTCATTACATTTAAATCAACAAACCTTTGGTGCCACCAGGACTGTGCAGACTTCTGAACACCAATGAGGAAAAAAAAAATGAAAAACTCCCACATCTCCCACAATATTTCCTTTTTTTATCAATTGGGAAAGAGGTTAGAACCTTCTGGTTTGCTTGTTCTAGAAGTTCTGTCTTTGAGTTGAACTCTGAGAAATTCAGATTCCTTTTCAAATGACAGCTTCTAGCTTTCCTGGTTAATGGTAATGACACTATTAGTCACATGCTCACTGTCTGCATAGGACTCAGAGACACAGCAGGATCAACACTACCTGTCAGGTCAGGGATTAGGCCCAGAATGTGTAATAGATACTCGCTAAGACACTGCAACTGTGTCAACAGGGACAACTCTTATTATCTGCCCAATCCTCCCTGCCGTGTCCGGGGTCGAACTTGAGTATTTGGTCTTCCAGGATGCTCTGACCAGGGCCCAGGTGGGTGGGCCTGGGAGAAGAGACCACACTTGGGGCAGAGAAAGGATAAGAAGAACCAGAACTGTCCAATTGCTCTTTTTCTCTCTGACAGATGTATCCTCACCCTGTCCCTCATTTAGGATGTAGGCAGTGGGTGACAGATGACTTCTCTCACTGCACATGATACTGCAGGTGATGCTTTCTGGTTTCCAGGCCTGTTTTTGTTCTTTTCTGAGGGTGAGACCCAAAATTATGGAATTTTTTCATCTTCTGCCTTTTAAGGGGAGACTCAAATGGCCACCCTCCCAGCATTCCCCATTGCCAGTCCCCGGCCCCATGTCACCATTCTGTGCTCTAGGGTGCAAGTGAAGGTATTTGGTTTTACAGATCTACATTTAACAACACCTCATCTTCCATTATTAAATAGTTCTTTGGGGTGTTCATGGCCTGTTCTCCCAGCTAGACTTATTCCCTAGGAAGCAGAAACTTATTCTTCATTTGTAGCCCCCTAAATGTAGAAAAGATAGGTTTGGTAGGTGCTTGCAGAAATATGAATTATCATATGGTTTCACTTATCTGTGGAACATAAGGAATAGCATGGAGGACAATAGGAGAAGGAAGGGGAAAATGAAGCGGGGGCGTGGGAATCAAAGGAGGAGATGAACCATGACAGGCAATGGACCCCAAGAAATAAACTGAGGATTTTAGAGGGGAGGGGGGTGAGGGGATGGGTTAGCTCAGTGATGGGTATTAAGGAGGGCATGTATTGCACAGAGTACTGGGTGTTATAGGCAAACTGAATCATGGAACACTACATCAAAAACAAATGTTGTGCTTATTATATGGTGAATAAAAAAAACAAATATAAATGAAGTGAACATCAGTAAAGATTTCTGAGTGAGTGTGTAAGAAGGAATCACAGTGTAAAACTGAATTTGTTTTGTTGAGATATTTCTGTTTATTCCAAGGCAAAGTGAACATAGGATAAGAGTTCAATTCAACTTCAGACAGGGTCCTTGACCTCTCTCTGCCTCCCAAACCCAAGGGATGTGACTACAAAGTCACTTATTTGTAATAACTCCTCACAAACTTCACAGACAATACTTTTACATCTTCAGAGCCTGTCAGTCCCGACCATCACACACCCTTATCCCCCCCAGCCCCACCCACCCCTGCCAGCCACTTCCCAAAGCTCTGTCCTGCCTCATGAAAACACATGGGCTTTGGAGGCAGGCAGACCTAACTTCAAATTTAACTCTAACGCTTTCTAGGTATGTGACCTTGTGTAGTTTACTTAACATCTCTGTACCTCAGTTTCTTCATCAGTAAATTAGATGTAATGATACCTACCTCAGAGTTACCTCATAGATAAAGCACTTGGCTTACTTCCCAAACTTACTTTCCCTTAATTCCCAAACATTTCTGGAGGTTCAAAGCCCCTTCAGATAAAGCTTAGCACACCACTCACAGAAGGAGGATCTAATTAATCTGCAGGACCCCTCTTGTTCCCCAACCTCCCTCTCACACTGACCTTCTCTGAACTGACCAGTTACCATAACAGCCTCTGGGATGGGATTCCCACCAGGGACTGGAGCAGCCCCTCTCCATGCAGATGGCCCTCCTGCAGGTTGCATCTCACTCTGCTCCTCTCACTGGGACTTGCCTTCGCTCTGTCAGTCTTTGCAGCCAAGACCCTTACTGCACCTTCCCGTCCTGATTGTCATTGCCTTTCCTGTGGGCTGCATGCAGACAAGTGAGGACTGCAAAGAATCCTTTCCAGAAACTACATGTACTTTCTGCAAAAATGTGTGTCAGGAGCTCCTTTGGGACTTGGCTTCAAGCTCAGAATGTTTATTTCTCATCAACTTCAAGGATGATAGTTCTTCACCCACAGAAAAATTTGATGTTTATAAAGTGCCACATTGTAATAGAGGGGAACTGAGGCCAGAACTGAGGCCCATCTATTCTTCAGAGTAACTACTTCTGTAAGGGTTCTTGGTGCCTTCATTTACATAAGCCACCAAGTTAGTTATGAGGATCCAATGAAATGAGGTGGTAATGAAAATTAAATCAAATCAAAGTAAATCAAGCAGTAATTACCAGTACTGTTAATCTCTTGAGGACTTTCTCCTGGGACTGCCAGGTGACAAACTTGTAAGAGTAGAAACTGCTGGCATCCTGTACCATAGTTTCCCTCAGGCCTAGCCCTATGTCTGAAATAGAATAGGCTTTCCATAAATATTTGCTGATTGGTTGACCAGTTGAGTTCCCTGTCTTTTCAATGAAAGGATTGCACTTAATTATCTTAAGCCTCTTCTCCCACCAGTTGTAAAATGGTGCCTACCCATAAGATGGAGGTATTAAACTCGTGTGTGTGTGTGTGTGTGTGTGTGTGTGTGTTATGTTAATCACCATACAGTATATCATTAGTTCTTGATGTAGTGGTCCAAGATTCACTGTTTACATATAACACCCAGTGATCCATGCAATATGTGCCCTCCTTAATACCCACCACCAGGCTCAACCATCTCCCCACGCCCACCCCCTCTAAAACCCTGTTTCTTGGAGTCCACAGTCTCTCATGGTTCATCTCCCCCTCTGATTTCTCCCTTTTCACTATTCCTTTCCTTCTCCTAATGTCCTCCATGTTATTCCTTATGTTCTACAAGTAAGTGAAACCATATGATAATTGACTTTCTCTGCTTGATAACCTTTTTTTAATAAAAAAATGAGACCCAACCAAAAAGAAATGATATTGAATGTCTTGCATGACTCATGAACTTGGCACAAGAGGCAATTCCAAAACAAGAATTCTAAGAATGTTCTAAGTAATGGCAACATTGCCAGATAAACATGTGTAGCTTCCCAAAGTGAAAAGTATAGCCCTCAATAGATGGAAATTTCTTTTTTTTTTTAGTATTTTTTTTACTTTTATTTTATTTTTTAAGTGTTCCAAGATTCATTGTTTATGCATCACACCCAGTGCTCTATGCAATACATGCCCTCCTTAATACCCACCACCAGACTCACCCATCCCCCCACCCCCCTCCCTTCCAAAATCCTCAGTTTGTTTCTCAGAGACCACAGTCTCTCATGGTTCATCTCCCCTTCCATTTCCCCCAATTCACTTTTCCTTTAAAAATTAAAAAAAAAAAAAAAAGGAGTCCATGGCTTTGCAGTCACATGGAGACGAAGAGTGTTCACCAGCCCCGACCTGTGCCAAGCACTGCTGAGCCCATCACAACAGAAAAGAGTTTCCCTCATATGAGGAGACAGACCCAAGGAGGGAATCAGGAAGGGCACCGAGGGTAGTAAGAGGGCCTGCTCATTAAGCTAAAACAGCCACGTGTCAGCAGGTGAAACAGACAAGAAGGGAAGTGAGGCTGGGCTGGGCCAAGCCTCGTATGAATCAATCCTTCCCATGGGGTGGGGATGGCCTTTCTAAAACACTAGCTTCCATTAAATCCCCTACAAAAGGTTCCTGTGCTGCTGACCTGGTACTCCATACGTCGCCTAACTGCCACTTGCTCATCTTGTCTGTGCATTAGGTAAGTGCCTTCCTAAGAATCCTCTTTCTCATTCTGTGTCTTAGTGATCTGAGCTCATAAAACCAGGCTGTCAGATCCAGGCCACAGCCCTGTGGTGCCAAGTGTGGGCAGAAAGTATCTGCTCTGACGACTGGGTGTGTGCATGTGGGAGAGGATGCTCTTCTGAAGCCATGGCGCTCTTTCCTTCTCCCCTGTAGTTAGCCTGGCCGCAGCTTCTCCCACCAAAACCTGTTTTAGCAGCAGCAATGGAACCACCCATGTGCCTTTCTGTACATCAAAGGTGTCTTATTCTTAATGTTCTAGAAGCCTCTTTGCACTGCTCAGAGAGTCTAAGAGGTCAGGTTACTCCTGCCAACCTGACAATGGGCTTGAAACTTGTCACAGAGGAAGTGGCTTATGTGGTTGTCCTCCTCCACCTGAGGACCATATTTAGGCAAGATGAGTTTACAGATTTATCCAAAGGGATCTGAAGTATAACTAAAAAGTCATATTATTTTTACTATTTATAGGTCAGCGTTAAGGTTTGCCATATGGTGAACAACAAAAAAATTGGATCTTTGCATTTCTCTGTTGGGGTACAATATTCTGAGTTTTGTACCTTGATGTACAAAAGCAAAGTCTGCCTGAAATTTTTGGCTACTGGGTGGGTAGAAAGAACACCCCCTGAAGAGCCCACCTGGGACCTGTAGCCTTCAGCCACATTTTTCCACCTTCCCCAGTGCCAAGTCTCCCTCCTTCCTGCCTCCCTTCATTCTCCTGCCTCTGTACCCAGGCCTTCCTTCTCTCAACTCTGCATCCAGGCCTTCTTTCTCTCATGCCTTCTCCTTCTCAACTCATGATGCCCTCTCCTAGTGTCCCAGCTTCGCAGCCATCTTTATCCCCCTGCATTTGAAACTTGCCATCTCTGATGCCATGTCCTGGTCTCTGAGACTTTTGCTTCAATGCACCTCCACGTCCCTTTGTATTTTGCCCATTCAGCTGCACCCAAGACTCACTTCAGGCTATGCCCAGATCCCTGGCTAATGAGAAGGAAAATCTCTCCCTTCATTTGGGAGCCATTCCTCCCAGGCCACCAACACTGTGAGCTGGCAGGAGCCACCTACCTATGGGCAAACTGACTTCCCTTACAGGTCTCAGTGCTGAGGACAGATGTCACATTTAGAGGAACTTAGGGCTGGGAATATTGCCAATAGCTGGTAGCCTAGCCTCTTCCTGAACACCTACCCAAAAGGCAGCAAGAAAAGGTGGAGTCAGTCCCCTGGTGTTCCTGCTTGGCAAGGGGTTGACTTACATATGTACTTACTGCCTGTCAGTGTTCGCAGCAGCACCCTACACCATATGACAGGCAACCATTGACTGGATAGACTGTCCACAGGGTACAGTATAGAAGATTCACTGCATTTGGGTTAAGGAGATATGGGTCCTTGTGTTTCTTGGTTCCCCCAATCTGTGGGGCCTTGAACAAATCATCTAACTTCTCTGAATCTGTCACCTATAAAAAAAAAAGTGGAGATATAAGGAGTACAAGGGATGATGCATATGGAAGTGCTTTGTGAGCAGTAGTTTATGTAGATGTACAAATATTAGGTATGTGTATAATAACATCATAATGATATTTAATAGCTGCCACTTAGTATAAGCCAGCCTCTGCCAAATGCTTTATATGAATTATCTCTTTTAATCCTCACAATAATCCTATAAAGTATATATTTGATAGGATTATCATCATTTCACAATTAGTAAACCAAGGCATGGAAAGGCAAAGCCACCTGCCCTAGCTCACCAGGTAGGTGGTGAAGGTAGCATAGAAGTCCTGATTCTGTAGCCTGCTGTTAATCACAGGGTGTCTCTCCTTCCCATTCATAAAATCCATTAAGTAGGAAAGGAAATGGGAAGACCCAGACAGAAACACCAAACCACCAAAGACTATGGACTCCAAAAGACAAACTCAGGGTTTTAGAGGGGAGGGAGCAGGTGGGGGGCAAGGAGGCGTGGAGATGGGTGATCCTGGTGATAGGTATTAAGGAGGACACAGATCGCATGGAGCACTGGGTGTTATATGTAAACAATGAATCATGGAACACTACATCAAAAATTAATGATGTACTATATGGTGACTAAAATAACATAATAAAAAGGGAGAGAAAGAGAGAGATGGGAAGCAGAGCTGAATATGCGAGAAAAGACCGGGAAGAAGCAGGAGGAAACACTAAAGTTGACTTTGGAGCCCCCAAGGGGGCTTTGTTTCTTTCTCCAGCCTGAGTCCAAATATGCCTCAGTTATTGCGGAACATAAATGGGATCATCGAAGCCTTTGGGCGCTACGCCAGGACTGAGGGCAGCTGCCCAGTTCTTACCCGGGGGGAGCTGAAAAGGCTCGTGGAACATGAGTTTGCTGATGTCATTGTGGTATGACATGCCGGGCCAGGTGGGGAGGGCAGGAGAGGAGAGATGAAACAGATTTGCCTGCAGATGCTTTGCCTCAGGAATCTGAGGTGGCAGTCGCTGGATCCAGGCCCACTGGGCCTCCTGGCAGCTCTGCAGGCTGAGAAAGGAAAGGCAAAGGAGCAAGAGACAGTCACAGCAGTTCACAGGTCAGGTCCTTAGAGAAAATACCTTTATTTCAATTAATTCTAATTTGGAGACAAGGTGAAATAACTCACAGGGGACAGCTCAGAAAGAAACAGAGCCTTTGAAGATTCTAGAAATGAAAGTAATTGCTGCTTTCTGGTGTTTCTTAAATCTAATATAGTAACTACTTCCTATGTCTATCAGAAATTTGATCACCCATTAATAAGAATGCATTAGAGGCATAGTTCAGTATCTTGCAGTTGCTCAAAAATATTAGTTGAGTGTTCACATCAGAAATGAGTTTTGAAGGACAGGTTGGTTATTATCAGATGGGGGTACACTCTAAGATCCCCTCCCCACTTCTCCAACCACTGACAAAGCAGACCTAGGACCTTGAGGCATTTCCCTGTCCCTCCCTGTCTTTGGTTTACCTAAAGCAACCAGGATGATGGTCTTAGAGACAGGAATGTATAGACACACAGGATGCATATTCAGGGCAACTTGTGGTCCCACCAGACCCCACCCACCCCATTTTCAGAAAGCACCTTAGCCTCAGCGTGGATCTCACAGAATTCCCTTTGGGCTATGTTCCTGCTGTGTTTCTCCTGGTGTTGGGTTTGCTGGAGAGCATCCTGCTCAATGCCAGGGGTCAGGGACTGAGGACAGCCCAAAGACTCATTATAAGCTCAATCATTTATTCATTCTTCATTGAATCTTGATCCAGTTCTCCTGGAGGCCAGGAATTATGCCAAGCACAGATGATACAAAAAAAAAAAAAAAGTGCTTTCTACCCTTGCAAGAGGGGCAGGACGGCACACTGAAAATGGTTTCATGTTAGGGCTGCTGTAGCTATGTGAGTGGTATGGAGCCAGCACAGATGGACTCCCAAGTTCAGGGTTGGGAAGCCTGAAAGCTGAGTGCACTGGCCCAACCACACCTTCCTCAGGTGAGGGATGCTGACTTGGTCTCTTCTCCACAGAAACCCCATGATCCTGCCACTGTGGATGAAGTCCTGCACTTGCTGGATGAAGATGATACAGGGATTGTGGAGTTCAAGGAATTCCTGATCCTGGTGTTTAAAGTCACCCAAACCTGTTTCAAGACAATGAGTGAGAGTCCTGAGGGGACTTGTGGATCTCCAGAGTCTGGAAGCCTCCCCACTGGGGCCTCACAAGAGCTGAGGAAAGAACAGAGCAAGAGAGCTGAGGTGGGGCAGACTAGGGAAGGACAGATTTGCGAGAGGAGCCAATGTGTACAGCACACTCTGGCCTCCAGGGGACAGGCAGGTGTTGGGGCTCAGAACCATGCTCAGGATCTTGGCCAGGATAGGCAGTCTGAATCTCAGAGACAAGAGAAAGAAAGTCAGCAGACACAAGCTCGGAGACATGTGCAGCAGACCCAGAGAGTGGGAGAAGACAAGAGTCACCAGACCAGACAGAGGGAGTCAGAGAGACAGTCACAGACCAGGGAACAGGACAGAGCACAGCAGACAAGTGAATTAGTGACTAGAACTGGAACTCAGACCCAGACAGATGCAAACCAGAATGTGGATCAGGATAGGAGCCATCAGATAGGAATCCCTGACACACAGCTACAGGAGTCCTCCCACAGCCAGAGCAGAGGGTCTGAGGTCCAGGGTGAAGACAGGAGCCAGGCAAGCCAGATACTGACAGGAGAACGTGTTCAGACACTGGGAGGTGCCACCCAGGCCATGGAACTAGACAGGAACCATCAGATAGGAAGCCCTGACACACAGCTACAGGAGTCCTCCCATGGCCAGACCAGAGGGTCCAAGGTCCAGGGTCAAAACAGGTGCCATACAAGTGAAGTGGTGACAGGAGAACAGATTCAGACACAGGCAGTGTCACAAACCCAGACACACACCCAGGCCATGGAGCAGGACAGGAGCCACAATGCAAGTGACATAGGAGATAGAAATGAGGGACAGACCCAGAGACAGTCAGGCAGTGGTCACAGATGGACATAAGTGAACCACTATGAGGCAGGAGAGAAAAAGCTGGGAGGACATGCCCAGGCTGGGACAAACACTCTGACAGGCAGACAGGACTGGAGCAGCACTCACCCAAGATGCACTGTGACAGGTGGGCAGAGAGAGAGAGAACCCACAGTGGTTACCCAGGAGTGGGTGGATGACCACACAAGGGAGATGGAGATCCCAAGGCAGGGGCAGGGCAGCCTGCACACTGGCATACCTTCAGCCCAGGGCCAGGAAGCAGCCCAGCCAGAAGGGAAGCGAGGCTTCACAGCCAGGGGGCTATATTCCTACTTCAAGAGCAACAAGCCATGAATATCCCAGACCTGGACTCCAGTGTTCAGTACTGGAAGAAGACAGCTGCAGAGGGGTTGGTTTGTCCTGCCCTGACCAGTCCAATTGGCATGTCTCTGGACATTAGTTCTTAATCATGGTATTTCTCTCTTAGGTCTTTCTCAATGAAAACTTTTCTGCAAGGTGCTTTCTATCCTAAACTCCTCTCTGAGCTGCTCTGCTGTGCAGACGCCCTCAGGAACAGGAAGACACAGAGCCAGTCACCCATTTATGCCAAACTCTCCTCAGTTTGTGGGGGTTTCAGAGCTACTTTTATCTCTTCCTTCTGTCTATTATCCCATCTATCCTAATGCACCAATAAAACCTTCCTGAGCAATTAGGTTCTGTGTCCCTTTCAATCACTATTGACATGATGGATTAAGGGATACAGGGCTGTGATAATGAATTTGACATGGCCCCTACCCTACAAGAGCATCTGGTTGAGAAAATATTGTACAAGATTCCAAGAGTTATAAAAATGTGAAGAGAATAGATATCATATTTCTATACTTGTCAGAGATGGATCATAAAAGTTTTCAACCAGAAAAGACTTTTTTGCAATGCCCTTAAAAGACAAGCTAGATTGAAGTAGGTAGATAAGCTCTAATTCTACAGTGTTAAGTCTCTGTTGACATGTAAGTTCACATAGGAAGGCCAACTTAAGGTTACTAATAAATGGCAGAAGGCCACTGGGAACTTTGTAGGCATGAAGGGAAAGGCAGTGTTACCAGGAACTGAGCCAGGAACCACAGCCTTGGCTCCTCCTCTGTGTCAGCTCTGACCTCCCATATGTCTCACTTGCTGGATATGAACAAGTTATGAAGTAGAAATTCTTAACTCTGGTTTATTATAATAATCACCTCAGAAGTAGTTTTAAAATGTAGATTCTTGGGGCGCCTGGGTGGCTCAGTGGGTTAAACCTCTGCCTTCGGCTCAGGTCATGATCCCAGGGTCCTGGGATTGAGCCCCACATTGGGCTCTCTGCTCACCAGGGAGCCTGATTCCCCCTCTCTCTCTGCCTGCTGCTCTGCCTACTTGTGATCTCTGTCTGTCAAATAAGTAAAATCTTTAAAAAAAATAAAATAAAATATAGATTCTTCCACCTAACTTCAGGGACACTGGGTCTACAGGTTTCAAGTGGAGCCTGGGAAAACTGTGTAAAAACTATAAGGGGACTTCTGCCTCTGGCAGTGTGGTAGATTAGACTCTGAGGGGTCTTCCACAACAAAATAACTAGCTCCTGTATAAAGCACATTTTCCATTTCATTTTGGTTTACAAGAAGTTAGGGCAATCTCCGAGAAGAAAATGAAATGTGTTAGGTTGAATAACAACCCCTAAACAGGGGAGGAGTTATGGTGGTGGAGAAATAGGGGGACCGTATGCTTGCCTCGGTCCTAACACAGCTAGATAAATATCAAATCCTTCTGAACACCTAAGAAATCTATCTGAAGATTGAAAGAATAAACTGCATAACTAGGGGGAGATAAGGAGACACATCATGGAAGATGGGAGGTGCAGAGAAGTGATTTAGAGGGGAGAAAAAGAGTCATGGAAACTGCAGGGGGAGGGAGCCTTGATCAGGTAGAAAGGAGAGAGAGAGAGAGAACAGGGTGCATTGCACAAGAAAAACACTTCCCCAAAATCATCAATGGGAAAAATGAGAGGGGCTTATTATTGCAAGTTCTTATAAGAAATGGAACTCAAAGTCTCATGTTTTAGAAGTCCATGCCATCACCAGGGTGGAGCCTGGTGGGTGTAGAAACATTCCTGTGAAGAAGGAGGGTGGAGGCCAGGAGCAGGGAGCATGGTCTGAGAATCCCCTGGATTGCACTAGGAGAGAAAAATGCCCCTCTTGGAGTGCATTTTGGAGAGATGGCATGGCCCCTCTGGGGACAAAAGAACCAGTGACTTCTGTTCATTAGCATAGGAGCAGAGACATCTTCTGAGGAGAGCCAGCATGGACACTGGCTTTTTGCTGGATGTTACTCTAAACTCTGAACTCCTGCACATTCTTGCAATTGCTTTTGGGAACAAACCAGTACTAGTCCTAGCACTGTGAGACCCTCCCCCAGAGGACCAGCATGGGCCTGTGCCCTGCCAGTTCCCTAAAATTTAGAGTTTGAAGCCTAGGCAGCATGCCTGAGATAAAACACAGGAGCACTGTGCTTCCAGGTGGACAGACAACCTGGACACAAACAGGACAAAGGCAGGGGTCTGACAGAAGCCAGGGACACAAGAGGGGAGATTGTCTGCTTTTCTATGAGGTCCTTTTTGAATAGTGGCAGATGTAAATGTCCCACTCTGGGGACAAGAGAGTGGGCTGATGTCACTGACCCACTTCAGTGAGAAATACAGTGCTCCTGGTGGAGGCTGGAGCCACTAACACCAAGCACAATGCCACTGTGCCCTGCAGGTGCAGTTCCACTAGGGCAAAGCTGTCTGAGAATTAGGGCAGCAGAACCCTAACCCAGAAGACCAACACACACACACACACACACACACACACACACACAATTCTACTGACCATAGAGCTCTGCAAAGCTTCAGCTCTAAGGTAAATAGGATCTAGCCTTTTTTAACAAGCAGATCAAAACACAACTAGTTAAAACTCATCACACAGTGGACAAGGTTCAAACACTCCCCACTGCAGGCAAATAGAAATTCTGCAGAAGACTGACCTGAGGGAAAGAGCAGCTAAAACACAACAGCAGTGCAGAAAGCATATACCAGAAACAATTTCTGAAGTGCCAGGCCCTGAACAGTATAAGCCCTCTTCATCATAAAGCCATTACTCTCAGGAGCAGCAGACATAGCAGGCTTTCCTAACACACTGAAGACAGAGACCTAGATGATATGTCAAGATGGCAGAATTGATTCCAAAAGAAAGAACAAAAAGAAAGAACAAGAAGAGGTCACAGCCAGGAATCTAATCTAAACACATAAAAGTAATATGCTTGATCTGAATTTTAAACAACAATCATAAGATTACTATCTGGGCTTCAGAGAAGCATACAAGACACCAGGAAGTCCCTTACCACAGTTATAAAAAACCTAAACATTAGCCATGCTAAAAAATAAAGTAAAATATAAAATAAAATAGTTATAAGTGAGATGCAAAACCAACTGGTGTAATGACCACAAGGATAGGAAGAGCAGAGGAATGAGTAAGGATATAGAAGATAAAATTATGGTAAATAATGAAGCTGAGAAGAAGAGGAAAAAAAATATTGGATCACGAATGCAGACTTAGGAAACTCAGACTCCATAAACTGTAATAGCATTCATATCATAGGAGTTTCAGAAGAAGAGAGGAAAAAGTGGAGGGGGGTGATTTAAGCAAATTATAGCTGAAAACTCCCCTATTCTGGGGAAAGAAACAGACATCCAAATCCAGGAAACACAGAGAACTCCCATCAAAATCAACAAATGCAAGCCAACACCAAGATATATTGTAGCAAAATTAGTAAAAGACAGAGATAAGGAAAGAACCCTAAAAGCCACAATAGAGCAAAAGTCCTTAACCTACAAGGGAAGATTAGGTTTGTACCAGACCTAGCCACAGAAACATGGCAAGCCAGAAAAAAAGTGGTATGATATATTAAACATGCAGAATGGGAAAAATGTGCAGCCAAGCATACTTTATCCAGTAAGGCTGTCATTCAGAATAGGACAGGAAAAGAGTTTTCAAGACAAAAACAAACAAACAAAGAAACAAAAAACTAAAGGAGTTTGTGATGACTAAACCAGTCTGCAAAGTATACACACACACACACACACACACACACACACACACACACACACAAACTGAGTGTGAAAGAAAGACCAAAAGCTACAAAGACTAGAAAGGAACAGAGTTAATCTCCAGGAACATCAATTTTACAGGTAATACAATGGCACCAAATTCATATCTATCAATAATTACTCTAAGTGTAAATGGACTACATGTTCCAGTCAAAAGATGTAGGGTATCAGAACGAATAAAAAAACAAGACCCATCTATATGTTGCCTACAAAAGATTCATTTTAGACCTAAAGACACCTACAGATTGAAAGTGAGGAGATGGAGAACTATTTATCATGCTATTGGACATCAAAAAAGTAGCCATACTTATATCAGAAAAAATAGATTTTTTTATTTTTTAATTTTTTTATTATTATGTTCAGTTAGCCACTATATAGTATACCATTAGTTTTTGATGTAGTGTTCAATGATTCATTAATTACATATAACACCCAGTGCACATAACAACATGTATCCCCCCTTAATATCCATTACCTGTTACCCCTTCCTTCACCTGCCTTCCTTCTGAGACCCTCAGTTCATTTCCTAGGGTCCATAGTCTTTGATGGTTCATCTCCCTCTCTGATTTCTCCATCTTCAAATTTCCCTCCCTTCCCCTGTGGCCTCCATGCTATTCCTTATGTTCCACATATGATAGAAACCATATGATAATTTTCTTTCTCTGCTTGACTTACTTCACTTAGCATAATCCTCTCCGGTTCATTCCATGTTGATGCAAATGGTGGGGATTCATCTTTTTTTGATGGCTGAATAATATTCCATTGTAAATATGGACCATATCATCTTTATTCATCCGTTGAAGGGCATCTCAGCTCCTTCCACAGTTTGGCTATTGTGAACAATGTTATGAACAATGGGGTGCAGGTGGCCCTTCTTTTCACTACATCTGTATCTTTGGGGGAAAAGATTAGAGCAGAGAAAAATGAAATAGAAAGCAGAAAAACAGTAGAACAGATCAATGAAACAAGGAGCTAGTTCTTTGAAAGAATTAATAAGATCGATAAACCACTCATCAAATGTATTAAAAAGAAAAAAGAAAGGACCCAAAGTAATAAAATCATGAATGAAAGGGGAGAGATCACAACTAATACCAAGGAAATAGAAACAACTATTAGAAATTATTACCAGCAACTATATGCCCACAGGTTAAACAACATGGAAGGAATGTATGCCTTCCTGGAAACTTACAAACTACCAAGACATGAAAGAAGAAGAAATAGACCATCTGAACAGACCAATAACCAGAAATTAAATTGAAGGAGTAATCAAAAATCTCCTAAAAACAGAAGTCCGGGGCCAGATGTCTTCCCAGGGGAATTCTACCAAACATTTGAAGAAATAATTCCTATTCTACTGAAGCTGTTTCAAAAAATAGAAACAGAAGGAAAAATTCCAAATTCCTTCTATAAGGCCAACATTACCCTGGCCCCAAAACCAGGCAAAGTCCTTATCAAAAAGGAGAATTACAGACCAATATCTCTGATGAACATGGATTCCAAAATATTCAGTAAGATCCTGCTAATAGGATCCAACAGCACATTAAAAGGATTATTCATCACAACCAAGTGGGATTTATTCCTTGGGATGTAAGGGTGGTTCAATATTTGCAAATCAATCAATGTGACAGATCACATTAATGAAAGAAAAGACAAGAACCATATGATCTTCTTAATTGATGCAAATAAAGTATTTGACAAAATACAGCAACCTTTCTTGATAAAAATCCTCCACCATGTAGAGATAGAGGGAATATATCCCAATATCATAAAAGTCATCTATGTAAAGCCCACAGCAAATATCATTCTCAATGGGGAATAACTGAGAGCTTTCCCCCTAAGTCAGGAAAATGACAGGGATGCCCATTCTCACCACTGCTGTTCATCGTAGTACTAGATGTCCTAGTCTCAACAGTCAGATAAGAAAAAGAAATAAAAGGCATTCAAATTGGCAAAGAAGTCAAACTCTCACTCTTCCCAGATGACATGATAATTTATTTATAGGGAAAACCCAAAAAACTCCACCCCCAAATTATTAGAACTTATACAGCAATTCAGGAATGTGGTAGGATACAAAATCAATGCACAGAAATCAGTTGCATTTCCATACACTAACAATAAGATAAAGATAGAGAATTTAAGGAATTAATCCCATTTCCAAAACAACAAATACCATAAGATACCTAGGAATAAACCTAACTATAGAAGTTAAGGATCTGTACTCTAAAAACTATAGAACACTTATGAAAGAAATTGAGGAAGACACAAAGAAATGGGAAAACATTCCATGCTCATAGATTGGAAGAACAAATATTGTTAAAATGTCCATGCTACCCAGAGCAACTACACTTTCAATTCAATCCCTATCAAAATACCATTGACATTTTCACACAGCTGAAACAAGTAATCCTAAAATTTGTATGGAACCAGAAAAGACCCAAATAGCCAGAGGAAGGTCAAAAAAGAAAACCAAAACTGGAAGCCTCACAAATCTGGACTTCAAGCTCTATTACAAATCTATAATCATCAAGATGACAGTATGGTACTGGCACAAAAACAGACACATAGATCAGTGGAACAGCATAGAAAACCCAGAAATGGACCTTCAACTCTATAGTCAACTAATCTTCAACAAAGCAGGAAAGAATGTCCAATGGAAAAAGGAGCCTATTCAACAAAATGTGTGGGGAAAACTGGACAGTCACATGCAGAAAAATGAAACTGGATCTCTTCCTCACACCATACACAAAAATAAACTCAAAATGGATGAAAGACCTCAATTTGAGGAATCCGTCAAAATCCTAGAGGAGAATCATATGATCTCCCTGATATGAGGGAGAGGAGATGCAACATGGGGGTTAAGGGGGTAGGAGAAGAGTAAATGAAGCAAGATGGGATTGGGTGGGAGATAAACCATAAGTGACTCTTAATCTCACAAAACAAACTGAGGGTTGCTGGGGGGAGGGGGGTTGGGGGTGGGGTTATTATGGACATTGGGGAGGGTATGTGCTATGGTGAGTGCTGTGAAGTGTGTAAACCTGGCGATTCACAGACCTGTACCCCTGGGGAAAAAAATATATTATATGTTTATAAAAAATAAAATTAAAAAAAAAATCCTAGAGGAGAACACAGGCAGCAACCTCTTAACCTTGGCTACAGCAACTTCTTACTAGACATGTCTTCAAATTCAAGGGAAACAGAAGCAAAAATTAACTATCAGGACTTCATCAAGATAAAAAGCTTCTGCACAGCAAAGGAAACAGTCAACAAAACAAAGACACAACCCACGGAATAGAAGATATTCACAAATGGCACTACAGACAAAGGGCTAATATCCAAGATCTATAAAAAACTCCTCAAACTCAACACACACAAAATAGATAATCATATCAAAAAATGGGCAGAAGACATGAAAAGACACTTCTCCAAAGAAGACATAGAAATGGTTAACAGGTACATGAAAAAATGTTCATCATCAATAGCCATCAGGGAAATTCAAGTCAAACCACATTGAGATACCACCTTACACCAGTTAGAATGGCCAAAATTAACAAGACAGTAAACAACATGTGCTGGAGAGGATGGAGAGAAAGAAGAACCCTCTTACACTGTTGGTGGGAATGCAAGTTGGTACAGCCACTTTGGAAAAACAGTGCGAAGATTCCTCAAAGAAGGGCCATCTGGTACCCCAATGTTCATAGCAGCAATGGCCACAGTCACCAAACTGTGGAAAGAACCAAGATGACCTTCAATGGACAAATGGATAAAGAAGATATGGTCCATATATACTATGGAGTATTATGCCTCCATCAGAAAGGATGAATACCCAACTTTTGTGTCAACATGGACGGGACTGGAAGAGATTATGCTGAGTGAAGTAAGTCAAGCAAAGAGAGTCAATTATCATATGGTTTTGTTTACTTGTGGAGAATAGGGAATAACACTGAGGACATGGGGAGATGGAGAGGAGAAGTGAGTTGGGGGAAATTGGAGGGGGAGATGAACGATGAGAGACTGTGGACTCTGAGAAACAAACTGAGAGTTTTGGAGGGGAGGGAGGTGGGAGATTGGGTGAGACTGGTGATGGGTATTATAGAGGGCACGTACTGCATGGAGCACTGGGTGTGGTGCATAAACAATGAATTCTGGAACACTAAAATAAATAAATAAATGATAAATAGATAGATAGATAGATAGATAGATATAGATATAGATAGATAGATAGATAGATAGATAGATAGATATAGATATAGATATAGATATAGATAGATGATAGATAGATAGATAGATAGATATTGCTTAACAGTTGGGATTTTTTTTAAAAAAACTAGATTTCACAATGAATGAGGTTCATGAAATTTTCTTTCTAGACCTTTCAACATTTATATATTTCAATTTTGCACAATTTTATTTTGGAACAAATATACATATATACCTATAGAAAGACATCTATTTGATTCAAACATTTTGTTGACTCTTGCAAAGTTCATAAGCCCAGTCACATTGCCTAGAGTGTGTAAAATGGATAGGTTTTCAGGGGTACTCAAGTCTGAAGCATCTCTCCAAAGCCCAGACATCTTTTTTTTTTTTAATTTTTTTTCTTATTTCTTTTCAGCGTAACAGTATTCATTGTTTTTGCACCACACCCAGTGCTCCACGCAATCTGTGCCCTCTCCAATACCCAACACCTGGTTCCCCCAACCTCCCACCCCCCACCCCTTCAAAACCCTAGGGTTGTTTTTCAGGGTCCATAGTCTCTCATGGTTCACCTCCCCTTCCAATTTCCCTCAGCTCCCTTCACCTCTCCATCTCCCCATGTCCTCCATGCTATTTGTTATGCTCCACAAATAAGTGAAACCATATGATAATTGACTCTCTCTGCTTGACTTACTTCACTCAGCATAATCTCTTCCAGTCCCATCCATGTTGCTACAAAAGTTGGGTATTCATCCTTTCTGATGGAGGCATAATACTCCATAGTGTATATGGACCACATCTTCCTTATCCATTTGTCTGTTGAAGGGCATCTTGGTTCTTTCCACAGTTGGCGACCATGGCCATTGCTGCTATGAACATTGGGGTACCAGATGGCCCTTCTTTTCACTACATCTGTATCTTTGGAGTAAATACCCAATAGTGCAATTGCAGGGTCATAGGGAAGCTCTATTCTTAATTTCTTGAGGAATCTCCACACTGTTTGCCAAAGTGGCTGCACCAACTTGCATTCCCACCAACAGTGTAAGCAGGTTCCCCTTTCTCCACATCCTCTCCAACACATGTTGTTTCCTGTCTTGCTAATTTTGGCCATTCTAACTGGTGTAAGGTGATATCTCAATGTGGTTTTAATTTGAATCTCCCTGATGGCTAGTGATGATGAACATTTTTTCATGTATCTGATAGCCATTTGTATGCCTTCATTAGAGAAGTGTCTGTTCATGTTTTCTGCCCATTTTTTGATATGATTATCTGTTTTGTGTGTGTTGAGTTTGAGGAGTTCTTTATAGATCTTGGATATCAGCCTTTTGTCTATACTGTCATTTGCAAATATCTTCTCCCATTCCGTGGCTTGCCTCTTTGTTTTGTTGACTGTTTCCTTTGCTGTGCAGGAGCTTTTGATTTTGATGAAGTCCCAAAAGTTCATTTTCAGTTTTATTTCCTTTGCCTTTGGAGACATATCTTGAAAGAAGTTGCTGTGGCTGATATCGAAGAGGTTACTGCCTATGTTCTGCTGTAGGATTCTGATGGAATCCTGTCTCATGTTGAGGCCTTTTATCCATTTTGAGTTTATCTTTGTGTATGGTGTAAGAGAATGGTTGAGTTTCATTCTTCCACATATAGCTGTCCCGTTTTCCCAGCACCATTTATTGAAGAGACTGTCTTTTTTCCACTGTATATTTTTTCCTGTTTGTCGAAGATTAACTGACCATAGAGTTGAGGGTTCATATCTGGGCTCTCTACTCTGTTCCACTGGTCTATGTGTTTTAATGCCAGTAGCATGCTGTCTTGGTGATCACAGCTTTGTAGTAAAGCTTGAAATCAGGTAACATGATGCCACCAGTTTTATTTTTGTTTTTCAACATTTCAGTAGCGATTCAGGGTCTCTTCTGGTTCCATACAAATTTTTGGATTATTTGCTCCAGCTCTTTGAAGAATACCGGTGGAATTTTGATTGGAATGGCATTAAAAGTATAGATTTCTCTAGGCAGTATAGACATTTTAACAACGTTTATTCTTCCGATCCAAGAGCATGGAATGGTCTTCTATCTTTTTGTGTCTTCTTCAATTTCTTTCATGAGTGTTCTATAGTTCCTCGAGTACAGATCCTTTTTTAAGATTATTTGCTCCAGCTCTTTGCAAAATACCGGTGGAATTTTGATCAGAATGGCATTAAAAGTATAGGTTGCTCTAGGCAGTATAGACGTTTTAACAATGTTTATTCTTCTGATCCAAGAGCATGGAATGGTCTTCCATCTTTTTGTGTCTTCTTCAATTTCTTTCATGAGTGTTCTGTCATTCCTTGAGTACAGATCCTTTACCTCTCTGGTTAGGTTTATTCCCAGGTATCTCATGGTTCTTGGTGCTATAGTAAATGGAATCGATTCTCTAATTTCCCTTTCTGTATTTTCATTGTTAGTGTATAAGAAAGCCACTGATTTCTGTACATTGACTTTGTATCCTGCCACGTTCCTGAATTGCTGTATGAGTTCTAGTAGTTTGGGGGTGGAGTCTTTGGGTTTTCCATATAAAGAATCATGTCATCTGCGAAGAGAGAGAGTTTGACTTCTTCATTGCCAAATTGGATACCTTTTATTTCTCTTTGTTGTCTGATTGCTGTTGCTAGGACTTCTTTTTTTTTTTTTTTTTTCTTTTCAGCTTAACATTATTCATTGTTTTTGCACCACACCCAGTGCTCCCCGCAATCCGTGACCTCTCTAATACCCACCACCTGGTTCCCCCAACCTCCCACCCCTGCCCCTTCAAAACCCTCAGATTGATTTTCAGAGTCCATAGTTTCTTATGGTTCACCTCCCCTTCCAATTTCCCTCAACTCCATTCTCCTCTCCATCTCCCCTTGTCCTCCATGCTATTTGTTATGCTCCACAAATAAGTGAAATCAAATGATAATTGACTCTCTCTGCTTGACTTATTTCACTCAGCATAATCTCTTCCAGTCCCATCCATGTTGTTACAAAAGTTGGGTAGGACTTCTAATACTATGCCCAGACAGCTTCTTCCACCAGTACTTTGCTTTCACACTGAGGGCAGGCATGCTGCACTGCTTCCCCCTGGTGGTGGTGAAGACTAATGCCTCTAAAGGAGCTTCTTAGAAGGGCTTTGGCTCCACTGCACAGGCAAAGTCCTGTGGATGCCTAATTACCTCACCTGTGGAAGTGCATTTCTGGACCAGTCCTTGTGGAGTGGCAGGAAGGTAAATATTCTCCCCTCAAGGCAGGAAACACCAATCTGTACACTTCTGCTGGGGGTCCTGAGACCAAGGAAGTGGCCTGCCCTTGTCGTGGCCACTCATAGGAACACGAATTCATCTTCCAGGATGGATGTAGACCATTGAGTTGTGTGGAACATCCTCAGTGCTCCCCATTTATGCATGAGCAATAAGTAATGAATGGTGCTTCCCTTCACATCCCTGAGAAGTGGCAGAGTTTGGGGTGGAAGGGGAGCCTCCTATTCTGACATATTTCCATGTCACAGAAGGAGAAAATTAAGAAACTAAAGTAATCAGATGGCTTTGCCTGATTATCAAGATGTTTGCAGATTATCAAAGCCCAGTTCTTATGGAGGGGTTGAGGATTAGGGTGGGCCTGTTGAAACAGATAAGGTGAAACTCTCAAAGAAGCACCACCTCCTACCATGGCTGGAAGTGTTCCCTGAAACTTCTCCTTTAAACACTAAGCAGATCTCCAAGGGAAGAGACTCCCCATTCCATGGTGCTGGCAGGGCAGCTGAGGCCATGGCTCTGGGTGAAATGTGGAGGGAACACTTGTTCTTGTTTATCTGAGATTTTCTGGAGAAGGGCTAACGTCACAAAAAATAACAAAAGGGGGCCAAATTGTCATGGGAACAATACAGTAATGCATACCATGGGAACTCTCCACTCTCCTGTCTAGAAAAGAAAACAAACCAGTATGGTAACCAGCCAGCCAGGTACTTCTCTGGACCCAGGGGTTTGCCTGTGTTTTGTATAATCTTATACAGAGCAGCCATGAGTTCAGTCCAAGAATGTTTTGAAATGTCCTAAATAAAGTAAAAAATCCTTTTTTTAATTAAGAAAATTTAGTTACAAGCCATTATATGTTTATCATGGAGAAATCATAAAAAAAAAAAAAAAACATGGCTCAGTGGGTTAAGCCTCTGCCTTCAGCTCAGGTCATGAACTCAGGGTCCTGGGATTGAGCCCCACGTCAGACTCTGCTCAGTGGGGAGCCTGCTTCCCCCTCTATCTCTGCCTGCCTCTCTGTCTACTTGTGATCTCTCTGTCAAATAAATAAATAAAATCTTAAAACAATAAATTAATTAATTAACAGGGAAAACAAATCAAAACAAAACAAAAACACAAGCAAAGATACAAGTACAAAAAACACCAATAATATTCTTGCCCAAAGATAAACATTGTTATTTAATCCCTTATGGAACTTCTATATGCAAATTACTATATAAATATCTATAGGAAAATATATGTCTATACTAATATGTGCAAACATATGCAAAGTATATCTATAAATTATACATATGTAAGACATAAATTATCCTTCTATTTGAAAAGCATAAGTTATAATTGTATAAAATTATATATATGTGTATATAAATATATACATTAGGCAAACATGTATGGTTGCAGAATAGATTCCATGGACTATTTTTCAGTTATTTAGAGCATCCCATGTCAGTAGGGTCAAACCTCAGCTGCACACTTTGCAAGAAGTGTGCCCTCGATACAGGTGTACCTATAATAGTTATATTACCCATAAAGTGGAGAAAATAGTGATATTTCCTCATAGTTAGTAGTTGTGAGGATAGATAAATCTTTACATATAAGTGTATATGTATACCTGGCACATGGCAGGGTCAGCACTCAAAAAAATGTTAAAAACTAAAGAATGAAGCATTCTTTAAGACCAGCCATTTAGAAAGCAAAGACCATTTGAAGAAGGAAGAGAAGATACAAATGGTCCTAATAAGCCTGACCATGGCCCAGTATAGAAGATTCTCAGGGGCTGGGCTTTCTTTCTTTGGAAATAATTGTGGCTTTTAGCAGCTGCTCTGGACCATAGCTCAGTTGTGGCCATTTCCATCTCAAGAAAACCTAAGGATTAGGGCTGAACATCTTAGTATTACTCTCAATGTACCCATGCAACATCAACACTCTCCTCTGTCTCTCAAGCCCCTGATCTATTAGGACAAAATCAGTTTTTGTCTCTCAAGATTATTAGGTTGTACCTAAGAAGAGGTTAGGAAGTGGATCTCTAATTGGCTATTTTCCCTAAGACTGAGGCCGAGGAATGGAGAGTGTATGTGGTGGTGAAGGCATAGTCAATACTTAATGCCTCAAATATGGCATCTGACTTAGAGAAGCACATTTAACAAACATTTTGGTCCACATTGACTAGAAAAATCAAACTTTTTTTTTGTGATACATTTCATCCCAAGCATTATATATTCCTTATTTGGTTATTATTTTTTTCCCAAGGGAAAGTCACCAACCCCAGAGGAAAATTCTTATAAATAGGCTGAAATCCACTGTATCTTTTAATCTTATCCCAAATCTAAATTATCATTAATAGTAAAAATAGAATGCTATGCTACTATAAATTTGTATGTTACTATGAATTTACTGAGCACCAATTTTGTCCTGGCCATATTATAAAATGAACCAGACCAAGTTTCTCCATCAAGGAGCTAACGTGAAGATAATAGATAAAATGGAAAGTGTATTGAAATAACCAAGGAATCAGCTCAAAATGCAGAAATCCATGCCCTCTGCTTGTGGGCTCCCTAAATGAACCTTAGTATTGGTATGATTCCAGATGGCTTTTCCACAGCCATCACCAATACTGAGGACAGCTGTTTGAGCCTCAATCTCTTGTGCAGAGAGATGTGTTTGTAAAGAAACTCTACTCACCTTTGACTGCAACCTCTCCCCTCCCAAAACATCCTCCGTCATTTCAAAAAGCATCTTTGCCACCACCTGGCACTCACAACAAACACATATTTGCCCTAATAAAACAGAGGACTGAAGTTCACTTCTCTTCCATGATACACCAACCAGGAACTCAATGCTCTAATTACCATCTATTTTGTGATAAGATCAGTAGTCATACCAATGGTTGAAGTGTTTGTGTTATGAATGGGTGTTGTAAATTTAATTATACCTCCTTACCCAAATCAGTGAAAGATTAAATCATACTTTAACACAACACAAGGTATTGTTTTTCCTGAAATTTAGCAGTGGTGCACTAATCTGAAGTAAACTACAGGTTTGTGTTTTTTCCAGTTATGACCTAGTCTTTGTCACTTAGCTGGTTCTGGCCTCTGCCTCCCCTCCAGAGTTTTGTCATCTGAATAAGCTGCTGATTACTCTGCTCTACAAACTTACATAAGAACCTCATCTAGGTGGATGTGGGGCCTGCAGGTGGCTCTGCTGTGATTTTTGGCATCTATTGAAATCAGTCAGCTTATCCAGTTCAGTGGCATGCCACAAGTTCTAAACCCACACACCTTCATAGGGGAATTTGACCATCCACCAAATGGAGGTATCTTTCATCCCCCTCACACAGAATGACAACCCTCACTTCTCCCCTAGGAACTAATAATAAAATTTGTCAATGCCAAGCTTTTCCAGTTTTTTTTTAATTCAAGTATAATTACCATACAATGTTATATTAGTTTATTATGTTTATTTATAACTTATATATTCATATAAGTTCATTTGCCCTTGTTGCCCTCATACATATATATATATATATATATATTAGGGGTATAACATACCGATTCAACAATTCTCTACATTAGCCAGTGCTCACCACAGTAAGTGGTGACCATCTGTCACCATGCAATTTTACTACAATATTATTGACTTTATTTCCTGGACTATTTTTATCTCCATGACTTCTTCATTTTGTAACTGGAAGTTTGTACCTCTCCATCCCATTTATCTACTTTTCCCATCTCCACTCCCCCTTCCCCACTGCAACCACAAGTTTGCTCTCTGTATTTAAGAGTCTGGATATATATATATATATCCCATAATTAACAAAAAGAAGTCTATTTTATTTTTTACTAAGTCTTTTTTTATTTTTTTATTTTATTTTTTTATTTTTATTTTATTTTTTCAATGTTCCAAGATTCATTGTTTATGCACCAAACCCAGTGCTCTATGCAATACGTACCCTCCTTAATACCCACCACCGGGCTCATCCATCACCCCACCCCCTCCCTTCCAAAACCCTCAGTTTGTTTCTCAGAGTCCACAGTCTCTCATGGTTTGTCTCCCCTCTGATTCCCCCCAAATCACTTTTCCTAGTTTTCTCCTAATGTCCTCCATGTTATTCCTTATGCTCCACAAGTAAGTGAAACCAGATGATAACTGACTTTCTCTGCTTGACTTATTTCACTCAGCATAACTCATGAAAGAAATTAAAGAAGACACAAAAATGATGGAAGAGCTTTCCATGTTCATGGATCAGAAGAATAAACATTGTTAAAATATCTATACTGCCTAGAGCAATCTATACTTTCAGTGCCATCCTGATCAAAATTCCTCTGGCATTTTTCAAAGTGCTGGAAAAAACAATCCTAAAATTTGTATGGAACCAGAAAAGACCCCGAATTGCTAAGGAAATGTTGAAAAAGAAAAACAAAGCTGGGAGCATCATGTTATCTGATTTCAAGCCATGTGATCACAAATCTGTGATCATCAAGACAGCCTGGTACTGACACAAAAACAGACACATAGACCAATGGAACAGAGTAGGGAGTCCAGATATGAACCCTCAATTCTATAGTCAAATAATCTTTGACAAAGCAGGAAAAAATGTACAGTGGAAAAATGGCAGTCTCTTCAATAAATGGTGCTGGGAAAGCTGAACAGCTGTGTAGAGAAGAATGATACTTGACCATTTTCTTACACCATACACAAAGATAAATTCAAAATACATGAAAGACCTCAGCGTGAGGTAGGAGTCCATCAAAATCCTAGAGGAGATTAGTAACCTCTTCAACATCAGCCACAGCAACTTCTTTCAAGACATGTCTCCAAAGGTAAAGGAAACAAAAGCAAAAATGAACTTTTGGGACTTCAACAAGATCAAAAGCTTCTGCACAACAAAGGAAACAGTCAACAAAGCAAAGATGCAACCCAAGGAATGGGAGAAGATATTTGCAAATGACAGTACAGACAAAGGGCTGATATCCAGGATCTATAAAGAACTCCTCAAACTCAACACCTAAAACAGATAATCATGTCAAAAAAATGGGTAGAAGACATGAACAAACACTTCTCCAAAGAAGACATACAAATGGCTAACAGACACGTGAAAAAAAATGCTCATCATCACTAGCCATCAGGGAAATTCAAATCAAAACCACATTGAGACACCAGCTCACACCAGTTAGAATGGCCAAAATTAACAAGACAGGAAAAAACAAGTGTTAAAGAGGATGTGGAGAAAGGTAGAAATGCAAGTTGGTGCAGCCACTTTGGAAAACAGTGTGAAGATTCCTTAGGAAATTAAAAATAGAGCTTCCCTATGACCCTTCAATTGCACTACTGGGTATTTACTCCAAAGATACAGAGGTAGTGAAAAGAAGGGCCATCTGTACCCCAATGTTTATAGCAGGAATGACCACTATTGCCAAACAGTGGAAAGAAGTGTGTTTCTTTAAAAACATTTGGGCTTCCTTCAACTGGCTCTTGACTTTGACCAAGGCAGACACTCACCTCAGAGGCTGACACATGTGTGTCCTACTGTGAGAGTTTTCCCTTTCCAGGCCATGCCCTCTACCTTCACAAGGAAGTCTCAGGCTTGCAGAACTCATAAAGAGTCTCTCACCCACACACAGCCATTGTTGGAAAGCATTTATATGGTGTCTTTGAATTTATGTCTGTTTTCATGAGAGATTCCTCCTGATGGCTCCAAAAGTTATGTTGGGACCATTCCCCCTGACTTATAGCCGGGAAAGCCATGTTGAGGCTTTGTGTGTCAGGAGCACAATGCAGTGGGAAATGTGCCACCAAAGAAGCCAGCCATCGGAACTCTTCAGTGTGACCATTCACAGACAGACCCTCTTGCTATAGGTTCTTACATTCATGGATCAGATGACCGTGACCCCTCTTTCAAATGAAGCCCACGATCTACTTTCCAACGGAGCTACTCACACTCTGAAGGTCACTAGCACTCATGGCTTCAAATGTTCTTCTAAACCTGTAGTCAAGATTTGTTTGTAAACTTCAGCCTATTCCACGTGGGTTCTCAAGAGTGCTTAGTAGTCACATAAAATTTTCTGGCTTTGCCTGCCATTCCCAGAAGGGAACCCCAATCATTTGTCACTAAATTGATCTTGGGCAACTCACAATCAAACAGAGTCTGTGTGTACAGGGCACCTCACTTGCCCTATGTAGAAACCATCACCAGTTCCCTTTTGCCCTTAGAACAATTCTAAGAAAGGACTTTATTCTGATAAAGATTCACAAGGCCCTCCCTAATATGATTTCTGCTTTTGCTATGCCTTACCTCTGCTTTGCCCTCCTTAGTATATCTTATCCCCTGGCTATAGCAAGCTTCTAGAAGTTCCCTTAACAATACAAACCTTTTGTATATTCTGGTCCTTCTCCCTCCAGTTGATGAACTTGATACCCTTCAAGACCCATTAAACATTATCACTCCCATATAACGTGACTAACACTATTCTAAGTGTCTTACTTATAATAACTGATTTTTTTTTTGTACACACCAGGTTCTGAATAGGTATCTTTTTCTGTTGCCTAATTTCTTTATTTTCCTGCCTATTTTCTTAACATAGTCTTTAGTCCTGTAAATGATTCTATAAACACCTAGATATCCTTCCTATAAAATGCTGTTCTGCCTAAGTAAGGCAGAGGTGATGGCTGCTGCTTATGGTCAATAATCTTATCTTATAATATATCTATCTAGTAAGCCTCTACTGGGTGGCACTGTGCTGGTGTAGATAAGCAAGTGGAATAAAGGGCTTCAACCAAGCTCTTGAGAAGCCAATCTGTATGAGAAAAAAACAAGGGCAAATGAACAATAATGTGAGATAATTAAAGGTGCAAGGTGAACACAAATGAAAGCATAACTTAGCTCTATGGAAAGCCAAATGGGGAGTCTGAGAAAGTTTCACAGGAGGTGACATTTGAAGAGACAACAGAGCATCAGTGGTGAAAGTGGGCTCTGGAGCCAGATGGCCTAGGTTCAAATTCTGTATCAACCACACATTGAATATGTAACCTTGGGCAAGTTAGTTAATGCTGTAGCCCTTGATTTCCTCATTTATATGAGTAGCAATAAGATTATAAACTTAGAAGTCACCTTTGTGACCAGCTTAGTCCACACATTTCATCTGTCGAATGTTTTCCCAGGACTGGTTCCAACACAACCAGCTTTCTCACCAACTTCATCTTGCAGTGATTAACCATCTGTCTCAAACCCAAGCCTCAGCTCCAGTGGTGAATTTATTGATCATGTCCTTCCCCTAGCTTGAAGGGTCATTCCTTCAGTCTTGGACCTGGAATGCATCTCAGCCCTTCCTGCTGTTTCCAACTTGATTTGTACTTTAAGGTTAGGCTAGCATTTAAGGCTTAGCATTCTTATTCACTGAAGAAGAAAAATCCCTCCCTAAGTCCAAGATCCATCCTCTGAACCTATTCTGAATTGTTCTCTCCAGAGACACCAACCTTGGGTTTTATCCTTCTAGATTCTCCCTAAAGGGCATACTAATTTAACTTACAACCTAGTATAGTAAAAACTCCTAGTGTCAGAGAGATCTGGGTTCAAATTCCACTTCCACTTCTGGCTATGAGACCATAGGCAAGTCCCCTACCTCTTTAAGCCTTTAAATCTATTTCATAGGGCTATTTCAATGCCTAAATAAGGAAGATATGTAACAAAACTCTGGTTGAGTTCCTTCCCTTGATCTGTTCCTATTATTTTCTGTATTACCATTTTTTTTTATTTAAATTCAATTAACCAAGGTATAGTACATCATTAGTTTTGTTGTTGTTGTTGTTGTTTTTGTTATTGTTGTTGTTGTTGTTGTTGTTGTTGTTTGGGGGGGTAGCATTTTATTTTATTTTTTATTTTTTTAATTTAATTTTATTTTTTCAGATTCATTGTTTATGTACCGTATCCAGTGCTTGACATAATGTTCAATGCTTCATTAGCTGAATATAATTCCCATTTAAAAAATTTATTCTGATGGTCACATCTATAGCCATTTATATTTCCACTTATTATCCCAATTGCTCTTTCAGCTTCTTCTAAAAGTTCTATCTTGCAAGAATTATACTTGTGAGTTTCTGATACTACTTTCTTAGTCATACTTTGTATAAAAGCCATGTTCTTTATTTATTTCATTTAAACTCAATAAAATTATTTCATTCCTAATTTAAATGTACATCGTAATTATTCTATTGTGCTGAAAAGTTATGTCATTGAACTTCAAAAGGGCATTTGGCAAGATCTCTTGAAATATCTGCGTGGACAAGTTAGAGGAATCTTGAAAGTATAAACAATCATATAATTGCCAAGATTAAAGGTTGTTACTGATGAAATAGCATCTGTCTTAAGGAAGCTTATGTACCATGGTAGCATTCTATCCACATCCTATTCTAGTTAACATTTTTATTAGTTATTTGGATGTTAATTTCTAAAACAGATTCATCAAGTTTGCTGATGACAGGAAGCTAAAAAAGATGATAAACATCTTCAAGTCAGAACAGTTTCCAAAAAAAAATTATCTTAGCAGGCTATATTACAGTGGACTGAATAAAACAAGAACGTTAAAGGGGCAAATGTAAAGTTCTTTCCATGAGTCCCAAAAAACCAAGAACACAAGTATAGGATAAGGCTGAACTGGTTGACCAGTAGTCCCTCACAAGTCAACTCAGAATGACTTCTTATTGTTATGTAATTGCCAAAAAAAAGATAAATCTTAGGATGAATAGAACTCTAACTTTATAAGAAGGGAAATAATGGCTTTTCTTATGTAGCTAGAGTACACATTTTGAATTGAATTTAGTTAAGGATGGCACATTTTAAGAAAGATAATGGTAAGCTGAAATGCATTTAAAAAGGAAATTAGTAGGATTTTAAACCATGTCATAAGAGGAATGTTTGAGGAAGGAGATATTTTTAGGTTGCACAGAAGATCCCAAGGTTCTAAGGGAACAGGGCAATAGTAGGATGCAGAAGGTATAAGACAAGTTTTCATCTCAAGGAGCTCATATTTAAGGTGATTAGTGTCATAATAGAAGCAGATTCAGTATGAGGAAGAAATGACTCATTTTGCCTTGAGGAGTCAGGAAAGTTTTCATGGAGATTCAGAAGCTGAAAATGAATCTTAAAGAATATTACTCAGCCATCAGAAAGGATGAATACCTACATTTGCATTAACATAGATGGAACTAAAGGGGATTATGCTAAGTGAAATAAGTCAAGCAGAGAAAGACAATTATCATATGGTTTCAGTCATATGTGGACTAGAAGGAATAGCACAGAGGACCATAGGGGAATGGAGAGAAAACTGAATGGGAAGAAATAAGAGAGAGAGAGAAACCATGAGAGACTCTACACTCTGAGAAAAAAAAAATCAAGGGTTATAGAAGTGAGGGGGTATGGGGACGGGGTAGCCAGGGGATGGGTATTAAGGAGGGCATGTGCTGTGATGAGCACTGGGTGTTATACACAACTAATGAATTGTTGAATGCTACATAAAAACTAATGATGTACTGTATGTTGGCTAATGGCGCACACACACACACACACACACACACACACACACTCTTCAGGTTAAAAAGAAAAACAAAATCTTAAAAAATAATAAAGAGGATTCTACCACCAGCAGGGCTGGTCATTTGAGGCAAGGGGAACAACACACACATAAATTCCCAGGACAGGGTTTAAAACATTTGGTTAAGAAGTAAATGGAAGGTAAGAAAGTGACAAGGTAAAAAAGTGAAAACAGCAAGTACCAAAATTATACTCCAGGTTTCTGCTTAAATGTCATTTTCTTAGATAAGATTTTCCTGGCCCTGGCCCCCAATCTAAATTAGATGTCCCATTATACTGTCTCCTAATGCTCTCTACTTTTCTCTATAGAAGTCACAGTTTTTATTTTGTATTTATTTTATATTTTACTGCTGTACTTCATACTCTGTAAGGACATCAGGACAGTGCCTAGCATATGACAGATAAATATATGTTGAAAGACATACATAAAGACAAAGTTAAAGTATATTATGAAAAGTGCTATACTGTTTATATACATGACTCAGGAGACAAGTGACATTTGAACTAATATTTAAACTGATTGAGTCTAGAAAAAGAATGACAATACAGGAAGGGAATTAAGGCCCCTGGAGCAGGTCCAGCAAATGCATGGAACAACATGGCAGGTACAAAGAACTTAGAGAATTTCCATATGTTTGTTTGCACATAGGTAAGTGTGAGGGAAGTGGTAGGCAAAGGCCAAACTATTCATCCATTCCATGAATTTTTTAAATTATTTATTCATTTTTTATTTTTTTCAGTGTTCCAGAATTCATTGTTTATGCACCACACCCAGTGCTCCATGCAGTACGTGCCCTCCATAATACGCACCACCAGGCTCACCCAACCTCCCAACTCCCTCCCCTCCAAAACCCTCAGTTTGTTTCTCAGAGTCCACAGTCTCTCATGGCTCATCTCCCACTCCAACTTCTCCCAACTCACTTCTTCTCTCCATCTCTCCATGTCCTCCATGTCATTCCTTATGCCCCACAAATAAGGAAAACCATATGATAATTGACTCTCTTGGCTTGAATTATTTCACTCAGCATAATCTCTTCCAGTCCCGTCCAGGTTGACACAAAAGTTGGGTATTCATTCTTTCTGATGGAAGCATAATACTCCATAGTGTATATGGAGTATACATCTTCCTTATCCATTCATCTGTTGAAGGGCATCTTGTTTCTTTCCACAGTTTGGCGACTGTGGCCATTGCTGCTATGAACATTGGGGTACCAGATGTCCCTTCTTTTCACTACTTCTGTATTTTTAGGGTAAATACCCAGTAGTGCAATTTCAGGGTCATAGGGAAGCACTATTTTTAATTTCTCAAGGAATTTCCACACTGTTTTCCAAAGTGGCTGCACCAACTTTCATTCCCACCAACAGTGTAAGAGGGTTTCCCTTTCTCCACATCCTCTCCAACACGTATTGTTTACTGTCTTGTTAATTTTGGCCATTCTAACTGGTGTAAGGTGGTATCTCAATGTGGTTTTGATTTGAATCTCCCTGATGGCTAGTGATAATGAACATTTTTTCATGTGTTTGTCAGTCATTTCTATGTCTTCTTTGCAGAAGTATCTGTTCATGTATTCTGCCCATTTTTTGACATGATTATCTGTTTCGTGTGTATTGTTTGAGTTCTTTATAGATCTTGGACACCAGCCCTTTGTTTGTACTGTCATTTGCAAATATCTTCTCCCATTCCATGGGTTGCATCTTTTTTTTTTTTTTTTTGACTGTTTCCTTTGCTGTGCAGATGCTGTGGGTGATGTCAAAGAGGTTACTGCCTATGTTCTCCTCTTGGATTCTGATGTCTTTTAACCATTTTGAGTTTATCTTTGTGTATGGTGTAAGAGAATGGTTGAGTTTCTTTTCTCCACACATAGTCCAATTTTCCCACCACCAATTTATTGAAGAGACTGTCTTTTTTCCACTGGATATTTTTTCCTGCTTTGTCAAAGATTATTTGACCATAGAGTTGAGGGTCCATAACTGGGCTCTCTACTCCATTCCAGTGGTCTATGTGTCTGTTTTTGTGCCAGTGCCATGCTGTCTTGGTTATCACAGCTTTGTCATAAAGCTTGAAATCAGGCAATGTGATGCCCCCAGTTTTGTTTTTCTTTTTCAACATTTCCTTAGCAATTCGGGGACTCTTCTGGTTCCATACAAGTTTTAAGATTGTTTGTTCCAGCTCTTTGAAAAATGCCAGTGGAATTTTTATTGGAATGGCATTGAAATTATAGATTGCTCTAGGCAGTATAGACATTTTAACAATGCTTATTCTTCCAATTCATGAGCATGGAATGGTCTTCCATCTTTTTGTGTCTTCTTCAATTTCTTTCATGAGTGTTCTCTATTTCCTTGAGTACAGGTCTTTTACTACTTTGGTTAGGTTTATTCCCTGGTATCTTATGGTTCTTGGTGCTATAGTAAATGGAATGATTTCTCCAATTTCCCTTTCTGTATTTTCATTGTTATTGTATAAGAAAGCAACTGATTTATGTGTATTGATTTTGTATCCTGCCACATTACTGAACTGCTGGAGAATGAAGTAGTGATCAAAAACATCCTAAAAAAACAAGAGTCCAAGAGCTGATGGATTCCCTGGGGAACTGTATCAAAAATTCAAAGAAGAAATAATACCTATTCTCCTGAAGCTGTTTCAAAAAATTGAAGCAGAAGGAAAACTTCCAGACCCTTTTTATGAAGTCAGCAATACCATGATCCCCAAACCAGGCAAAGACCCCCAAAGAGAAGAATTTCAGACCAATATCCCTGATGAATATGGATGCTAATATTCTCAACAAGATCCTAGCTAACAGAATCCAACAGTACATTAACAAGATTATCCACCATAGCCAGGGGGGATTTATCCATGGGAAGGAGGGGTGGTTCAACATTTGCAAATCAATCAATGTGATAGAACAAATCAATAAGAGAAGAGAGAACCCCATGGTCCTCTCCATTGAGGCAGAAAAAAACATTTGACAAGATACATCACCCATTCCTGAATAAAAAGCTTCTAATTATAGAGATAGAAGGAACATTCAATGAATATTTATGGAGCACCTACTCAGTTTGGGTTTTATCCAAACTGTGTTGAGTAAATATTAAAGAGTTTGAGAGTCCTAAAATTCAAATCTTATTTTAGAAAGGTCATTCTGGAGGTTGGGCAGCAGGTTATTTATATAATAGCAAGACTTGGGGCTTGTAAAGATCACTTAGAAAAGCTGTTTCAGGGGCACCTGTGTGGCTCATGTGGTTAAGCGTCTGCCTTCTGCTCAGATCATGATCTCAGGGATTGAGATCAGTGTTGTGCTCCCTACTCAGCAGGGAGTCTGCTTCTCCCTTTCCCTCTGCCCTTCCCCCTGCTTGCTCTCTCTCTCTCTCTCAAATAAATAAACATTTAAAAAAAACTGTTTCAGAAATCCATGTGAGAAACAGTGGCAGTGGGAGTGAAGAATATTATGCCTCCATCAGAAAGGACGAATACCCAACTTTTGTATCAACGTGGATGGGACTGGAGGAGATTATGCTAAGTGAAATAAGTCAAGCAGAGAGAGTCAATTATCTTATGGCTTCACTTACTTGTGGAGCATAAGGAATAATGTGGAGGACATGGGAGAAGGAGAAAAGTAAGTTGGGGGGAATCAGAGAGGGAGATGAACTATGAGAGACTGGACTCTGAGAAACAAACTGAGCATTTTGGAGGGGAGTGGGGGTTAGGAGGGCCTGGTGATGGGTATTAAGGAGGGCATGTGTTGCATGGAGCTGGGTGTGGTGCATAAAAAATGAACCTTGGAACACTGAAAAAATAAAATTAAATTTAAAAAAAAAAAAGAATGCACGATTCAAGGAAATATTTGGACACTAGAATTGATAGAATTTTTTTTAGAGTTTTTAAATTTATTTATTTGACAGAGAGAGAGAGAGATCACAAGCAGGCAGGGAGGCAGGCAGAGAATGGCGGGGAGCAGGCTGCCTGCTGAGCAGAAAGCCCAATGCAGGTCTTGATCCCAGGACCCTGACATCATGACCTGAGCCAAAGGCAGAGGCTCAACTCACTGAGATACCCAGGTGCCCCTAAAATTGATAGAATTTGATGAGAATTTTCTTACTCTGGGAAGTGAGAGAATAGAGTGTAGAATGATCCTTGGGTTTCTGGTACATCCAATGGGATGGATTATAATGCACAAAGAAAAGGTCTATAGGAAGAAGGGAAATTGTGATGCCCATTTAGTATACATTGATACCTGTGGAAAAGATTAATAGTTGTCTACCAGAATCCATTTTCTCCATTTTCCACATAATTGTAGGTAAGATGTAGCTGCTCAGACTCCTTTGGGACTACATTTCCCAGTCTTTCTTTAGTCTGGGTGGTTGGCATTGACTAAGATCTTTCTGGCAGAATGCAACCAAGAGTGAAGTAAGTAATTTTTCACTTACTTAAGAAAAAATCCTTGTCCCTGGATTTCTGCCCTTTTCTTTCTACTGGTTGGAGTGATAATGACCAAAATTACCTAAAGTCTAATTTACAAGTTGAAGACAGCAGATAATCCATTAGCTTGGGTTTCTCCATGTATTGGAACTGTCTGTTAACCTAGAAACCTAGGGGTAACTAGTCCTTCAAATGTGATGAGACTAATGCAAGACTATAAGGATCATGAAGAATCAGGAAACATGATATCACCAAAGGAACAAAATAAAGCTCTAATAACTGGTCCTAAAGAAGTGGAAATCTGAAAACTGCCTGCAAAGAATTCAAAATAGTCACCTGAGAGATTCTCAGTGAGAATACAGGTAAACAACTAAACAAAATCAGGAAAATAATGCATGAACAAAATGAGAAATTCAATAAGGAGAAAGAAACTACATTTTAAAAAGCAGAAATTCCAAAGCTAAGGAATGTAATGACTGAACGGAATAATTAAATAAAAACAGAAGCAGCAAACTTGACTAAGCTGAAGAAAAAAAATCAGTGAGCTTGAAGACAAGTCATTTGAAATTACCTAGTCAGAGGAACAACAACAACAAAAAAATGAAAAGGAGTAAATTAAGTGAACAAGACTTTATGGAATGCCATCAAACAACACAAAATGTGTATTTTGGGGCTCCCAGAAGGAGAAGAGAAAGAGAAAGGAGGAGAGGATTATTTAAAGAAATAATTGTTGAAAACTTCACAAATCTAGGGAGACAACTGGACATCAAATTCATAAAGCCCCAAAGATCCCAAATAGATTGAATAGAAAGAGGTCTACACTAAGACAAATTATAATTCAATTGTCAAAAGCTGAAGATGTAGGGAGAATTTTGAACCCAGAAAGAGAAAAATGATGTCACACACAAAGGAACCCTCATAAGATCATAAGGATATTTCTCTTTTTTTAATATTTTATTTGTTGTTTTGTTTTTTTGGGTTTTTGGGGGGGGTTGTTTGTTTGTTTGGGGTTTTTTTTCCATTTTATTTTATTTATTTTCAGTGTTCCAAAATTCATTGTTTATGCATCACACCCAATGCTCCATGCAGTATGTGCCCTCCATAATACCCACCACCAGACTCACCCAACCATTCAAACCCCTCCCCTTCAAAACCCTCAGTTTGTTTATTTGAGAGAGACAAAGAGAGAGCAGATTGAGAGAGAGGGAGAGGGAGAGAGAGCAGGAGCTGGGGAAGAGGGGCAAGAGGAGAAAGAGAAGCAGACTACCCGCTGAGCAGGAAGCCTGATGTGAGGCTCCATCTCAGGACCTCAGGATCATGACCTGAGCTGAAGGCAGATGCTTAACCATCTGAGCCACCCAGGCACTCTTATGAGCAGGTTTCTCAACAGAAAATTTACAGGAAAGTGTGGGATGATATATTCGAAGTGTTGGGAAAAAAAAAAAAAAAAGAGTGCCAACCAAGAATAATATGCCCAAAAAACTGTCCTTTAAAAATGGAAAGAAAAAGATTTTCCCAGAAAATAAAAATTTAAGGACCTCATCATCACTCTACCTGCCTTACTACAAGTGCTAAAGAGAGCTCTTCAAGTTGAAACAAAGGAATGTTAAACATAAACATGAAAGTATATTTAAGTACAAATTTCACTGGTAAAGGTAAGTATATAGATAGGCAAATACAGAATAACACAATATTTGAACAGTGGTGCATAAATTATGTTTAACTCTAGTATAAAAGTTAAAAGACAAAATATCAGGAAAAACTAAACACAAAGATTGGTTGGTGGATACAAAATATAGAAAGAAGAAAATTCTGAGATCAATAACAATGTATGTAGTGGGGGAGAAGTGATAAAAGTGAGAGGTTTTATATGGGATTGAATTTAGGCTGTTGTCAGCTTAAAGAGACTATTATAACAATAAGAATTGTTATTCAAGCCTCATGGCAACTACAAAGAAAAAAACTAGAACATATACAAAAAAATAAAGAGAAAAGAATCAAAGTATATCACTACATGCACCCCAATGCAACAATGTCCATAATAGCCAAAATATGAAAAGATGTCCACAGACATATGAATGGATGAAGAAGATGAGGTATAGAAATATATACAAATATATACAATGGAATATTACTCAGCCATCAAAAAGAATGGAATCTTGCTATTTGAAATTATATGGCTGGAAGTAGAGTGTATTTTGCTAAATGAAATAAGTCAGTCAGAGAAAAATAAATACCATAGGATTTCACTCATATGTGGAATTTAAGAAACAAAACAGGTGAACATAGAGGAAGGGAAGGAAAAATCAAATAAGAAAATCAAGAGAGAGACAAACCATAAGTGACTCTTAATAATGGGAAACAAACTGAGGGCTGATGGAAGGGAGGTGTATGGGGGGATAGGGACTGGATAATGGGAATTAAGGAGGGCAGTTGATATAATGATCACTGGGTGTTATATGCAACTGGTGAATCACTAAACTCTACCACTGAAACTAATAATACACTATATGTGAATTAATTGATTTTAAATTTAAAACTAAAACTATATAATTACCAAAACATCATCAAATCATAAAGCAAGACAATCAAATTGACTTAAGATAAAAGCCATGGATATGGATAAGTCATAAACAGTGTACAGATAAAGAAAAGTGCATAAACAATGAATCGTGGAACACCAAAAAAATAAAATTAGATTTAAAAACAAAAGAAAGAAAAGGACTTCAGATGGAACACAGGGGAATACAATCTTTAAAGTGTGCATCATGGAAAGAAGCCAATATCAAAATGAAGTGTGAAAGAATAAGCGAAATAGAGGATAGTGTTATATTACAAAGGCAAGAGTAGATAGTATCAACTATCATAACACAATAAAAAATTAAATTAATTTTTTTTAAAAAGGGTTGTCAAATGTTCAAATGCTGCAGAGAGACAAAGAAAATGTCAAGACTGAAAATGGCCTTTGAATTTAGCAATTATGGTGACCTTGATCTTAATATTAGAGTTGTGTGTGAATCAAAGTCATACTGAAATTAATGTAGTAAAATTAGGAAAGGAGGAGGAAGAGTCAAGGGGAGACTACTCTTTGAAGAAGCTTCCCTCTGCAGAAAAATAAAGAAATGGAATGAGGTCAGGAAGAAATTGTTTTTAAGATGGCAGAGACTTTTTATGTGTCTGTTAGCCATTTGTATGTCTTCACTGGAGAAGTGTCTGTTCATGTCATCTGCCCATTTTTTGACATGATTATCTGCTTTGTGTGTGTTGAGTTTGAGGAGTTCTTTGTAGATTTTGGATATCAGCCCTTTGTCTGTACTGGCATTTGCTAATATCTTCTCCCATTCCGTGTGTTGCCTCATTGTTTTGTTGACTGTTTCCTTTGTTGTGCAGAAGCTTTTGATCTTGATGTAGTCCTAAAAGTTCATTTTTGCTTTTGTTTCCTTTACCTTTGGAGATGTGTTTTGAAAGAAGTTGCTGTGGCTGGTGTCGAAGAGGTTACTGCCTATGTTCTTCTCTAGAATTCTGATGGATTCCTGCCTCACGTTGAAGTCTTTAATCCATTTTGAGTTTATCTTTGTGTATGGTGTAAGAGAATGGTTGAGTTTCATTCTTCTACACATAGCTGTCCAATTTACCCAGCACCATTTATCGAAGAGACTGTCTTTTTTTCTACCTGTATATTTTTTCTTGCTTTATCAAAAATTATTTGACCATAGAGTTGAGGGTCCATATCTTGGCTCTCTGCTCCATTCCACTGGTCTATGTGTCTGTTTTTTCACCAGTACCATGCTGTCTTGGTGATCACAGCTTTGTAGTAAAATTTGGAATCAGGCAATGTGATGCCCCCAGGTTTGTTTTTCTTTTTCAACATTTCCTTAGCAATTCGGTGTCTCTTCTGTTTCCATACAAATGGAAAAAAAAAAAAACAAATTGAAAAATGTTGGTGGAAATTTGATTGAAAGTATAGATTGCTCTAGACAATTCATCATCACTAGCCATGAGGGAGATTCAAATTAAAACCACACTGAACTCTTTCCACAATGTTACTATTATTGATAATGCTATAATAAACATCAGGGAACACATGTCCCTTCAAATCAGTATTTTTGTATCCTTTGGGTAAATACCTAGTAGTGCAACTGCTGGATCATAGGGTTGTTCTGTTTTCAATTTTTGAGGAATCTCCATAACTGTTTTTCAGACTGGCTACACCAGTTTGCATTTCCACCAATAGGGTAAGAAGGTTCTCCTTTCTCTGCATCCTCATCAACATCTGTTATTCCTGTGTTGTTAATTTTAGCCATTCTGACAGGTGTGAGTTGATATCTCATTGTAGTATTGATTTGTTTTTCTTAATGATGAGTGTTGTTGAGCATTTTTCATGCATGTTAGCCATCTGAAAGTCTTCTTTGGAAAAGAAATGTCTATGTCTTCTGCCCATTTCTTAAATTGATTATTTGTTTTTTGGGTGCTGAGTTTGATAAGTTCTTTATAGATTTTGGATACCAACCCTTTATCAAGTCTGTCATTTGCAAATATCTTCTCCAATTGCAAAGGTTGCCTTTGAGTTTTGTTGATTGTTTCCCTTGCTGTGAGGAAGGTTTTTTTTTTTTTTAATTCCTTTTCAGCGTAACAGAATTCATTGTTTATGCACCACATTGACTGATGAATGGATAAAGGTGAGGTGATTAGATAGATAGATGATAGATATAGACATAGATATAAGTTATATATCATATAACTCAGCCATCAAAAAAAAAATGAAATCTTGCCATTTGCAATGACATGGATGATGGTAGATTGCATTATACTAAGCCAAATAAGTCAGTCAGAGAAAGAAAGATACCATATGATTTCCCTTGTGTGTGGAATTTAACAAATTAAACAGATGAACATAGTGGGGGGGGGGGGAAGAAAGGCAAATCATGAAGCAGACTCTTAACTATGGAGACCAAACTGAAGATTACTGGTGAAGCAGTGGGCATGCAAATGGGTTAAATGAGTGATGAGTATTAAGGAGGGCACTTGTGATGAGCACTGGGTGTTGTATGTAAGTAATGAATCTCTAAATTCTACTCTGAAACTATTATACTATATGTTAACTAACTGGTTCTTAAATAATAACTTGAAAAATAAAATAAAATCACAGACTTAAAAAAAAAACCACATTGAGATACCACCTCACCCACTTAGAATGGCCAAAATTAATAAGACAGTAAACACTATGTGTTGGAGAGATTGTGGAGAAAGGGGAACCCTCTTACACTGTTGGAGCAAATGCAAGTTGGTGCAGCCACTTTGGAAAACAGTGTGGAGATTCCTTAAGAAATTAAATATAGAACTACCCGTCAACCCTGCAATTGCACTACTGGATTTTTACCCCAAGGATACAGATGTAGTGAAAGGAAGGGCCACCTGTACCCCAATGTTCATAGCAGCAATGGCCACAGTCGCCAAACTGTGGAAAGATCCAAGATGCCCTTCAACGGATAAATGGATAAGGAATATGTGGTCCATATATACTATGGAGTTTTATGGCTCCATCAGAAAGGATGAATACCCAGCTTTTGTATCAACATGGACAAGACTGGCGAGATTATGCTGAGTGAAATAATTCAAGCAGAGAGAGTCAATTATCATATGGTTTTCCTTATTTGTGAAACATAAGGAATAACACGGAGGACATGGGGAGATGGAGAGAAGGGGGAATTTGGAGGGGGAGATGAACCATGAGAGACTGTGGACTCTGAGAAACAAACTGAGGGTTTGGGAGGGGAGGGAGGTGGGAGGTTGGGTGAGCCTGGTGGTGGGTATTATGGAGGGCACATACTGCATGGAGCACTGGGTGTGGTGCATAAATAATGAATTCTGGAACACTGAAAAGAAATTTAAAAAAATAAAAACTTTAAAATAATAATACTAATAATAAGATGGCAGAGATGAGCATTTTTTATGCCAAGGAGAATAAGGAAATACATAGACAAATTAAGCAAACAAACAAAAAACAATGTTGGAGTGGAGGTGGAATTGAATGATTTCCTCTGTATATAGACAATTGGAAGGTGTAGATGGTAAGACAGATCCCAAATAGGGATTCTGAGTAGCAAGTGTGGTATAATGATGCAGGTGAAAATGCAGAGGGTGCTGGCAGAACAGCTGGTGAATTACTTTCTTCATCATTGCATTCTTGGAGGTTTTACACCATGTCTGCCACACTGTCTACCACAAACTTGGCACCATCACCACCACCAAGTTTAAGTTTAAGAACTACATTTTGTAGAACTTCTTCCTATATAAATAAATCTCAATTATAGTTGGCCAATGAAAGAGATTTGTGTGAAATTTGGAAAGTGGGAAGAAAGAGGGAGCCATTATTCCTAGGAGGTCAAAGTGGCCACATAAGATAGCCTCTAGAATTTCCCCGTAGTCACTTTTTCTCAGTCCTTGGAAAGCTTTCATTCTTTAAGCTCCTCCCACATTCTCATAATCCTTAATTCCTATAGTAAGCCTCTTGTTCCTGTAATACTCACATTGGCTCTTTTCCTAGTCAAAATAAGATGGGTACACCAGGCCTTGTGTTGACACAGCTATCCCCACCCTCTTTGAGAGGAAAAAAAAGAAACATCCAATTATTCTGACCTCTGTTCAACTCTGTTTTCCTTGGCATTGTCATTTGGAAAAATAGCTGAGGACACCTCAGACTCAATTGCCTTTGATTCTTGGATCCCATCACCCTAAAATGCTTCCTGCAATCTTGAGAGCTGACTTCTTGGGTGTCAATCATTCCCACAGTGCTCCTGCATAATTGGATGTTGTCATCTCAGACAAAACCCTCGCATTCCTGGCAGTGCTCATTAACATGAGACAAGTCAGAGTGTATGGGATTGTCATACTTCATGGACTGATCCTGGATCTTCTTTAACACCTTCCTAAGAAGTGATTCATCATGATCACACTCAGTCACTTGTTTAGAGAACAAGAAGATTATTTACTACACTGTTGGGAATCTCATGTCTCAGGTACTGCTGGCTCCAAAGCCGGCTGTATACACAGAGTTTAGCAAATTATTAGGATGTGGCAGAGTTTAAAGATCCACCTTTACCTAGCCTAACAGTAAGTCCTACTTAATTTTGGGCACATGGCGGGGGCCTCATTTACTTGAGTTGTACAGAACCTTGGTTTCTGAATCTTCTCTGGCTCTCTGTTCTCATTCTCTTATTCCAAATAGAGAGGCTGCTTAGGGTTGTGACTCTGAAGCTAGACTACCTGAAATGAAATCCTGATTTGATTTGGGGAAAGCTGCCTAACCTCTCTGTAACTCACCTGTAAAGGAAGAATAATAGTAGGGAGGATTAAAGAAATACTATGTTTCAAGTGCTCAATGTATTCCTGACACATAATAAACCCATGGTAATTATGACTTTGTTGGCTTCCTAAAATCTGATTTCTCTTCCTAATCATTCTTTTATTGACATTACATCAATTTTATCACAAATATGGACCAAATGAGGATGCTTTAGCCTATCATCCCCTTCACCTAATTTACATCTAAAATAACTTTCTTTAAAAAAAAATAACTTTCTTATTTGTGCCTTGTCAAGCTTAAAGTTTGGCCTAACTTATACCTCAAAACTTTTCTGACTACTGTTTTATGATATAAGATCTTCCCCTACCACTTTCTAACCCCATCCTCCATGTCCATCTCCCTGCTCAATACATTCCAGCCTAGTTCCTTGTGTCTCTTAAATACATCAAATAGCTCCTACCACAGAGCCATTTCCCTTGTTCATCTATCCATAAATCTCTTCCCCTGGGAGCATGGCTTGAACCCTCATTACCTTCTAGCCTTTCCCATATGTCACTTTCTAAGTTAGCCCTCCCCTGAACACCTTATACAAAATACCCACCCAACTCGCACTCCTCCTTATCCTACTTTATTTTTCCCCATAGTACTTATCATCATCTTTCATATCATATATTTATTCATTTATTGTCTATTCCTCCTCCCTCCTGTTTGCAATGGAATCTCCTTGCCCATTGGGTAGGAAGATACTTTATCCCGGGTATTAAAAGCATATTAAGATATAGCCTAGCACAGTTGTCCAGACTTTTTCCTCTAATTTGTCCTCTAATTGCAACTTTTTAAAAATCAATTATAACTTTAAAAAGTGTCAAGATAGATCAATCTTCCCAAACAAGGTAAAACAATACTTTATTGTCTTATGAATAAATTTTCTAGTGAGGTTACTATTTTATCCTTTGTCAATAGTTAAACAAGAGGCAGGAGGAATACAGAAAAAGAAAGTGGTAAATATTAAAAGAAATAAAAGAGACTATCTGTGTGTGTATAAAAAATGATAGGAAAAAGGAATATTGATCAACAGATATCTAGAGTTGAGATATTGTACAACTTCACTAATGTCCAAATTGAGAGCTGTAACACACTGGGTTGGGTTGCAGAAAGACTCCACGTTGGTACCTGAAAAATCCTAATCATAGTGATATGTTCCATCTCTACTGAGTTAATGTCACTACTGGATTAATTACATACTGAAGTTATCTTTCTGATGGAGAAACAAAAAACAAATCTCATTCCAGAGTCCACAAAGTCTCAGGCAAAGATCATGAGGTCCTATTTTATATACAACGTTTGGTGGGGGTGTTTTTTGATTTAAAATAAAAAAAAAACTTTTCAGCCACTGGCTACCTGAACAAAATTTAAGAATAATAATCAAATAAAATAATAAATAAATACTTCTTACTTTGAAACAGTTATATATTAACAAGAAGTTGCAAATATATACAATTTCCCTATAAAGAAACTTTTATCAGGTTTCTCCCCCTTGATGTTATTTTTAAATGTTTCAGCTTTTTAGAAGAATTTTTTTTACAAGAAGCAAATTTTTTTTATTTCTTTTCAGTGAATAGAAGAAATATTTCTTTAAATGCATTTTAATAGACATCTCCAGGTAATTCTCATGTAGTTTGTCCTTGGATAATGTTCTGTGAAACACTGCTTTAGTGCTCATAGGCTACAAATAATCATTTGTTTCTTTATCCTTTCAAAATAATTAATTAGTTAATTAATTAATTCTACTTAGTTAACATCTAGTGTAATATTAGTTTCATCAGTAGAATTTAGTGATTTATCATTTGCACATAATACCCAGTACTCATCACAACTGCTTTTCTGAATAACCATCAACCACTTAACAAATCCCCTCACCCACCTCCCCTCCAGTACCCTTCACTTTGTCTTCTATAGTTAAGAGTCTCTTACGGTTTGCCTCCCTCTCATTTTTTCCGTGCCCCTATTTCATCCACTTTGTTTCTAAAATTCCACATTTGAGTGAAATTACATGACATTTGTCTTTCTTTTACTAATTTTGCTTAGTATAATATACTCTAACTCCATCAACATTGCTGCAAATGGCAAGATTTCCTTCTTTTTATGGCTGAGTAATATTCCATTGTATATATAGCACATCTCCTTTATCCATTCTTCATTCAATGGACATTTGGGCTCTTTCCATAATTTGGCTATTATAAATAATTCTGCTATAAACATTGGGGTGCAAACACCCTTTCAAATCACTATTTTTGTATCCTTTCAAAATACCTAACCATGTAATTACTGGTCATAAGGTAATTTTCTTTTTAACTTTTTGAGGAAACTCCATACTGTTTTGCAGAGTGGCTATATCAATTTGCATTCCCACCAAGAGTATAAGAGGGTTCCCCTTTCTCCACATCCTTGCCAACATCTGTTGTTTGTTGTGTTGTTAATTTTAGCACTTCTGACAGATGAGAGGTGGTATCTCATTGTAGTTTTGATTTTTATTTCCCTGATGATGAGTAATGCTGAGCATTTTTTCATGTGTCTATTATCCATTAGTATTTCCTCCTTGGAAAAATGTCTATTTATGTCTTCTGCCCTTTTCTTAACTGGATTATCTTTTTGGGAGGTGTTTAGATCAATAAGTCCTTTGTAGATTTGGATACTAACCCTTTATCAGGTATGTCATTTGCAAATATCTTCTCCCATTCCATAGGTTGCCTTTTAATTTTGTTGATTATTTCCTTCAATGTGCAGAAGCTTTTTATCTTGATGAAGTCCCAATAGTTAATTCTTGCCTTTGAAGTCTGTCTAGAAAGAAGTTGTTACAGCTGATGTCAAAGAGGTTGCTGTTTGTTCCCATCTAGGATTTTGATGGTTTCCTGTCTCATATTGATGTCTTTCATCCATTTTGAATTTATTTTTGTGTATGGTATAAGAAATTGATCCACATTTATTCTTCTGCATGTGGCTGTCCAGTTTTCCCAACACCATTTGTTGAAGAAGCTATCTTTTTTCCATTTGATAATCTTTCCTGCTTTGTTAAAGATTATTTGACCATAGACTTGAAGATCCACTTCCAGGTTCTCCATTCTGTTCCATTGATCCATGTGTCTGTTTTTGTGCCAATACCATTGTGATATTTCCTAATTTTTTCTTGTGGTTGACTTCCAATTTCATAGCATTGTGGTCATAAAATATGCATGGTATAATCTTAATCTTTCTGTACTTGTTGATGCCTGATTTATGACCCACTATGTGGTCTGTTATAGAGAATGTCTCATGTGCACTCTAAAAGAAGAGATACAAATGGCTAACAGACATATGAAAAAAATTTTCATCATTATTAGCCATCAGGGAGATTTAAATCAAAACCACATTGAGATACAACCTTACACCAGGTAGAATGGCCAAAATTAACAAGACAGGAAACAACAAGTGTTGGAGTGGGTGTGGAGAAAGAGGAACCCTCTTGCACTGTTGGTGGGAATGCAAGTTGGTGCAGCCACTTTGGCAAACAGTGTGGAGATTCCTTAAGAAATTAAAAATAGAACTTCCCTATGACCCTGAAATTGCACTACTGGGTATTTCCCCCAAAGATACAGTTGCAGTGAAAAGAAGGTCCACCTGTACCCCAATGTTCATAGCAGCAATGGCCACAGTCGCCAAACTGTGGAAAGATCCAAGATGCCCTTCAACGGATGAATGGATAAAGAAGATATGGTCCATATATACTATGGAGTATTATGGCTCCATCAGAAAGGATGAATACCCAACATGGACAGAACAGGAGGAGACTATGCTGAGTGAAACAAGACAAGCAGAGAAGGTCAATTATAATATGGTTTCACTTACTTGTGGAGCATAAAGAATAACACGGAGGACATTGGGAGAAGGAGAGGAGAAGTGGGTTGGGGAAAATTGGGGCGGGGGAGATGAAGGATGAGGGACTATGGACTCTGAGAAACAAACTGAGGGTTTTGGAGGGGAAAAGGGTGGGGGATTGGGTGATCCTAGTGGTGGGTATTATGAAGGGCACGTATTGCATGGAGCACTGGGTGTGATGCATAAATAACAAATCTTAGAACACTGGAAAAATAAAATATAGTTTAAATTAAAAAAATAAAGAATGTGTATTCTCTTGCTTTAGGATGAAATTTCCTGAATATATTTATTAAATCCATCTGGCCCAGTGTGTCATTCAAAGCCATTCCTTCCTTGTTGATTTTCTGCTTAGATGATCTGTCCATTACCCTAACAGGGGTGTTAAAGTCCCCTACTATTTTTATATTAGTATCAATGAGTTTCTTTATGTTCATTATTGTTTTATATATTTGGGTGCTCTTAAGTTGGGAGCATAAATACTTACAATTGTTAGATCTTCTTGTCGGATAGTACCTTTTATTATGATATAGTGCTCTTCTTCATCTTTTGCTACAGTCTTTGGTTTAAAACCTAGTTTCTCTGATAATGGCAGACTCCAACTTTCTTTTGATGCCCATTAGCATGGTAAGTGGTTCTCCTTCTCCTCACATTCAAACAGCATATGTCTTTAGTCCATGATGAGTCTCTTGTAGGCATAATATGGAAGGATCTTGGTTTTTTGTCCTTTCTGACACCCTAAGTCTTTTGATTAGAGGATTTAGGCCATTTACATTCAGAGTATTATTGATAGATATGAATTTAGTGCCATTTTATTACATACGGTCATTGTTTCTGGAGATTCTTTGAAGTCTTTTGGTCTCTCTTTCCCATTCAAAGAGTCCCCTTTACTATTTCTTGCAGGGCTGGCTTATTGGTCAGAAACTTCTTTAGTTTTTGTTTGTCTGGGAAACTCTTAATCTCTCTTTCTATTCTAAATGACAGCCTTGCTGAAAAAGTACTCTTGGCTGGAGATTTTCTGATTCAACACTTTGAATATATCATTCCACTCCCTTCTGGCCTGTCATGTTTATGTGGAGATGTTTGCTTCTTTAAAAAAAAAAATTATTATGTTATGTTAGTCACCATACATCATTAGTTTTTAATGTAGTTTTCCATGATTCATTATTTGCATATCACCATATGATTCTCTCAATTGATCCAAAAAAAAATAAATTGACAAAATACAGCATCCTTTCCTGATTAAAACTCTTCAGAGTGTAGGGATAGAGGGAACATTTCTCAATTTCATAAAACCTTCTATGAAAAGCCCACAGCAAATATTATTATCAATGGGTAAAAGCTTAGAGCTTTTCCCTTAAGATCAGGAACATGACAAGGATGCCTACTCTTGCCACTATTGTTCAACAAGGTGTTAGAAGTCCTACCATCAGCAATCAAACAACAAAAAGAAATAAAACGTATTCAAATTGGCAAAGAAGAAGTCAGGCTCTCTCTCTTCCCGGATGACATGATACTTTATGTGGAAAACCCAAAATGTTCCACCCCAAAATTACTAGAACTCATACAGCAGTTCAGCAATGTGGCTGGACACAAAATCAATGCACAGAGATTACTTGCTTTTCTATACATTGTTAAAGTAACTGTAAATAGAGAAATTAGGGAATCGGTTCCATCTATAATAGCACCAAAAACCATAAGATACCTAGGAAATACCTAGGTATCTTATGGTTAGGAAAAACCTAACTAAAGATGTAAAGGATCTATACTCTAGAAACTACAGAACACTTATGAAAGAAATTGAAGAAGACACAAAAAGGTGCAAAAACATTCCATGCTCATAGATTGGAAGAATAAAAATTGTTAAAATGTCTATGCTTCCCAGAGCAATCTACACTTTAAATGCATCCCTATCAAAATATCAATGAAGGGGCAGGGGGTGGGAGGTTGGGGGAACCAGGTGGCCTAATATAACATGATTTAAAAAAAAAAAAAAGGCAGATTAGAGCACACCTTGTAAAAACTCCCCACATTCTGGACAAGATCCAAACACTCCCCACTGCACACAAAGAGAAACTCTGCAGAGGACTGATCTAAGGAAAAGCCAAAACTCAGCAACAGAGTCCATGTAGCACACACATCAGAGACACTTCATGAGGTTCCAGGCTCTGGACAGTATATGACGTCTTTTTTAAAAAAAATTTATCTTAAAATATTTAATTTATCTTTGCATGCATGTGCATGCATGAGAGAGAAAGAAGGAGAAAGAGAAAGAGAGAGAAAGCATGAGCAGGGGGGAAGGGCAGAGGGAGAAGCAAATTTCCATTGAGCAAGATCACAAAGAAGGGCTCGATCCCAGGATCCTGGGAACACAACCTGAGCCAAAGGCAGATGATTAACTGAGCCACCCAGGCACCTAGTATATGACTTCTAAATAAAGCCATTACTCTCAGGACTAGGAAACATAGCAGGTTTTCCTAACACAAAAAGGAAGGGAAAAATGAAGCAGGGGGATATCGGAGGGGAAGGGGAAGATGAACCATGAGAGAAACAAACTGAGGGTTTTAGAGGGGAGAAGCATATGGGGGGACGGTTTGGCCTGGTGGTAGGTATTAAGGACGGCACATATTGCATGGAGCACTGGGTGTGGTGCAAAAACAATAAATACTGTTATGCTGAAAAGAAATAAAAAATTTAAAATAAATAAATAAATAAATAAATAAAATATATCTTTGGAGAGATTTGCTTCTAATCATATTTGTCTTTCCTTGTAAGTTAGGAATTTCCTTTCCCTTGATGCTTTTAAGATTTTTTTCCTTATCTCTGTATTTTACAATTACTATGATATGTCTGGGTATTGACCTGCTTTTGATGATTTTGATGGAGTTCTCTGTGCCTCCTGAATTTGGATGTCTTTTTCTTTCCCCAGATTAGGGACGTTTTCACCCATACTTTGCACAAATAAGCCTTCTGCATTCTTTCCCCTGTCTTCTACTTCCCTTAGTCTACATTCATGATCCCATATTTTCCTCTTCCCTTTCCTTTTGGCTCCATTATTTTTCATAATTTTACCTTCTATATTACTTATACATTCCTCTACTTCTTCCATCTTTGTGGTCCTTAAATACAGTTGGTTTTGTATCTCAATTATAGAATTTTTAGTCTAGACTGATTCATTTTAGGCCCATTATCTCTGCTGTAAGGGACTTCCTGATGTTCTACACTTTTCTCAAGCCCAGCTAGTATCCTTGTGATTGTCATTTTAAATTCTGGATCAGGACTATTTCTTATATCTCTTTTGAAAAGATCCCTGGCCATGACCCTTCCTTTTTCTTCCTTTTGGAATGAATTTCTCCATCTTTGCTTTTTATCTGTCTCTGTCATCTTTTTTTAATGTTAAAATAAGTCCTTTTTTATTATTTTTTATTATGTTATGTCATCATACAGTATATTATTAGTTTTTGATATAGTGTTCCATGATTCATTGTTTATGCATTACACCCAGTGCTTTATGCAATATGTGCCCTCCTTAATACCTACCACCAGGCCAAACCGTCCCCCCATATGCTTCTCCCCTCTAAAACCCTCAGTTTGTTTCTCTCATGGTTCATCTTCCCCTTCCCCTCCGATATCCCCCTGCTTCATTTTTCCCTTCCTTTTTGTGTTAGGAAAACCTGCTATGTTTCCTAGTCCTGAGAGTAATGGCTTTATTTAGAAGTCATATACTAGGTGCCTGGGTGGCTCAGTTAATCATCTGCCTTTGGCTCAGGTTGTGTTCCCAGGATCCTGGGATCGAGCCCTTCTTTGTGATCTTGCTCAATGGAAATTTGCTTCTCCCTCTGCCCTTCCCCCCTGCTCATGCTTTCTCTCTCTTTCTCTTTCTCCTTCTTTCTCTCTCATGCATGCACATGCATGCAAAGATAAATATTTTAAGATAAATTTTTTTTAAAAAAGACGTCATATACTGTCCAGAGCCTGGAACCTCATGAAGTGTCTCTGATGTGTGTGCTACATGGACTCTGTTGCTGAGTTTTGGCTTTTCCTTAGATCAGTCCTCTGCAGAGTTTCTCTTTGTGTGCAGTGGGGAGTGTTTGGATCTTGTCCAGAATGTGGGGAGTTTTTACAAGGTGTGCTCTAATCTGCTTTTTTTTTTTTTTTAAATCATGTTATATTAGGCCAGATCCTATTTGTACTGGAGCTGAAGATTTGCAGCACTCTACGATCAGTAGATTTGGTGCATGTTGGGGATTTATTGTCATTATAATTAACTTTAATCAATGTGACCCATGAGCAAACTGAGCCAGAACCAAGGAATTCTTCAAGTAGACTAATCACAGGTTAACTTGTACAGTATTTGATGTCCAGAGAAGCTGATCAATCCAGAGCACAATATCTTACATATAATTTAGGCTCTCAAAACAAACTGGTAAAAGGAACATTCATGTTGATGATATAATCCACAAAATGGACATAGAAAATATCAAAATTTCAACAAATGCAAAAAAAAAAAGATAGATTTTTTTTAGTTTAAAAAAGTAGAAATTTCTGCCTCTTTTTTTATTTAAATTCAATTAACCGAGGTATAGTACACCATTAGTTTTTGATATATAATATTCAACGATTCATTAGTTGAATATAACATGCAGTGATCATCATATCACATGCCCTCTTTGCCTCTTACCGAATGGCTCTTTGGCTTCAAGCATTTGAATTAATTCTTTTAAATTTTATAACTACCCTCTGAAGGAAACTCCCCATATTTATGGAAATAATAAGTCACATAACTACTGAGTGGCAGAGGCAGGAATCCAATCTAAATTTGTCAAATTCCAAGATTTATGCTCTTAATAACTAGGCTAAACAAGTTTGCTAATAGATTTTGTTTTAGTCTTTAGGGAGAACCCAAGAAACATTTCTTCAAGAGTCCTACCCTGTATGTAGGGGTGGTTCAACATTTGCAAATCAATCAGTGTCATAGAACAAATCAATAAGAGAAGAAAGAAAAACCACATGGTCCTCTCAACTGATGCAGAAAAAGCACTTGACAAGATACAGCATCTGTTCCTGATTAAAATGATTCAAACTATAGGGATAGAGGGAACATTCCTCAACTTCATAAAATCTATCTATGAAAAACCCACAGTGAATATCATCCTCAATGGGGAAAAGCTGACAACCTTCTCTTTGATATCAGGAACACAACAAGGATGTACACTCTCACCACTGTTGTTTGACATAGTAATAGAAGTCCTAGCAACAGCAATCAGAAAACAAAGAGAAATAAAATGTATTCAAATTGACAATGAAGAAGTCAAACTCTCTCTTTTCGCAGATGACATCATACTTTATATGGAAAACCCAAAATTCTCCACCCCCAAACTACTAGAACTCATACAGCAATTCAGTCATGTGGCAGGATACAAAATCAATTTACAGAAATCAGTTGCTTTCTTATAAACTAACAATGAAAATACAGAAAGGGAAATTAGAGAATTGATTCCATTTACTATAGCACCAAGAACCATAAGATACCTGGGAATAAACCTAACCAAAGAGGTAAAGGATCTGTACTGGAGGAACTACAGAACACTCATGAAAGAAACTGAAGGAGACAGAAAAAGATGGAAGACCATTCCGTGCCATAGATTGGAAGAATAAACATTGTTAAAGTGTCTATACTGCCTGTAGCAATCTATACTTTCAATGCCATTCCAATCAAAATTCCACCAGCATTTTTCAAAGAGTTGGAACAAACAATCCTAAAATTTGTATGGAACCAGAAGAGACCACGAATTCCTAAGGAAATGTCAAAAAAGAAAAACAAACCTGGGGGTATCATGTTGCCTGATTTCAAGCTTTACAACAAAGCTGTGAACAACAAAGACAGCATGGTACTGGCACAGAAACAGAAACATAGACCAGTGGAACCGAGTAGAGATCCCAGATATGGACCCTCAACTCTATCGTCAAACAACCTTTGGCAAAGTAGGAAAAAATATCCAGTGGAAAAAAGACAGTCTCTTCAATAAATGGTGCTGGGAAAATTGGGCAACTATGTGTAGAGGAAAGAAACTCGACCGTTCTCTTACACCATACACAAAGATAGACTCAAAATGCATGAAAGACCTCAGCATGAGGCAGGAACCCATCAGAATTCTAGAGGAGAACATAGGCAGTAACTTCTTTGACATGGGCCGCAGCAACTTCTTCCAAGATATGTCTCCAAAGACAAAAGAAACAAAAGTGTAAATGAACCTTTCAGACTTCATCAAGATCAAAAGCTTCTGCACAGCAAAGGAAACAGTCAAAAAAACAAAACAAAACAAAACAAAAACAAAAACAAAAAAGATGCAACCCATGGAATGGAAAAAGATATTCGCAAATGACGGTACAGACAAAAGGCTGATATCCAAGATCTATAAAGAACTTCTCAAACTCAACACACACAAAACAGATAATCATGTCAAAAAATGGGCAGAAGACTTGAACAGACACTTCTCCAATGAAGACATACAAATGGCTAACAGACACATGAAAAAATGTTCCTCATCATTAGCCATCTGGGAGATTTAAATCAAAACCCCATTGAGATACCACCTTACACCTGTTAGAATGGCCTAAATCAACAAGACAGTAAAAACATGTGTTAGAAAGGATGTGGAGAAAGGCGAATCCTCTTGCACTGTTGGTGGGAATGTTAGTTGGTACAGCCACTTTGGAAAACAGTGTGAAGATTCCTCCAAAAATTAAAAATAAAGCTGCCCTATGACCCTGCAATTTCACTACTAGGCATTTACCCTAAAGATACAGATATAGTAAAAAGAAGGGCCATCTGCACCCCAATGTTCATAGCAGCAATGGCCACAGTCACCAAATAGTGGAGAGAACCAAGATGCCCATCAAGAGACAAATGGATAAAGAAGATGTGATCCGTACATACTATGGAGTATTATGCCTCCATCAGAAAGGATGAATACCCAACTTTTGTATCAACATGGATGGGACTGGAAGGGATTATGTTGAGTGAAATAATTCAAGCAGAGAGAGTCAATTATCATATGGTTTCACTTATTTGTGGAGCATAAGGAATAACATGGAGGACATGGGGAAATGGAGAGAAGTGAGTTAGGGGAGATTGGAGGGGGAGATGAACCATGAGAAACTGTGGACTCTGAGAAACAAACTGAGGGTTTTGGAGGGGTGTGGGGTGGGAGGTTGGGTGAGCCTGGTGGTGGGTATTATGGAGGGCACATATTACGTGGAGCACTGGGTGTGGTGCATAAACAATGAATTCTGGAACACTGAAAAGAAATTTAAAAAATAAAAAAATAAAAAAGAGTCCTACCCTGTGTTTGCCTTGAATTATTCTGCATGGACCAGACTTAGGAAATGTGTGTGAGAAAGCCCCTTGCAGAGGTCTAGCCTCTCATCTTGTGGCAAAGACCTCAACCCCCACTCTCCATGAGTCCATTTGCCTCTCAAGCCATAACCATCTCAAAAATGAATAGAATGTCATCTTTGAACATCTTAAAAAGCTAGGTGTCTCCCCAGATCTGCCACTTATGGCATCCCTTCTTGAAGAGTAGTGGTCAAACTCTGCCTCAGATCATAGTTTGTGGCAATGCCAAGCTGAGACCCCTCTTCTCCACTCCATCTTTGCAGCTAGCTTCCCCACTCTGATACCTGGGAGCTGGGAGCTCTGCCACGCTCAGGCACTCCCAGTCTTTCTGTGACTCTTGAGGATCCTGAGACCACACTGATCCAGCGAGGATTCCACCCCTCACTTAGCCACTGGAGCAACTGTTACAGAGAACACAGACTGGATCCCGGCAAAAAAAAAAAAAAAAAAAAAAAAAACACAACAACAACAACAACAACAAGCAGCACTTGGAGACCTTGGAGGATCAGAGGTTTATTTTACACCAGCAGGCTCAGAGGAGAGTAATCTCTCAAGGTCTGAGCCCAAACAAAGGGGGTAGTTTAGACACTTTTACTTCCATATGTGTGCCACTCTTGTGGCTGTGGCTGGTGAGGCTAGGAGAAAACCTGGAATGGCCCTGGGGCTGGGACTGGTATTCCTCTGCTTGACTGGTCAGCCTCCTCAGAACACATACTTTCCTTTTTTTTTTTTTATGCCCCCTTAAACACCTGGTTTAGAGGTCATCATCTTTATTACCTATGGGATGATAGTGAATAATGAGCAACTGGAGCCTGATCTTGGCAATTTGAGCAGTGATAAACCTGGTAAGGGCATGAAAAATACAAGGACCAAATGCTACTATGAGGAGGAACAACATACCAGGTAGCAGAAGACCAGGACTGACTGGGGTCAGAAAACCCATAGTGAAATGCACTTGGAAGTAGACAGCGGAGGGCCAATAAAAGTGGGATTCCTGGACTTAGTTAGAGGGAGCCATTGTGGCTATCCCAACAGCAGATAAATCCTGTGGACAAGTAAGTGTAGTAATACACCCTAGGGTCACTCATTGAACAACAATAGCAAGTCTCTGAGGGGAAGTCCAGTCAGAAGGGGCAACAGTGAGAGTCTGACCCCTAGAATGAGGAATACTATGCCAATGAGAACTGGGGACCGTGACAAGCAAGTGTCCATCACCTGGTGGGATCTCCTTAGAGACAAAGCCGGAGTGGGTCTATGGGGTTTGGCTGGACTTTTCACTGGTGTGGCTCTTCATCTGAATGATGGGCTTCTTTTATTTTGGAGTGGTGGACCCATGGGGTGGCACAAGAAAACTTAAGGGTAGTAGGGATGGTTAGAACAACAGTGTAAGGCCCTGTCCATTGTGGTTTGAGGAGTCCCTTTTCCAATCTTTGATCTACACTGAGTCTCCTGCCTGGAAAGAGTGAACCTGGGGCCCTAAGGAGATTAGGGCCCTCTCAGTGGTGTACCTTTGTAGTATATTTAGGGTGGCCCCTGGGGCCTGAAGTTGTCTTTTTATCTCTTTATCCCCAATCTGATGTAAGTTTCCTGGAAGTCTCCCCAGGTGTGGGGGCGGCTGGCCATATACTAATTGGAAAGGGGAGTAACTGAGTCTCCTGGGTGTGCAGCGGGCACACAGGAGGGCCAGGAGTAGCAGATCTGGCCTGGGAAGCTAGTCTCCTGACAAAACTTTGCTGAAGTTCCCTTGAGGGTGAAATTCATTTGCTTTGTTTTCCCTGAGCTTTGGGCCTCCTAGGCGGTGTGAAGCCTCCAGGTGATGTTGAAAGATTTGGTTAAGACCCGTACAATGTCTGCTATAAATATGGGTCTATTGTTACTATGGATTGCTAATGGCAGGCCAAACCAAGGCATGATTTTCCATAAGAAATAAAACTTTGGCTACTTCCCCGCTTCACTCTTTCCTGGTCAGGAAGGCCTTGACCCACCCAGAGAATATGCACATTATCACTAGAAGGTATCTGAACTCCCTGTTGAGCTGCACATCTATGAAGTCTATTTTTAGCTCTTTGAAATGGGTTACTCCCATCCTCTGGACACCTGGCAGCGGCCACAGTATAGGCCAAGTATTATTTTAGCATATGTTATGTTTTGCTCACTGTTTGATCAACTTAGTGCTTACAGCTGGCTGATGTAGTAGTCCTTTTTGAGAAGGGCCTCTAATGTATTTTTTTCCAGGAGGGTGAGTTGGTGATATTTTTTGACTAGATACCCTCCTGTTGCTGTTGCGATGAAGACACGCTCATCTGGCATCACCAATCATCCCTTTTTAGTTAGGATGAACCCTTCAGCCATGGCCCTTTTTTTTAAGTGTAACTAAGCAGAGGGATTTCTTCGGTGGCGGGGGGAGGGCCTCTCAGGGCCATGGTAAGGGAAGGGGCTTTGTCCATGCCCTTACTGGCTGCAGTCTTGGCAGCCTCATCTGCCAGACAATTTTCGCACACTATGGGGTCGTCTTCTTTCTGGTATCCCTTACAGTATAGGATTGCTACTTCTTTTGGAAGGCAGATAGCTTTGAGGTGTTTTATAATCTCTTTGTTTTTGATAGCTTTTTCTGCAGCAGTTAGGAGGCCCTCTCCTTGTAGATGGCCCGCTGTATATGCACAGTAGCAAAGGCATACAGAGTTTGTGTGGATGTTGACCCGCTTGCCTTCACTGAGGGTGAGGGCTCAGTCTAAGAAATATAGTTTAGTCTGTTGTGCTGATCATTCTGTTGATTATGTCTTAACCTCTAGGACTTTAGTGGTTGTGGTTATTGTAATAATCCACTTTCTGGGCACCCTCTTGTAGGTAACTGCTGCCATTGCTGAACAGCATGAGCTCTGGATGTTTCATGGCTTGATCCCATAAATCTGGATGCTTCATGTAGACTTTACCAGTTACTGTGGAGCAGTTATGGTCTGGTTCGCCCTCTTCCATGGGGAAAGGGTTGCTGGGTTTAATGCCCTTACTGTTTTAAGGATGGCCCATGGATTCTCACAGAGGAGCCCTTGGTATTTTGCTAGCCAAGAGTTGGAAAGGAAGCGGTGCCCCTGTGTGTTCATGAGAGTCACAAATGCATGAGGGACCTTGACATTAATTTCTTGCCCCAGGGTGAGCTTGTCTGCCTCCTTAATGAGTAAGAAGGACTATGGCTACTAGTGCCTTGAGACACAGTGGCAATCCTGCTGCCACAGAGTCCAGACAGATACGCAACTCGCCATTGCCAGGGCATGACAGACTGGGTGAGTATACTGAGCACTCTTTATGTACAAAGAGATTGAAGGTATTTTTTATATTTGTTAGGCACAAGGCTGGAGGCCACCTCAGGGAAGCCTTTATCTCTGTGAAGGCAGAATTTGTTTTCTCAGTCCAGGCAGGGGGTTCTTGACTTGGTCCCCCTAAGATTACAGAGGGGTCTTGTTATTGTTGAGAACACAGGAATCCAGATGAGGCAGAATCCTGCAGCCCCCAGGAATTCTCATAGGCTCCTTTTTGTCTGGGGTTATGGCAAGGAGATAACTTTTTTCGTCTGGCCCTAGTTCTCTTTTCTCTTGGGTGAGGAGGAAACCAAGGTATTGAACCTGTTTTGGACAGATTTGTGTCTTCTTCCATGTGATTCAGTATCCCAAGTTTGACAGGAGCTGTAGGAGGTCCTTTGTGTCTTTTGTGTAGTCTTTTTGTGTGTCACTGTCGAGGAGGAGGTAATCCACATACTGGAAGAGGGTGTATGGATTTGGGAACACTGGGTGCAGGGAGATGGCTACCTTGTTGATGGCCCACAGGTCCTGGACTGGTCTGTAACCCCCTCCTGTCTTCTTAACTGGCAGGAATGGGGGTATTCTGGGCCATTTGGCACTCAATTAGGAGGCCAATTGGCACTTAATTAGGATATCCACTTCTTTGAGTCTGGCCAGTTGTTTGTGAATGCCAATCTTAGCTTCTTGTGGAAAGGGGTATTGCCTTTGCCTCTGGGGTTGGGCTCCCAGCATCAGTTCAACAATGACAGGAGGCTGATTCTGACTAGTCCAGGTGGGTTGCCTTTAGCCCATACTGAAGTTGAGCCTGAACTCTGGTGGGCCATTTGACTGGGCCTGGGCACAAAATACTACACTTGACCTTAGCCAAAAAGCTGAGAAGCGATGGGCCTGAGCACAGAATAGCCACTATTTTTTTTTCCCTTGGTGTGGTATTGTTAGTACCAGAGACCTTGTCTCTTCTTGCCCTGGGTTGATTCGGAGGTTGGTGTGCCCAGTGCGTTCAAAGGCTATTTGAGCCCCAGGCTTGGAGTGTATGTCTCAGCCCAGAAGGCAGATAGGGCAATCAAGTAGATAAAGGAATTTATGTCAGACCTGTGGCCCCTGAGTTTACACTGAAGAGCCTGGCAAAAGGGCTGTTCTATTTTCTGTGTTCTGGTAGCTCCAAGGATGTTGCACTTCTCTTGCTGAAAGGGGCCATTCGGGAGGTGACAACAGAGTACTTGGCCCCAGTATCAACCATAAAATTCACTGGTTGGCCCCTTATTTTTATTATGCCTGTAGGCTCATGGGGACCAAGGAGAAGAGAGCCCAGATCCCTCGGTCTGAGTCTATTTCTGCAAGGCCTACGAGTTCCCCTTTTTGGGGGTTTTTTTCTTGTGGCAGCTGGGCTCCTGAGCCTTTCCCTGGTTGGAAACATACATTTTTCCAATGTCCCTCTTCTCTGCAATAGGTACATTGATCCCTGGCCAAGGGGATTCTGGGTTTCCCCACTTTTGGTGGTTGGGCTTCTCTGCCTTATAGACCTGCCAATAGGGCCACTTTGAAAACCCTTTCCCAGAATGAGCAGGTGGGCTCATGTGTCCAGTTGAGGGGGTTGGTGGTGGAGAAAGGTTGATAATACATCATGGATTGGCTGGGTTGGACCGTCCTGTCTTTATCATTCCTCTTGTGTTCTCACTTCTCTTATACCAGCATTTGGAGGGTGGTTGGCCTAACCTGGGGCACAGCCTGGCTGCTGGTCCTGGAGAAAGTGGATCCCCTGGGCCTGGGGCACCAAGGAGACTGATGGTGGTGGAGTGTCTGGAACTGGAGGGGGACAGGTGTAGACAGCCTTGGGGATGTATATGGAGGGGGCAGGATCAGCTTAGCTTTGGGAACTCCAGCTAAAATCTGTGGAGGCTGGGGCTTCTGTCAGTCTTTTTGGGCCACTTGGATGAGGCAATTAAGACCCTGGCCTGTCCCTGCCTATTGCAAGCAAATTGCACCCAGGGGGGAAGGTCTGGAAAATTTCTAGCCAGGAGACAATGCATGGAAACTAGTCGAGGTGTCCTGGCTCCCCTGTTACAACTAGCCACACCTGATGAACTGTTGGAACATCTAATGTCCTTTTTGAAGGCCATCCAACATTAAAGGTGGGTCATTCTGGGACGCCTGGGTGGCTCAGTTGGTTAAGCAGCTGCCTTCGGCTCAG
>NW_022631136.1:2472533-2491810 GCF_010015895.1 Lontra canadensis | reverse complement strand
GGGACGCCTGGGTGGCTCAGTTGGTTAAGCAGCTGCCTTCGGCTCAGGTCATGATCCCAGAGTCCTGGGATCGAGTCCCACATCAGGCTCCTTGCTCATCAGGGAGCCTGCTTCTCCCTCTGCCTCTGCCTGCCATTCTGTCTGCCTGTGCTCTCTCTCTCTCTCTCTCTGGCAAATAAATAAATAAAATCTTAAAAAAAAAAAAAGGTGGGTCATTCTAACTCATATAGGGTTTTCAATTTGCCAGGTTACACCTTAAGTGCATAGTCTTCTGAAAAACCCTTTCTGGAATTTTTGATCATACATTCTAGGACTGTAGGTTTACTCTGCCTGATCCCACAGTGATGTTCCCTTGTGCAGTGGTGCAGAGACAAAGTGTTGTGGGTGCCCCACCAGAGGAAAGATCAATCAGATGGCTGCCTGTCCACCCTCCCAGAGGAGACTTGGGTGACTCTTAGCCATAGCAAGTCCATATAAACCCTGGATTGATGCCCCAAAGGGCTTGCCATAGACCCTATGAAGTCATCACAGAAAGATGTTGGGGCTTACTCAGACTCTGTAGTCTCAAGACCTTGGAGCCACAGAATCAGTCCGTCTGAAAAGTCAGGTCAAATGCACATTTACTCATGCATTCACACCAAAGTTATTACACTTCCTCCCTCCCCAGGAGGCCCTGACCTGTGGAATTCCTTTTGGAAATTCCTTTCTGTCCCCCCTTTTGGGGGGTTCTTGACCTGAAGGACCTCCCCCCAGGAAGCCCTACCTGTGGAATTCCTTTCAGAAATTCCTTTCTGTCCCCCCTTTCAGGGGGCTTCCTGATCTGAGGGACCTCCCTCCCTAGCAAGCCCTTCATGTGAGACCTCTAGGAGGTCTCTGGGAGGTGATCAAGCTCCCACTTCCACCCTGACAGGTGGTCTAACTAGTCCTGGGGCCCCAGGCCTTATGGGAATCTGATGTTGGAACCAGATGCTCACCTGCCAAGTCTCTTTTGAACCTGGTGGGAACCACAGAGTTGAGCCAGTCCAAGGCAACCAGGTGGGAGACTGCCAAAGATTAGGCAGAGTGTGCCTTCCCCAATACAACCCCTCATTCCATCACCACCCTGCCATTGCCCCCAAACCGGTGGCAAAAATGGGCCAGAGCAGTTGGGTTCCCAGTCAGGGAACCAAATGTTATGGAACACAGCCTGGATCCTGAACAAAAAAACCAAGTGGCACTCAGAGACCTTGGAGGATTGGAGGTTTAAATTACACTGGTGGGCTCAGAGGAGAGCAATATCTCAAGGTCTGAGCCCAAGCAAAAACAAAGGGGATAGCTTAGACACTTTTACCTTCATATCTGTGCCACTCTTGTGACTGCAGCTGGGGCTGATGGAGCTAGGGGAAGACCTGGAATGGCCTTGGGGCCAGAACTGGGACTCCCCTGCTGGATTGGTCAGCCACTTCAGAACACAGATTTTCCTTATCACAATGTCCTTCCATGGAGCAGACTTCTAAAACTTCTGATTTTGTTCTCCATTGTTCTCTCACTTGCCAGGAGCTGGCCCCTCCCCCCACAATCTATTCTCCCGTATATCACCTCAGATTCACTTCTCTGCATGTTCTATCTCCCAGAAAGTGGTCCCTTTTCTGTTCATAGAACTGCTGCTATTCTTCTCTTCAATCTCCTGTTGAGTTTGTAGGTGTTCAGAATGGTTTGATAACTGTCTAGCTGAATGCCTGGCACCAGATGAAATTTAGGTCTTCTACTCCTCTGCCATCTTGCTCCTCCCCTCTTTAAGTACACTTTAAAGTGAAATGTATTCTGCTGTTGTTGAGTGTTCTATAAATGTCACTTAGGTCAAGTTGGTTGATAGTGTTCTTCAAGACTTCTATAAACTTACTGATTTTGTGTCCACTTCTTTTACCCACTATTGAGGGAGTTTTGAAATCTCTATTACTATGTCTTCTTGCAGTTCTATTCAGTTTGGGTTCATATTACACTTAGAATGATATCATCCTTTTGATGAATTGACCCTACCTAGGTTTCCTCTCATGTTGCAGCCTGTAAACTCTCTCTAGGCTTCAAACTGGGGGTCACTTCATTTATTTCCCACATGTTGCATGCTATCCAATTCATGAAAATATTTGTTCCATTTTTTTACTAGAATGTAGGTGGCAAAAGTGGTAAGGTAAATTCCAAGCCATATTACTCCATCTTGACCAGAAGTGAAAATCCCAAAGGCAATAACTGATCATAGACTTAAAGGATACAAAGGAGCAAGAGCTGTGAAAGAATACTCCAGAGAGAGGAAACTCAGATGAGAGGCCAGTGTAGTTGCAGCAAAGAGAATAAGGGAAGTAGCAGGGTGAGGTCAGAAACCTAGTAGTCCATCTCAGGCCTCTGGTTTACTCTGAGCAAGACAGGAGACCCTCTAGGGTATTAAGCAGAAGAAAGACATGGTCAGACTTCTGTTTTGAAATGTTCACACTGTCCATTGTTAAGAGTAGGAGCAACATATCAGTTAGGAGGCTAAGTGTACCCATAAGAAATAGTGGTAATTGAAGCGGGTAGTAACAGTGGTGATGGTGAGAATTGTGCAGATTCTGGTTATAATCTGAAGGTAGAATCAGTAGGATTTGTTGACAGTGTGTCTTTGAGGTGTAAAAGAAAGAAGTCAGGAATAATCTAGAGTTATTTTCATTATACTTTCTCATATTTATCTTGTATATTTTCACAGAAAGTTTTGGGAGTGGCTCTCCTATTATTGTGACTGTGTCTAGAGGATGAGCACTATTGTGTATTTGGTACTTTCTCCCCTATCTTTTTCCAGTGAACCAACAAATATCTGCTCCTGTGAATATTTCTTGGGTATAAGAATAAAGTGTATGGGATTGACTCTTGTTTCAAATTGGCTAAGTGTTGAAGTACGGTCCTCTGCCATGAACTTGACAGAGGTATAGTTTAGGACAACCACCAACCTCTGTATTTCTTAGGGCAGGGGCATAGAATCTATATTTAAATTGATATACAAAGGACCTTCCCTTCCCTACTATTCCCAAAATAGAGATCCAGTCTGCCTTATCATTCACAATGCTATTTGACAAATGGCCCAGCCTAGGCCCTAGATTGCAGGGTTGTGGAATTAAGAGATAAGAGAACCAGTCTTACAGCAGCAGGCAGGATCTGAACTTGGCTGGTATGTACCTGACTCAACCTGCCTCTGGCTTTACTTAAACACCTAAATGGGTTGGGTTTTTCTTCAGCCGAACTCTAGACACTGGCAGGTTTGAGCAGCTTGCTGAACAAAGAAGTGGCTGGACTTGATAGTTCAGCTTTATATGTAGGTAGAGGAAGTTTCTAAAGCTGCAAAATATGCTTCAGTCAGTAAATGTCTCCCTGATATTTATACCAATACAATTTATACAAAACTATTTCTCTATCACAATTCTTTTGAATGGATTAACTGGGGGTTGGATATTAAGGAGGGTACATGATGGTATGAGCAGTGGGTGTTATACACAACAAATGAATCATTGAAAATACAATAAAAACTAAGGATCTATTTAAAAAAAAAAAAAAGAATTCTTTCTATGTTGGCACCTGGGTGGCTCAGTCAGTTAAGTGTCTGCCTTCAGCTCAAGGTCATGATCCCAGGGTCCTGGGATAGAGTCCAACATTGAGCTTCTTGCTCAGTGGAGAGTCTGTTTCCCCCCCTCCCTCTGATGATCCCCCTGCTTGTACACTCTCACTCTCTCCCTGTCAAATAAACAAAATCTTTTTTTTTTAATTTATTTATTTGTCGGAGAGAGAGAGCACTGGCAGACGGAGGCAGAGGGAGAAGCAGGCTCCCTGCTGAGCAAGGAGCCCGATGTGGAATTCGATCCCAGGACGCTGGGATCATGACCTGAGCCGAAGGCAGCCGCTTAACCAAATGAGCCACCCAGACGTCCCTAAACAAAATCTTTTTTTAATAAAAAAGATGTTTTTTAATCCTTGTGCTTTTGTTTTTTTTTTTTTTTTATTCTTTGTGCTCCACATGGACCATAAGGAATAACATGAAGGACATTAGAAGGAAAGGAAAAGTGAATTGGGGGAAATTGGAGGGGGAGACAAAGCATGAGAGACAATGAACTCTGAGAAAGAAGCAGGGTTTTGGAAAGGATGGGTGTAGGGGAATAAGTGAGCCTGGTGGTGGGTATTAAGGAGGGCACTTAGTTCATGGAGCACTGGGTGTGGTGCATAAACAATGAGTCTTGGAACACTGAAAAAATAAAAATAATAATAAAATAAGATAAAAATAAAAAGTTATACAAAATTTAAAAAATAAAAATTAAAAGTTTTTTAAATTTTTATTTACTTTTTGAATTTCTTTTCAGTATTCCAGAATTCATAGTTTATGCACCACACCCAGTGCTCCATGCAATATGTGCCCTCCATAATACCCACCAGCAGGCTCGCCCAACCTCACAACACCCTTCCCTTCAAAACCCTCAGTTTGTTTCTCAGAGTCCACCATCTCTCATGGTTCATCTCCCCCTCTAATTTCCCCAAACTCACTTTTCTTCATCTCCCCACATCCTCTGTGTTATTCCTTATGCTCCACAAATAAGCAAAACCATATGATAATTGACTCTCTCTGCTTGACTTATTTCACTCACCATAATCTCTTCCAGTCCCGTCCATGTTGATACAAGAACTGGGTATTCATCTTTTCTGATGGAGGCATAATACTCCATAGCATATAAGGACCATATCTTCTTTATCCATTCATCTGTTGAAGGGCATCTTGAATCTTTCCACAGTTTGGTGACTGTGGCCATTGCTGCTATAAACATTGGGATACAGATGGCCCTTCTTTTCATTACATCTGTATCTTTGGGGTAGATAACCAGTAGTCAATTGCAGGGTCATAGGGTAACTTTATTTTTAATTTCTTAAGGAATATCCACACTGTTTTCCAAAGTGGCTGTGCCAACTTGCATTCCCACCAACAGTGCAAGAGGATTCGCCTTTCTCCACATCCTTTCCAACACATGTTGTTTACTGTCTTGTTATTTTTGGCCATTCTAACAGGTGTAAGTTGGTATTAAGGTGGTATTTCAATGTGGTTTTGATTTGAATCTCCCTGATGCCTAATGATGATGAACATTTTTTCATGTGTCTGTTAGCCATTTGTATGTCTTCATTGGAGAAGTGTCTGTTCATGTCTTCTGTCCATTTTTTGACATGATTATCTGTTTCATGTGTGTTGAGTTTGAGGAGTTCTTTATAAATCTTGGATATCAGCCCTTTGTCTGTACTGTCATTTGCTAATATCTTCTCCCATTCCATGGGTTGCCTCTTTGTTTTGTTGACGTTTCCTGTGCTGTACAGAAGCTTTTGATCTTGATGAAGTCCCAAAAGTTCATTTTTGCTTTTGTTTCCTTTGCCTTTGGAGACATATCTTGAAAGAAGTTTCTGCGGCTGATGTCGAAGAGGTTACTGCCTATGTTCTGCTCTAGGATTCTGATGGATTCCTGCCTCATGTTGAGGTCTTTTATCCATTTAGAGTTTATTTTGTGTATGGTGTAAGATAATGGTCAAGTTTAATTCTTCTACACACACACACACACACACACACACACACACATTTTATTTATGGAGTACCTGAGTGGCTCAGTCATTAAGCATGTACCTTCAGCTCAGGTCATGATCCCAGGGTCCTGAGATCAAGCCCCATATTGGGCTCCCTGTTCAGCAGGGAGACTTCTTCTCCCTCTTCACCTCCCTTGCACTTGTATTCCCTCTCTTGCTATCTGTCATAAATAAATAAAGATTTTATTTATTTTAGAGAGAGCAAAAGCAATCACAGAGGGAGAGGGATCACAGAGGCAGAGGAAGAAAGAGACATGCCACTGAGTGGAGAGCCCGATGTGAGGCTCGATCCCAGGATCCTGAGATCATGACCTGATCTGAAGGCAGATGCTCAACCAACTGAGCCACCAAGGCACCCCAATACATAAAATCTTTAAAAAAATAATTCTATGGTAGTAGGAGGGTAAAAGACAGTAAGGAATCCATAAATCCATAATCCATTACAGATTGCCAGACATCTGGCTTCTTTGTGAAAGAAGAGACAGAAAGATTTTTCTACTTATAAAGCTCCATGGTCTCTAGATTTGGGGAAAGAAAGCATTTCTGGTAAAGATGAGGTGCCTAAGAACCATAGGCAACCAATCAGGAAGGGACTTCCAGGGGCTAGCACATAATCAGAAAAAGAAAGGTTATATATTAGAAAAGCAGAATAAATGCACCATACCACTCCCCATCCCTCAGAGTAGATCAGTTATAGAGTGAATGGAAGAGAAAGAAGAAGATGATCTATGTACCCTACAGGCAAATCTCAATCCTGTGCTTTGACCTGTTGCAAAAAAATAAATAGGTTTCATCTGAGGATCCTATCCTCATTATGAACAGATTTTGTGTCATCATCATCACCACCAAAAACAGCATCAAGATTATTGGCATTATAATTACTTTTAATCAATGTGACACACTAGCCAACTGGGCCAGAACGAGAAGCTGATTAATCCAGAGCACAGTATCTTACATATAATTTTGGCTCTCAAAACAAACTGGTAAGAGGGACATCCACGTTGATAATATAATCCACAAAATGGACACAGAAAATAATATTTCAAGCAAATGCCAAAAAAAAAAAAATAGATGGGCTTGTTCGGTTTTTTTTAAGTTTAAAAAAGTAGCAATTTCTGCCTCTTTTTTTATTTTTTTATCATTTTTTAAATTTATTTTCAGCATAACAGTATTCATTGTTTTTGTACCACACCCAGTGCTCCATGCAGTCCGTGCCCTCTCTAATACCCACCACTTGGTTCCCCCAACCTCCCACCCCCCCATCTCTTCAAACCCTTCAGATTGTTTTTCTGCCTCTTTTTTAATTTAAATTCAATTAGCCAAGGTATAGTACATCATTAATTTTTGATATTAATGTTCAATGATTCATTAGTTGAATATAACATGCAGTGCTCATCATTTCACATGCCCTCTTTGCCTCTTACTGAATGGTTACTTTGTTTGAGGCATTTGAATTAATTCTTTTAAATTTTATAACTACCCTGAAGGAAATTCCCCATATTTACGGAAATATTAAGTCACATAACTAATGAGTGACAGAGGCAGGATTCCAACCCGGATTTGTCAAATTCCAAGGTTTATGCTCTTAATCACTAGGCTAAACAAGTTTGCTAATAGATTGTGTTTTAGTCTTTAGGGAGAACCCAAGAAACATTCCTTCAAGAGTCCTACCCTGTGTTTGCCCTGAATTATTCTGCATGGACCAGACTTAGGAAATGTGTGTGAGAAAGGCCCTGGCAGAGGTCTAGGCTAAGAGCCTCTCCTCTTGTATCAAAGACCTCAAGCCCCACTCTCCACGAATCCATCTGCCTCTCCATCCATAACCATCTCAAAAATGAGTAGAATATCATCTTTGAACATCTTAGAAAGCTAAGTATTTGTTTCCCTAAACAAGAGGTCCTGGACCTTCAGGAAACAATTCTATTCCACAGGTCTTTGACCTGCACAGAACCAGGTGGCAGTGGGTGAAGCAACTGGATTAGAGGTCAATCCCGTATTCATCCTTTAATAGTTAACATAAAATAATTACTCTCTCTGCCCTGTGCAAGTACTTTGATAAGCTGGTAAAAATACCAGTCCCCAAGGAAGAAATGAATTCACAACTAATGAATTGTTAAACACTACTTCAAAAACTAATGATGCGCTATATACTGGCTAACTGAACATAACAAAAATTTAAATTTAATTTTAAAAATAAATTTATTAACATAAAAAATAAGACACTGCAAATATGGTTTTTCATAAATCTCACTTTGTTATCCTTCCTTTTGGAGTCCAGATGCTCCGAGGTGATTTAAACTGACTAATCCCAGATGGCTCAAGCTCTGAAACATGGTGTCAGAAGCAAAGAATTAGCACATGGGTGGAGTAACTATATTTATAATAAGTAAAATAAACATAATTAACTTTAAAGGGAAACAAATGAAAAAATAAGAAGAAGAAGATTCTACATTTAAGTGAAAAAAATAAAAATAAAAATAAATGCAAAAAAGGAAACAAGTGAAATCATCAGAGTTAATGGTAACAATCGATGAAATGAATCCAAAATTAACAAAATCTAAGCCTGATAGCTATAACTCATAGAAGTCCTAGTTTATTTTCTCTAGGGCTATTCAAATATCTCTAGGACTATTCCCAGGCAGCCTAAGATATAATTTTTGTCAATTTCTTCTATCCATGATGCATGAAAAAACAGCCTTATTGGATATTCTAGAGTAAGTCTTCTCCCACTGAACTTCATGGTGATTTAGGGATGAATAGGTACATATTCACATCTATATATTTGTGTGGGCAGATGCACATGTATGCAAATGCACCCTGGGAAATCCCAAATGGCAAATCCTCAATACTTCTTCAAAGAGGATAGCACCAATATCAATGAAAGGGAGTGATGGAAAATTCCAGCCTCATAAATAATCCCAAACAAATGTAATTTCATGGAAGACATACCTAAATCTTCAACAGTTTTCCCAATGACTAAAGCCCATTTTATTTATTTTCATTCTTTCCTTTTTATTTAAATTCAATTAGCCAAGGTATAGTATATCATTAGTTTTTTTTCTGTACTTAAACTATTTATGATCTTATTTTTTTTAATTTCTTTTCAGTGTAACAGTATTCATTGTTTTTACACCACACTCAGTGCTCCATGCAATCCGTGCCCTCTCTAATACCCACCACCTGGTTCCCCCAACCTCCCACCCCTGCCCCTTCAAAACCCTCAGATTGTTTTTCAGAGTCCATAGTCTCTCATGGTTCACCTCCCCTTCCAATTTCCCTCAACTCCCTTTTCCTCTCCATCTCTCCTTGTCCTCCATGCTATTTGTTATGCTCCACAAATAAGTGAAACCATATAATTGACTCTCTCTGCTTGACTTATTTCACTCACCATAATCTCTTCCAGTCCTGTCCATGTTGCTACAAAAGTTGGGTATTCATCCTTTCTGATGGAGGCATAATACTCCATAGTGTATATGGACCACATCTTCCTTATCCATTAGTCCGTTGAAGGGCATCTTGGTTCTTTCCACAGTTTGGCGACCGTGGCCATTGCTGCTATAAACATTGGGGTACAGATGGCCCTTCTTTTCACTACATCTGTATCTTTGGGGGTAAATACCCAGTAGTGCAATTGCGGGGTCATAGGGAAGCTCTATTTTTAATTTCTTGAGGAATCTCCACATTGTTCTCCAAAGTGGCTGCACCAACTTGCATTCCCACCAACAGTGTAAGAGGGTTCCCTTTTCTCCAGTTCTTGATATAATGTTCAGTGATTCATTAGTTGAGTGTATCACTCAGTGTATCACTGAGTGTATCACTGTGTGTATCATTTAGTGTATCACTCATTACACTGAACAAGGGACTCTATATTTTTTAACTTCATGCATTATTCTTTTTATTTACCAAACATGATCCCAAATGCTTTTAAATGATTCCAAAATCAAATTCATGATTAAAATGTCAATATTTTCACCTACCAAATTATTATTTTTCTTTTTTAATTTTATATTTTTCAGTGTTCCAAGATCTACCAAATTATATTTAAAAGGACATACTGCTCTAAACGCTTTGAAGAAGGAGCCTCTCCCAACATTTTGGGCAGATACATACAACCTTTCAGGGAACTTACTTTGGTACATGTTTCAGATTATTTTAAGAAAAAAAATCAGCTGCCTTACTTGTCAAAACACAAATTCTAGATCATCTAGTGAATCCTAGAATTTCAGTGCTAATACAAGTTCCTCCCCCTTTTGAGTTAGGTTTATGTAGCCAGGAAGTCTCCAAAATCAGTACTGTCATCACAGGTTATTGATATTGTGACAACAAGAACCATTTAAATATCTGAGACACAGCCTTCAGAAATGGCCCCAAGTAGAATTTAATGAACATCTAGAGGTCCCAGATGGTCATCTCAGTTAGATCTAGACAGAAATTACTGAAGCCTCCTATTCCAGACTGAAAGCCTGGGTGTATCTGTCAGCAGCATCTCTTTGTGAGACGATTGCTCCAGCACATGGGTCTTGAGATACCAATAAAATGTGGTAAAATAAAAAAGGAATCTGGGGGCATTCTCATCTGGTGAAGCTAGTGGTTCCACCTTCCTCATGGACTTTTCATAACAGAAATGCAAAACTTCTTTGAAGGCTGGATTCCAACAGTTCATCCCAATTGGCCTCTGATTTCACTTCAGAAGAGTGGCTACCAGGAGGGAAGAGAGTTAAGAATCATATCCAGGAACCAACACATCCTAATACTACAGATAAACTACTAATCAGATTAAACTTGAGAATAAGAAGAAAAAGAAAAGAGAATGTGTTAAATTCATATCAGGTACTCAGCAATATCCTAATTTTATCTCATCTAATTCCCACATGTCTGATATTATCCTCATTATCTCACAGGTGCAGAAAGAGAGACACAAATTTAAAAACTTGCCCAAGGTACTACAGGGAGTGTATTGGAGCTTGTGTATAGAAACAGTTTGTCTAACTACAAAGTCAATGTTCTTCCTACTGCATCATACCATGAGTCAAGAACAGCTCCCTAAACCACTTTTAGAGAAAAGAGGCATTTAATATGCTCTAGTCTGCTAAAGCAGCACCCAGGTATCAGCTCTTAGGAGAGTTCATTGAAAAACCCCAAAATCGGGGCTCCTAAGAGTCCCACCACAGAGAAAGTGCTTGGTTGTTATGAGAGGCACAGCCCCACTTGGGCCCTAAGGCAATTCCTCACGGAATTCCATTTGAACATGATAGGAAGCCAAAGCAGAAGTACTTTAACTTAACTCATGCTTGAACAGGATGAGCCATTAAAACAAAATTCAGCTGATATTCAGTGAAGAAAAAAACAGAAGCTGGTACTTCCATAGGTATAATGATGCTATTTTTAACATTCCAAGTTATTGCTTCTGCCTCAAGACAATCTAATGGCCAATAATGCACCAAGTTCACCAAATGGACCTAAAATTGAAGAGAACTCAGAACAGTATAAATGTGGAATGAGCAGAGAGTGATGAGATAAGTAGAATAGGTCAAGAAGGAGGCCCAGACCCAGAGAAATGGTATAGCTGAGACTGCACCCTAGCTCCAGGCTCCAGGATTCTGCTTCACTGGACTAAACTGTCTTTCAGAACCCAGGCAGGCAAAAATCTCTGCAGGTGTCATCCAATCAATTCTTAGAGATCATCACTTTGGTTCCTTTCCAAAAAGTGGAGCTCTGGTAGGACCCTAACTGTTTCTGAGAGTTCCAGCTGAAATGGTCTGACATGGATCCTCTTGTGGACCACTAACACCTCTTTGTGCTTATTACAGAGGGAAAACTGAAACACTGCCAAGTGAGGTAAATTATTTAAGGACACAGATACCATGACAAGCCTGACTTAGTTGCACAACTCCATAACTATACTAAAAACAACTTAATTGTACAACTTAAAAGGTTGAATTTTATGGTGTGTAAGTTAATCTCAGTAAAACTGTTATTTTTAAAATAAAAATAATCATGAGTTATCATGCTTTACACAGAGAAGTAGTATCTCTGCCTTTAAAGCAGCCAGCTACTGTTGGCCTCTAACTTAATTTTACCTAACATGATTGAGAGCCTCCTACATGTGATATTATCTTAAGCAACCTCCACTACTGAGGTCAGTGTTATTATTCCCACTTTTATAAAGTTGGAAAACTGAGGCTCAGAGGATTAAAGAACTTTCCAAGGAACATAACCAGGAAATGATAGAGCTCAGATTGGAGCTCAAAATCATTCTCACTACTATTCTTCCCCTGTTAGCAAGTCAGAAGAAGAAGAGAAACCTGAACACACAGAACATACAAGAGTGCATAGTGGAGTTCCAAAGAGGCAAGCAATGGAACTGGCTTCAAAGTTCTAAGCTGGAGTTACCATGCAAGTGGGGCTTTAAAACCTGTCTTGGTGTGGAGTCTGGGCTCTGAAAAATCTTCCTGACATTGCAGTCATCTCAGCAAAAACAAGCACAGCTCCAAAAGATGCCTACCACTGAAAATGACCACAGTATCCAGGGGACAATACAACTTTCTGCATGGCCATTTTGGTGTAGGGCTCCCTGGCTATGAGAGTAATGGGTATATCTCAGTGATGTAACCATTATTTTGTGAACAGAGACCCATTCTAAGTATTTACTAAATTCTAGGCACTATCTAGATAGTGGGGTGAATAATTTAAGATGGCTTCCCTGGAGAATCACCCAGATAGGAATCAACCTTCCTCACCCCCAAGTATGTCCTATAGATGTGGTTATAGATGTGCCCAACTTTCAGAAATAGCATGGGTTTCTGTCTCAGTGCTCCCAATTACTAGCCTTGATTTTGGACAAATTATTAAATTTCTCTATGCTTTCATTACCTTATTTGTAAAATGATTATGGCATTAATATTGACCTTACAGAGTTACTGTAAAGAATAAATAGATAAGGGCACCTGGGTGGCTCAGTTAGTTAAGTGTCTGCCTTCAGCTCAGATCATGATCCCAGTGTCCTAGAATCAAGTCCCACATTGAGCTCCTTGCTTAGAGGGGATGCTGCTTCTCCCTCTTCCTGCCACTCCCCCTGCTTGTGTCTGCTCTCTCTCTCTCTCTCTTTCAGTCAAGTAAGTAAATAAATTCTTTTCAAAAAAACTTTAAAAAAAAGAATAAATAAATAAATATGTAAAGCCAGCATGCCTAGAAGATAGAGAAGATAGTAAGTACTTAAGTAATGACAGCTGTTATCTTCAGCAGAAGCAGAAGAATCATCACCTGGTGGTAAAGTACAGAATAGCTGCATCTCCATGCCTACTACAACTTTCTGATCATTTTCACTTCTGTAAGATATTATATTTGATAGACTTTATATATATAAATGACGTTTGCCCAAGGGCCTAGGTCCAAAGCTGCCAGATAACCAATGGATAGCAAGATGACAGAAAAAAATCCCAAGAAGAAAGTTCACTCTAGATTCACCCTGAACAGTTCTTAAAACATCACTTTTGTGTATAACCTATTAATGCATACTTTTGTAGCTTAGAAAAAAGCCTTCATGGGGCCAAAGAATATTTGTTTTTTTTATTATGTTGTTATTCAGTACATAGTTTTTATCTTGTCTTCCTGGCTGACAGTACTCCTTATATCACTCTTTTGTAATTTTGTGCTTGGGTGGGCCTGACACTCCTAAAACAGTGCATAAGTTTTCTACATAATAGGTGTATGTGATAGATATACAGAGGTAAGCTAATATGATGGTTAAGGAGGGCATGTATTGCATGGACCACTGGGTGTGGTGCATAAACAATGGATCTTGGAACCCTGAAAAAAATAAAATTCAAAAAAAGAGAGAAAATACCTTATAATAAGGCAGCTACAGATTCAAACCCCAATTCCTCCAACTACAGACTGTGTGACCTTGAAGAAGACTCATGCTTCTTAATGATTTCTCATGGAATAAACAATCAAATCTCATAGAAATCTTATAAAGATTAAATGAGATGAAATTTGAAAAATATTCAGCACAATATCGAGCACATAGTAAATTCTCAATAACTGGTAGTTATTATTATTGCAAAAAAGATATCAATTAGGTAAGGCTCATGGCCTATGTTCATTTTCAATTGAATATGCCTTCACTGCACAGCTATCAAGTATCTTACACTTCATTACTTATTGTGGGTACTAAATAAAAGGAATGAACTACACGAGTCCTCAAAAATATACTCTCTGATTTTCACAAGTGTATGACCCTGAAAAAAGTGTCCTACAACATGTCCTCATACTGCAGGTTGAACCAGCACCATCCTTTTTGCAATCACCTCAAAGATAAGAATGTGAAGAAGTAGGAAGATAAACATGACAGAGGTGGGGTTAGATTTGATTAGAAATGAATCAGTAGTCCATCCCACAGAGGAGAGCACCCACACATTTTAAGCTATATAAAGGCCACTATCTCAATCCACTGGTCACCCTGCAAGCTGCATCAGGATTTATCCTACGTGTTCCTTTGGTGAACCAGGTGAGAGAAAATTCATCCAGCTACATTAATGGATATTTGGTTGATTGTTGTCCACATTAGAAATTCAGGAGTAAGAGTTAAGTCAGAGTTAATATATATTTGGCCATTTCATTCTTGTTTCTTTTTCTTTTCTTTTTGTTTATTTATTTGGTTAGTTTCATTTATCCTGGGGTCTTTTTAGAATAAATTTCTTATTGCCAAGATGAATAATGCAAGAAATTCACCTTCTTCTAGACTATTCCACACTCTCTTCCTAGTCTTTTGTATGCCATTTTTTTTTTCCTGGATTGGCCAGCTGAAGTAGAGAGGAGGCCAGCACTGGTGTAGAGTCCCTTCCCTGTTCAATATCAGTGCCTCAGTCTCTAAGATCCAGTCATCCACTAGGAAACGTACTGTCTGCATTGCTGAGCCTTTCTCCCTGGTTATTGAAAAAGAATAAGATTGAAGTGTTTAGTTGAAGCTGAGATTAGGATAGTTCCTGAGCTCTTCTGAGGGCTATCTCATGGTTCTGAATCACCAAGGTAATGGGTAACTTGCTCATTGTTTATTTGCTGAAGGCCTTAACAATCCTGTTTAGTTTCTAGTGTCCAGAGGAGAAATGGTTATGATACAAGGTCTGTCACTTTTGACTCAAAAGAACCAGTGAAACTAACCAGAGAGACTGGGACAATACATCTGTGTGGTTCTAGAAACTGTGGAAGCTCCAGGACAACACCCAGAACACCAAAGTACACAAAGTGTAGAGACATTATGTAAGGACTATATTCATCCAGGACATAGAGATCTGAGCTCTAATCCTAGTTCAGTCAGCAACAATGACTTGATCTTATCTAAGTAACTCAAAATTAACAATTTTCACTGTATTGAAAGATCCCTAACTCATCCTTACTTGTTGAAGTATTTTAGGTGTTTTTTTAATTTCTTTTCAGCATAACAGAATTCATTGTTTATGCACCACACCCAGTTCTCCATGCAATACAATAGTATTTTAGGTTTAAAAGAGACAAGAGATTTGAAAAATCATCATGATTATTATTAAAATCAGAATTGTTTCTAGATTTTTTTAAAAAGAACATGAATAATAGCGTCTTTTGTTTCTTTTTTCTACAGGTTCACTTAAACTTGCAAAAAGATGACTGACCTCTTGAGAAGTGTTGTCACGGTCATTGATGTTTTTTACAAATACACCAAGCAAGATGGGGAATGTGGCACACTGAGCAAGGATGAACTAAAGGAACTTCTGGAGAAAGAGTTCCGTCCAATTCTGAAGGTGAGAATCCATACACCAGGACTGAAGGCTTCTAGGGTCTTGTAAATTCTCTGTTATGTGACCAAAGATTAGCTAAAAAGTACACACTCTCAATGGTTTTTGGACCAACTCTAGGAATGTACTTTTCGGGGACATCAGAAAGTCTTCTGGGACATTATTTTTAGAAAGGTGAAGGTTTTTTCATTTTCCTGTACATATCCACTATGTAGGCCTTCAGACTTTTTCATGCCTCCAGGTTTCCCCTTCTGAAAAAAACAGAATATAAATGTGTGCTAAAACATAAAAGATTGCCCTTTCAAATTTGGGATAAAAAGTATAGAGACGGAAACATCTACAGGGAGAGCTGAGCAAGTAGCCAGGATGACTAAAAACTGCAAACAAGAGAGTATTTCTTCCATCTACTTGGGAAGAACTCAGCTATTACCTTTAAAATGATATATTCTAACATAGAATATATCAGCATATAATGTTTAAAATGCATGTAAAACTAAAATACACCAGGTACCAATTTGATGCTATACCTGAGTACTAGTCCCCTAGCTGAGGTCCTTGAGCTATATTCTGCTGGTATTCCCGATAGATTTTATTCTTTTCCATTACTTCTTCTCACCTGCTGGGTCCTATTAGGCTGATTTAGTTTAAAGTAACACTTGACTGGATTTAAAATACCTAATGTTAAACATCCACAATTCCACAGCTCTACCTGAATATGTTACCTTCCTATGTGGGCTAGGCTGACTAGGTCTTCTTTGGTATGTCACCTATATACAGAACCCAGATGATCCAGATACAGTGGATGTTATCATGCACATGCTAGATCGAGATCATGACCGAAGACTGGACTTTACTGAGTTTCTTCTGATGGTATTCAAGCTGGCTATGGCCTGCAACAAGGTTCTCAGCAAAGAATACTGCAAAGCTTCAGGGTCAAAGAAGCATAGCCATGGTCATCGACACCAAAAGGAAGAAAGTGAAACAGAAGAGGAAGAAGAAGATACACCAGGACAGAAATCAGGTTACAGACATTCAAGATGGAGTGAGGGAGAGGAGCATGGTTATGGTTCTGAGGGTTTAAGGGGAGCTAGGAAACATAGACATGGGTCAAACTCCAAGAGGCTGGGAAGGCAAGGTGGTTTATCTAGCTCAGGAAACCAAGAGCAATTTGAGAAAAGACACCATTGGTCTAGCTCTGGTCACTCATGGAGTAGTGGCAAAGAAAGACATGGTTCCAGCTCTGAGGAGCTGGAAGAAAGAAGAAACAAGTCACACGTTAGCCCCTCTAGGGAATCTGAGAAGGAATATGAATCTGGATCTAGATTAAAGAGCAGGAGAAGGAAAGGTCATAGTGGTCTGTCACATGGATTGGATGATAGTGGACATGAATCAAACTCTACTCAGTCAAGACAGAGTGGAGGACAAAAGCTTGGATCTAGTTCTAGAGGCTCAGGAGACAATGGAAGGCAAAACTATGTATGCGGTTCCAGCAACTCATGTGGGTGTGGAAGGCCACAAAATGTTTCTACTTCTTGTCAGGAAGGTAGATTTGGAGGGCAAGGAAATCAATCTAACTGTACCCAGTCAGGATGTCAGTCAGGAAGTAGTGGTGGACTAGGTCATGGATGTATTTCAGGTCAGTGCTCTGGATATGGTCAATATGAGTCTAGCTCCTGCAGCCAGTCTTCTAGTCAGGAAGAATATGGATCTAGAGCATGTGGTCAAACACAGAACTGTGGAAGACAACAGAGAACAGGTTCAAGTCAGTCCTCTTGCTGTGAACAATATGGGTCTGGAACAAGTTCACCTTCTAGCTATGGTCAACATGGACCTAGTTCTAGTGGACACTTTTCAAACTCTCATCAAAAAAGGCCAGGTTCAAGTGAATTTTCTAAATGTGGACAACATGGGTCTGCCTCTGGGCAGTCCTCTGGCTTTGGACAACACAGATCAGGCTCAGGTCAATCCTCTAACCTTGGATATGGCTCTGGTTCATGCCAGACCTCTGGTTTTGGACAACATGAGTCTGGCTCAGGACAGTCCTCTTGCATTGGCCAACATGGGTCAAGCTCAGGACAGGCCTCTGGCTTTAGAGAGCATAGGTCTGGCTCAGGAAAGTCCTCTGGCTATGAACAATATGAATCCAGCTCAGGTCAGTCTTCTAGCTTTGGAAAACAGGAATCTGGTTCAGAACAGTCCTCTGGTTTGGGTCAGCATGGGTCTAGCTCAGGACAGTCCTCTGGTGTTAGAAAACATGGGTCTGGCTCAGAGCAGTCATCTGGTGTGAAACAGACCTCCGGCTTTGGAGAACACAGAACTGGCTCAGGACAGTCCTTTGGTTCTGGACAACATGGGTCTGGTTCTCATCAATCTTCCTCTGCAAAACATAGATATGGCTCAGGTCAATCTTCTAGCTTTGGATATGGATCTAGTAAACATCAATCTCCTGCCTCTGGGACTGGCTCAGGTCATTCTTTGGAATTTGAGCAACATGAGTCTATATCAGGTCAGTCTACCTACGGCAAACATGGTTCCAGGTCAAGGAAATCCTCCAGTTCTGGCTCTAGGTCATCTTCAGGCAAGTCCTCTACACATAGTCAACATGGATCCAACTCAAGACAGTCATCTAGCTATGATCAACATGAATTGACCTCATGTCAATCCTCTGGCTATGATAAACATGACCCTAGGGTACAGGAAAAAGAACGCTATGAGACTAGTTCAGGAAAAGGGTCTCCAAAATCTGGAACGACAATATCAGATTCAGCTGAGAGTCAAACAAGGGAAAGAGCTGAAGGGAGACAGGGAAAAACTCAAAGACAGTCAGGAGACAGGAGTACACATGGACACTCCAGTCATGGACAAGCCACCAGGACAGAATCCAGTAAGACTGAAAGAGGGGATTCTAGTGTCAGTGAGACCAATGACACTGAAAGGCACTCAGGAGCACCACAGACACACGCAGGATCCTCTCATAGTCACTCTGGATCTCAACATGGAGAGTCAGGATCCACAGCTAGAGGGAGACAGGGCCAGTCAGGAGACACCAGGGGACATAGTGGGTCTGGGCATGGTCAAACCACCAGGACAGAATCCAGTAAGACTGCAGGAAGGGGATCTAGTGTCAGTGAGGCCAGGGACACTGAAAGGTACTCAGGAACCTCAGAGACACACGCAGGATCCCCTCATAGCCACTCTGGATCTCAACATGGAGAGTCAGGATCTACAGCTAGAGGGAGACAGGGAACTAGTCATGGCCAGTCAGGAGATGCCAGGGGACATAGTGGGTCTGGGCATGGTCATGCCACCAGGACAGAATCCAGTAAGACTGCAGGAAGGGGATCTACTGTCAGCGAGTTCAGTGACACTGAAAGGCACTCAGGAACCTCACAGACACATGCAGGATCCCGTCATAGCCACTCAGGATCTCAACATGGAGAGTCAGGATCTACAGCTAGAGGGACACAGGGAACTAGTCATGGCCAGTCAGGAGATACCAGGGGACATAGAGGGTCTGGTCATGGTCAAGCCACCAGAACAGAATCCAGTAGGACTACAAGAAGGGGATCTAGTGTCAGTGAGGCCAGTGACACTGAAAGGCACTCAGGAGCCCCACAGACACACACAGGATCCCCTCTTAGCCACTCAGGATCTCAACATGGAGAGTCAGGATCCATAGCTAGAGGGAGACAGGGAAGTAGTCATGGCCAGTCAGGAGATACCAGGGGACATAGTGGGTCTGGGCATGGTCAAGCCACCAGGACAGAATCCAGTAAGACTACAGGAAGGGGATCTAGTGTCAGTGAGGCCAGTGACACTGAAAGGCACTCAGGAACCACACAGACACACGCAGGATCCCCTCATAGCCACTCTGGATCTCAACATGGA
>NW_022631136.1:2471665-2472433 GCF_010015895.1 Lontra canadensis | reverse complement strand
ACATAGAGGGTCTGGGCATGGTCAAGCCACCAGGACAGAATCCAGTAGGACTACAAGAAGGGGATCTAGTGTCAGTGAGTCCAGTGACACTGAAAGGCACTCAGGAGCCACACAGACACACACAGGATCCCCTCATAGCCACTCTGGATCTCAACATAGAGAGTCAGGATCTACAGCTAGAGGGAGACAGGGAACTAGTCAAGGCCAGTCAGGAGATGCCAGGGGACGTAGTGGGTCTGGGCATGGTCAAGCCACCAGGACAGAATCCAGTAAGACTGCAGGAAGGGGATCTACTGTCAGCGAGTTCAGTGACACTGAAAGGCACTCAGGAACCTCACAGACACACGCAGAATCCCCTCATAGCCACTCTGGATCTCAACATGGAGAGTCAGGATCTACAGCTAGAGGGACACAGGGAACTAGTCATGGCCAGTCAGGAGATGCCAGGGGATATAATGGGTCTGGGCATGGTCATGCCACCAGGACAGAATCCAGTAAGACTGCAGGAAGGGGATCTAGTGTCAGCGAGTTCAGTGACACTGAAAGGCACTCAGGAACCTCACAGACACACGCAGGATCCCCTCATAGCCACTCTGGATCTCTACATGGAGAGTCAGGATCTACAGCTAGAGGGACACAGGGAAGTAGTCATGGCCAGTCAGGAGATACCAGGGGACATAGAGGGTCTGGGCATGGTCAAGCCACCAGGACAGAATCCAGAAGGACTACAAGAAGGGGATCTAGTGTCAGTGAGTCCAGTGACACTGA
>NW_022631136.1:2470612-2471655 GCF_010015895.1 Lontra canadensis | reverse complement strand
GTCATGGCCAGTCAGGAGATACCAGGGGACATAGAGGGTCTGGGCATGGTCAAGCCACCAGGACAGAATCCAGTAGGACTACAAGAAGGAGATCTAGTGTCAGTGAGGCCAGTGACACTGAAAGGCACTCAGGAGTCCCACAGACACACACAAGATCCCCTCATAGCCACTCAGGATCTCAACATGGAGAGTCAGGATCCATAGCTAGAGGGAGACAGGGAAGTAGTCATGGCCAGTCAGGAGATACCAGGGGATATAGTGGTTCTGGGCATGGTCAAGCCACCAGGACAGAATCCAGTAAGACTACAGGAAGGGGATCTAGTGTCAGTGAGGCCTGTGACACTGAAAGGCACTCAGGAACCTCACAGACACATGTAGGATCCCCTCATAGCCACTCTGGATCTCAACATGGAGAGTCAGGATCTATAGCTAGAGGGAGACAGGGAACTAGTCATGGCCAGTCAGGAGATACCAGGAGACATAGTGGGTCTGGGCATGGTCAAGCCACCAGGACAGAATCCAGTAAGACTGCAGGAAGGGGATCTAGTGTCAGTGAGACCAGTGACACTGAAAGGCACTCAGGAACTTCACAGACACATGCAATATCCCCTCATAGCCACTCTGGATCTCAACATGAAGAGTCAGGATCTAGAGCTAGAGGGAGACTGCGAACTACTCATGGCCAGTCAGGAGATACCAGGGGACATAATGGGTCTGGGCATGGTCAACCCACCAGGACAGAATCCAGTAAGACGTCAGGAAGGGGATCTAGTGTCAGTGAGGCCAGTGACACTGAAAGGCACTCAGGAGCTACACAGACACACACAGGATCCCCTCATAGCCACTCTGGATCTCAACATGGAGAGTCAGGATCTACAGCTAGAGGGAGACCAGGAAGTAGTCATGGCCAGTCAGGAGATACCAGGGGACATAGTGGGTCTGGGCATGGTCAAGCCACCAGGACAGAATCCAGTAGGACTACAAGAAGGGGATCTAGTGTCAGTGAGTCCAGTGACACTGAAAGGCACTCAGGAGCTACACAG
>NW_022631136.1:2470024-2470512 GCF_010015895.1 Lontra canadensis | reverse complement strand
GGTCTGGGCATGGTCAAGCCACCAGGACAGAATCCAGTAGGACTACAAGAAGGAGATCTAGTGTCAGTGAGGCCAGTGACACTGAAAGGCACTCAGGAGCTACACAGACACACACAGGATCCCCTCATAGCCACTCTGGATCTCAACATGGAGAGTCAGGATCTACAGCTAGAGGGAGACAGGGAAGTAGTCATGGCCAGTCAGGAGATACCAGGGGACATAGTGGGTCTGGGCATGGTCAAGCCACCAGGTCTGAATCCAGTAAGACTACAAGAAGGGGATCTAGTGTCAGTGAGGCCAGTGACACTGAAAGGCACTCTGAAGCCCCACAGACACACTTAGGATCCCCTCATAGCCACTCAAGATCTCAACATGGAGAGTCAGGATCCATAGCTAGAGGGAGACAGGGAAGTAGTCATGGCCAGTCAGGAGATACCAGGAGACATAGTGGGTCTGGGCATGGTCAAGCCACCAGGACAGAATCCAGT
>NW_022631136.1:2469597-2470014 GCF_010015895.1 Lontra canadensis | reverse complement strand
ACATAGTGGGTCTGGGCATGGTCAAGCCACCAGGACAGAATCCAGTAGGACTACAAGAAGGGGATCTAGTGTCAGTGAGTCCAGTGACACTGAAAGGCCCTCTGAAGCCCCACAGACACACGCAAGATCCCCTCATAGCAACTCTGGATCTCTACATGGAGAGTCAGGATCTAAAGCTAGAGGGAGAAAAGAAACTAGTCATGGCCAGTCAGGAGGTACCAGGGGACATAGTGGGTCTGGGCATGGTCAAGCCACCAGGACAGAATCCAGTAGGACTGCAGGAAGGGTACCTAGTGTCAGTGAGTCCAGTGACACTGAAAGGCACTCAGGAGCCTCACAGACACACGCAGGATCCCGTCATAGCCACTCAGGATCTCAACATGGAGAGTCAGGATCTACAGCTAGAGGGAGACAGGG
>NW_022631136.1:2420541-2469587 GCF_010015895.1 Lontra canadensis | reverse complement strand
GAAGGGGATCTAGTGTCAGTGAGGCCAGTGACACTGAAAGGCGCTCTGAAGCCCCACAGACACACTTAGGATCCCCTCATAGCCACTCTGGATCTCAACATGGAGAGTCAGGATCCACAGCTAGAGGGAGACAGGGAACTAGTCATGGCCAGTCAGGAGATACCAGGGGACATAGTGGGAATCAGCGTGGTCAAGCCATCAGGTCTGAATTCAGTAGGTCTCCAAGAAGTGGATCCAATGTCAGTGAATCTAGTGATAATGAAAGGCACTCAAGAGGGTCATCAAGGAACTCAGTTTCTAGCCATGTACATTCCAGGTCTTTTCCTAAACACACAGTTTCTGATACAACTGGAAGGTATGAGTCAAGCACTGAGCAGGCAGGATATAGTTCTAAACAATCAGTCATAGATCAAGGGCAGACATCAGTTCAGAAGCAACCAGTTTCTAGACATTCACAGAATTTTGGATCCTCCCTAGAACCTAAAGGAGACAAATCTACATATTCAGGCTCTGTTCAAGGGCAGAACACATCTTCCCATAAGCAGGAAGGAACTGACACAATAGAGAGACATGGGTCCAGCCATACACAGTCACATGAAACTCATAGGCAGTCCAAGGACAGCATAAGGAAACAGTTACATAGCAGTCATCACCGATCTAGAGTAAGTCATTCCCAGTCTCAGAGTAGTGGAAGACACCGACATGGATCAGGTCAAGGTTGGAAACATGGCAGTTATGGGAGTGCAGAATATGACTATGGGCAGTCTGGGTTTGGACCTTCTGGAGGTAGCAGAACAAGCAGCCGCAATTCTAGCCCTTTGAGGTCATTGGATCTAGCTGCAAACAATCACATTTCTACCGGTGGACAATCAGTTCCTACATTTGACCATACAGGATCAAAAGCAACCGAAATAATAGGAAGACAAAGTTCAAGTCATGGACAGCCAACTTATTCCCATAATCAGTCTGAAACCAATGTAAGTAGAAGGCAGGGATATATTCATGGGTATTCAGCAGTAAATCATGAACCACCAAGTGACACCCATTTTCAATCTGGGATGCATAGACAGCCAAGCAGCCATTCTGTACCCATCCATGGACAGTCCATATCAGCTCACAGCTATTCAGAATCTAGTTCAACTCTAGGGCATGGATCCCATAGTGATAATAAAGAGCATTCAGAAGATTGGGGGGAACAGATTCATGAACCATCAGAGTCTAGGCATGGACAGTCAGAATTCAACAATGTAGGTATACTTGGATCCAGCCAGGAGAATGTGGGAGATATATCTTCTAATGAGCAGGTAAGATCTAGCACAAGTTTAGGAAGACAGGGATCAATTACGAGACAACCAGGAGACATCCAAGGTCAATCTGGATTCAGCACCAATGAAAGAAATGTATATAACCTTGGACAATCAAGTGACAGCTATAGGCAGTCAGTTGACAGCAGAAGCAAAAGTCAAGGATTCATTTCTAGTCACTCTCATGATAGCCAAGACCCTACAGGAACTGAAGAATATGGGTATAGATATTCATCAGGCAGTACAATCATGTGGAGGGGGGGGAAGCAAAAGCAAGGGCCTGAATCAAATTTGTTAGGAAGCATCAGAATATATTGTCAGGATATGGATGATAAGCAGGCAGGAAACATGGATGCCAAAGGTTGCCATAAAAGGGAGAGAACAGAATCAGGTTCCTTTTACTTAGATAGCAACACTCCACTCTATGAATATGTCCAAGAACAAAGGTGTTATTACTTTGAATAATCATTTGAAGCCAACAGAAAACAAACTAACTCAAGATAGGAGATAACCCAAGAAGAAATGAGAATATAACATGGAATTAAGATATTTACCATGATCCTTTCTTTTGTTGGTGGGAGCATATATCTGTTCTTTTATTTAACAGTAGCACGTACTCTATTCCTCTTGTTTGGTGCAGGGTTTTTTGGAAGGCTCCATGATCACTAAGCTCTTTGGATAGAAAACAATGAATCAAAGAAATAAATAGCTCTTGGAACTCTATTCATAACTATATGACAAAGTGATTTGTCTGCTTTGGGATAAAGTAAGCATTTTTTTTTTTTAAATGTCTAAGACTTTTGGACTTCCCATATTTTATTTTAATTGGCATTGACAAACCTATCCAAGGAGCTAAGAAACATGGTTTTGGAGCCAAAATATTCCTGATAATATTATAACACATTCCATGTCCTGAGCAAAGAATGTTATAGTAGCTGATGAGTCAGAATATTTGCATCTTTTTTGCCACAACTGGAATGTCATACGATTACTTTTGAATTTATTGTCATGACCTCCTTGCATAAAAATTGTCAATAAACTTTCCAACAAGTATAGTTTCTCTCCTTTTTCATCTTCACAAACAAGCAAAGCTCCCTGCCATGGGATCAGATACACATTTCTTTCCTTTTTTTTTTTTTTAATTTAAATTCAATTAATTAACATATAATGTATCATTAGTTTTGGAGGTACAATTCAGTGATTGATCAGTTGCATATAACACCCAGTGTTGATTACTTCAAATACCTTCCATAATGCCCACTGCCCAATTATCCCATTCCCTCATCCATCTCCCTTCCCACAACCCTCAGTTGTTTGTTTTTTTTTCCCCACATTTAAGAGTCTCTTATGGTTTGCCTCCCTCTCTGTTTTTATCTGATTTTGTTTTTTCTTTCCCCTCCCCTATGTTCCTCTGTTTTGTTTCTTAAATTCAACATATGAGTGAAATCATATGGTATTTGTCTTTCTCTGACTTATCTTGCTTAGTATAAGTCCCTGTAGTTTCATCCACATCATTGCAAATGGTAAGATTTCATTCTTTTACGTGGTTGAGTAATATTCCATCATATAGATATATATAGATGTGTGTGTGTGTGAGATATATAGATAGATGATAGATAGATAGATAGATAGATAGATAGATATATCTACCTCACATCTTCTTTATTGATTCATTGTCAATAGACATCTAGGTTCTTTCCATACTTTGGCTATTGTCAACACTGCTGCCATAAACATAGCATTTTCTTCCAACTTCACTTTTGCAATTCAAAATAAAGTGAAATTTATCAATGAGTGTTCAAGATAACAAATGTTATACTATAAATGTACATTATAATTACCCTAAATAGTAATCAAGTCATACAAATCTATCCATCACCATTCATTCTCTGAATAAACACTAATTATCAAAGCATCACTAGACATTGCTGCTATAAACATTGAGTGTATATGTCCTTTTAAATCACTATGTGGGTATCCTTTGGATAGATACATAGTAGTGCAATAGCACCAATGTCCACAATGGCCAAAATATGGAAAGAGCCCAGATGTCCATTGATAGATAAATCAATAAAGAAGAGGTGTGGTGTATATATACAATAGAATATTACTCAGCCACCAAAAAGAATGAAATCTTGCCACTTGCAAAGTCATGGATGAATCTAGAGAGAACTAAGCTAAGCAAAATAAGTCAGTCAGAGATAGAAAAATACCATATGATTTCATTCATATGTTGAATTTAAAAAACAAAACAGGGCGCCTGGGTGGCTCAGTAGTTTAAGCCACTGCCTTTGGCTCAGGTCATGATCTCAGGGTCCTGGGATCGAGTCCCTCATCGGGCTCTCTGCTCAGCAGGAATCCTGCTTCCCTCTCACTCTCTCTGCCTGCCTCTCTGCCTACTTGTGATCTCTGTCAAATAAATAAATAAAATCTTTAAACAATAATAATAATAATAAATAATAAATAAAAAACAAAACAGAGGAACATAGGGGAAGGGAAACAAAAATAAAATCAGATAAAAACAGAGGGAGACAAACAATAAGAGACTCAACTGGAGAAGAAGTCAAGATGGTGGAGGAGTAGCAGGCTGAGATGACATCAGGTAGCAGGAGATCAGCTAGATAGCTTATCAAACCATTCCAAAGACCTACAAATCCAACAGGAGATCAAAGAGAAGAAGAGCAGCAATTCTAGAAACAGAAAATTGACCACTTTCTGAAAGGTAGGACCGGCGGAGAAGTGAATCCAAAGCGACAGGAAGATAGACCATGGGGGGAGGGGCCGGCTACCGGCAAGTGGGGGAGCAACAGAGCGCAAAATCGGACTTTTAAAAGTCTGCTCCACTGAGGGACATCGCTCCAGAGGCTAAACCGGGGTGAAGCCCATGCAGGGACAGCGTGGCCTCAGGTCCTGTGGGGTCACAGAAGGATCGGGGGTGTCTGAGTGTCACAGAGCTCACAGGTATTAGAGCGGGGAAGCCGGCTACAGAGACAGAGCCGAGGAGTGAGCTCTCAACTCAGGGTTACCTTGAACCATAATCCGTGGCACAGGCCACTGCTCTGTGAGTGGGGTCCCCACAAGATCCGGAGAGACCACCCTGGAAGAGCTCAGGGATCTGTGGAGTTCAGAGACTCCAGGTGGAGCTGTGTGCCAGAGACAGAGACTCTTGGTCACAGGCTGGGTGATTTCAGAGCACAGCTGGAGGCCAGTGAGACGGGAGTGATTGGGCACTTTTCTCTGAGGGTGCACTGAGGAGTGGGGCCCCGAGCTCTTGGCTCCTCCAGGCCAGAGATTGGGAGGCTGCCATTTAAATTCCTGTCCTCCAGAACTCTACTGAAAGCATTCAGGGAACAAAAGCTCCTGAAAGCGAACCCGAGGGGAATACTTAGACTGGCCCCTGGTAAGGGCGGTGCAATTCTGCCTTGGGCAAAGACACTTGAGAATCACCACAACAGACCCCTCCCCCAGAAGATCAATAAGAAATCCAGCCAAGACCAAGTTCACTTACCAAGGAGAACAGTGGAATTCCAGAGGAGGAGAAAGCAAAGCATGGAATTCATGGCTTTCTCCCTATGATTCTTTAGTCTTGAAAAGTTAATTAATTTATCTTATTTTATGTTTTGTTCTTCTGCTAATTTTTTAACTTTTTAATTTTACACTTTCCTCTTTTAACATTTTTAAACTAGTTTATCTTAACAATCTTAACTATACCTTTCATTAAAAAAATAATCTTTTTTGAAATTTCATTATTATACTCATATTTTATCCTTCATTGTATCTAACTTTATTTTTTGTATATACATAGGGTTTTTTCTTCTAAAAAATTTGGGGTGCAAATTCTTCTAATAGATCAAAGTACACCCTAAATCTAGCACTGGGCTTGTTCTAGTCTCCAGCCCGAGCAAATTCTCTCCACTTTCTTTTTCTTTATTCTCCCAACCAACTTACCTTATCAACTCCTTTTTTAGAAATTTAAAATTTTTTTTCATTTTTATAGTCATATTCCATCCCTCCATTGTGTTTACCCTTATATATGTTTTTCATTCTTCAAAATGTTTTGAGGTAGCTTTCTAAAAGACCAAAATACTCCCAAAATTAAGTGGGTGACACTGTTCTAGTCACCAGTCTAATATATATATATATATATATATATATATACACATATATATATATGTGTATATATATATATATATTTACATTTTTATATTTTTTCTTTATTTGTTTTCTTTTTTTTTTTTATTTTTTTTTCTGAACTTCTTTTTACCCCTATTGTCCCCCCTATGATTTGGGGTCTCTTCTGATTTGGTTAAAGCACATTTTCCTGGGGTCTTTGCCACTCTTTTAGTATTTTATTTGCTCCTTCATATATTCTTATCTGGACAAAATGACAAGGCTGAAAAACTCACCACCAAAAAAAGAACAAGACACAGTACCAAGGGCTAGGGACCTAATCAATATAGACATTGGTAATATGTCAGATCTAGAGTTCAGAATGACGATTCTCAAGGTTCTAGCCTGGCTCAAAAAAGGCATGGAAGATATTAGAGAAACCCTGTCTGGAGAAATAAAAGCTCTTTCTGGAGAAATTAAAGAACTAAAATTCAACCAAGTTGAAATCAAAAAAGCTATTAATGAGGTGAAATTAAAAATGGAGGCTCTTACTGCTAGAATAAATGAGGCAGAAGAAAGAATTAGTGATATAGAAGACCAAATGACAGAGAATAAAGAAGCTGAGCAAAAGAGAGACAAACAACTCCTGGACCATGAGGGGAGAATTTGAGAGATAAGTGATACCATAAGATGAAACAACATTAGAATAATTGGGATTCCAGAAGAAGAAGAAAGAGAGAGGCGAGCAGAAGGTATATTAGAGGGCATTATTGTAGAGAATTTCCCTAATATGACAAAGGGAACAAGCATCAAAATCCAGGAGATGCAGAGAACCCCTCTCAAAATCAATAAGAATAGGTCCACACCACGTCATGTAATAGTAAAATTTATAAGTCTTAGCAACAAAGAGAAAATCCTGAAAGCAGCCCAGGACAAGAAGTCTGTAACATAGAATGGCAAAAATATGAGATTGGCAGCGGACTTATCCACAGAAACCTGGCAGGCGAGAAAGAACTGGAATGGTATATTCAGAGCACTAAATGAGAAAAATATACAGCCAAAATACTTAATCCAACTGGGCTGTCGATGAAAAAAGGAGAGATTAAAAAGCTTCCAGAACAACCAAAAATTATAAATGAGCTAAATACCCCAATCAGGGTATCAGAATGTATAAAAAAACAAGACCCATCGATATGCTGTCTACGAGAAACTCATTTTATATCCAAAGATAACTCCAGATTTAAAGTGAGGAGGTGGAAAACCATTTGCCATGCTAATGGACATCAAAAGAAAGCCGAGGTGGCAATCCTTATACCAGATAAATTACATATTAAGCCAAAACTATAATAAGAGATGAGGAAGGAAGGACAGTATATAATACTTTAAGGGTCTGTCCAACAAGAAGATCTAACAATTTTAAATATCTTTGCTCCTAACATGGGAGTAGCCAAGTACATAAACCAATTAATAACAAAATCAAAGGAATAAATCGACCATAATACAATATAGTATGGGACTTTAACACTCTCCTCACTCAATTGGACAGATCATCTAAGCAAAAGACTAACAAGGAAACAAAGGCTTCAAATGACACACTGGACCAGATGGACATCACAGATATATTCATAACATTCCATTCCAAAGCAACAGAATACACAGTCTTCTCTAGTGCATATGGAACATTCTCCAGAATAGATCACATCCTGAGTCACAAATCAGGTTTCAACTAGTATCAAAAGATTGGGGTCATTCCTTGCAAATTTTCAGACCACATACTCTGAAACTAGAACTCAATCACAAAAGGAAAATTGGAAAGAACTCATTACATGGAGCCTAAAGAGCATCTTACTAAAGAATGAATGGGTCAACCAGGAAATTAAAGAAGAATTGAAAAAAATCATGGAAACAAATGAAAATGAAAACACAACTGTTCAAAATCTTTGGGACACAGCAAAGGTGGTCTAAGAGGAAACTATATAACAATACAAGTTTTTCTCAAGAAACAAGAAGGTTCTCAAATACACAACTTAACAGTACACCTAAAGGAGCTGGAGAAAGAACAACAAAGAAAGACTAAACCCAGCAGGAGAAGAGAAATCATAAAGATCAGAGCAGAATTCAATGATTTAGAAACCAAAAAAACAATAGTACAAATCAACAAAACCTCAAGCTGCTTCTTTGAAAGAATAGGATTGATAAATCCATGGCCAGACTTACCAAAAAGAAAAGAGAAAGGACCCAAATCAATAAAATCATGAATGAAAGAGGAGAGATCACAACCAACATCAAAGAAATACAAACAATTATAAGAACATACTATGAGCAAATCTACACCAACAAATTTGACAATCTGGAAGAAATGGATGCATTGCTAGAGACATATAAACTAGCACAACTGAACCAGGAAGAAATAGAAAACCTAAACAGACCCATAACCAGTAAAGAGATTGAAACAGTCATCAAAAATCTCCAAACAAACAAAAGCCCAGGGCCAGACGGCTTCCTGGGGGAATTCTACCAAACATTTAAAGAAGAATTATTTCCTATTCTCCTGAAACTGTTCCAAAAAATAGAAATGGAGAGAAAACGTCAAAACTCACTTTATGAGGCCAGCATCACCTTGATCCCAAAACCAGACAAGGATCCCATCAAAAAAGAGAACTACAGACCAATATCCTTCATGAACACAGATGCGAAAATTCTCACCAAAATACTAGCCAATAGGATCCAACAGTACATTAAAAGGATTATACACCACAACCAAGTGGGATTTATTCCAGGGCTGCAAGGTTGGTTCGACATCTGCAAATCAATGTGATACAATGCATTAATAAAAGAAAGAATAAGAACCATATGATACTCTCAATAGATGCTGAAAAAGCATTTGACAAAGTACAGCATCCCTTCCTAATTAAAACTCTTCAAAGTGTAGGGATAAAGGGCACATACCTCAATATTATCAAAGCCATCTATGAAAAACCCACCACAAATATCATTCTCAATGAAGAAAAACTGAGAGCTTTTCTGCTAAGGTCAGGAACACAGCAGGGATGTCCATTATCACCACTGCTATTCAACATAGTACTAGAAGTCCTAGTCTCAGAAATCAGACAACAAAAAGAAATTAAAGGCATCCAAATCGGCAAAGAAGAAGTCAAACTATCACTCTTTGCAGGTGAAATGATAATATATGTGGAAAACCCAATAGACTGCACTCCAAAACTGCTAGAACCTTGTACAGCAATTCGTAAAGTGTCGGGATATAAAATCAATGCACAGAAATCAGTTGCATTTCTCTACACCAACAACAAGACAGAAGAAAGAGAAATTAAGGAGTCAATCCCATTTACAATTGCACCCCAAACCTTAAGATACCTAGGAATAAACCTAACAAAAGAGGCAAAGAATCTATACTCAGAAAACTATAAAGTAGTCATGAAAGAAATTGAGGAAGACACAAAGAAATGGACAAATGTACCATACTCATGGATTGGAAGAATAAATATTGTGAAACTGTCTATGCTACCTAAAGCAATATACACATTTAATGGAATCCCTATCAAAACCTCATCCATTTTTTTCAAAGAAATGGAACAAATAATCCTAACATTTATATGGAACCAGAAAATACCTCAAATAGCCAAAGGAATATGAAAAAGAAAGCCAAAGTTGGTGGCATCACAATTCCGGACTTCAAGCTCTATTACAAACCTGTCATCATCAAGACAGTATGGTACTGGCACAAAAACAGACACATAGATCAATGGAACAGAAAAGAGAGCCCAGAAATAGACCCTCAATGCTATGGTCAACTAATCTTCAACAAAACAGGAAAGAATGTCCAATGGAAAAAAGACAGCCTCTTCAATAAATGGTGTTGGGAAAATTGGACAGCCACATGCAGAAAAATGAAATTGGACCATTTCCTTACACCACACACGAAAATAGACTCAAAATGGATGAAGGACCATAATGTGTGACAGGAATCCATCAAAATCCTTGAGGAGAACACAGGCAGCAACCTCTTCGACCTCAGCCGCAGCAGCATCTTCCTAGGAACATCGCCAAAGGCAAGGGAAGCAAGGGCAAAAATGAACTATTGGGACTTCATCAAGATCAAACGCTTTTGCACAGCAAAGGAAACAGTTAAAAAAAAAAAAGACAACTGACAAATGGGAGAAGATATATCAGATAAAGGGCTAGTATCCAAAATCTATAAGAGCTCATCAAACTCATACCCAAAGAACAAATAATCCAATCAAGAAATGGGCAGAGGGCATGAACAGACATTTCTGCAAAGAAGACATCCAGATGGCCAACAGACACATGAAAAAGTGCTCCATATCACTCGGCATCAGGGAAATACAAATCAAAACCACAATGAGATACCACCTCACACCAGTCAGAATGGCTAAAATTAACAAGTCAGGAAATGACAGATGCTGCCGAAGATGCGGAGAAAGGGGAACCCTCCTAAACTGTTGGTGGGAATGAAAGCTGATACAACCACTCTGGAAGACAGCATGGAGATTCGTCAAGAAGTTGAAAATAGAGCTACCTTATGACTCAGCAATTGCACTACTGGGTATTTACCCTAAAGATACAAATGTAGTGATCCAAAGGGACACATGCACCCGAATGTTTATAGCAGCAATGTCTACAATAGCCAAACTATGGAAAGAACCTAGATGTCCATCAACAGATGAGTGGATAAAGAAGAAGAGGTATATATATATACAATGGAATACTAGGCAGCCATCAAAAGAAATGAAATCTTGCCATTTGTGACAACGTGGATGGAACTAGAGGGTATCATGCTTAGCAAAATAAGTCAATCAGAGAAAGACAACTATCATATGATCTCCCTGATATGAGGAAGTGGAGATGCAACATGGTGGGTTAAGAGGGTAGGAGAAGAGTAAATGAAACAAGATGGGATTGGGAGGGAGACAAACCATAAGTGACTCTTAATCTCACAAAACAAACGGAGGGTTGCTGGGGGGAGGGGTTTGGAATAAGGGGGGTGGTGTTATGGACATTCGGGATGGTATGTGCTATGGTGAATGCTGTGAAGTGTGTAAACCGGGCGATTCACAGACCTGTACCCCTGGGGCTAATAATACATTATATGTTTATTTTAAAAAAAAATTTTATTTCTTTTCAGCATAACAGTATTCATTGTTTTTGCACCACACCCAGTGCTCCATGCAATCCGTGCCCTCCCTAATACTCACCTGGTTCCCCCAACCTCCCACCCCCCGCCCCTTCAAAACCCTCAGGTTGTTTTTCAAAGTCCATCTTCTCTCATGGTTCACCTCCCCTTCCAATTTCCCTCAACTCCCTTCTCCTCTCCATCTCCCAATGTCCTCCATGCTATTTGTTATGCTCCACAAATAAGCAAAACCGTATGATAATTCACTCTCTCTGCTTCACTTATTTCACTCAGCATAATCTCTTTCAGTCCCATCCATGTTGCTACAAAAGTTGGGTATTCATCCTTTCTGATGGAGGCATAATACTCCATAGTGTATATGGACCACATCTTCCTTATCCATTCGTCCGTTGAAGGTCATCTTGGTTCTTTCCACAGTTTGGCGACCGTGGCCATTGCTGCTATGAACATTGGGGTACCAGATGGCCCTTCTTTTCACTACATCTGTATCTTTGGAGTAAATACCCAATAGTGCAATTGTAGGGTCATAGGGAAGCTCTATTTTTAATTTCTTGAGGAATCTCCACACTGTTTGCCAAAGTGGCTGCACCAACTTGCATTCCCACCAACAGTGTAAGAGGGTTCCCCTTTCTCCACATCCTCTCCAACACATGTTGTTTCTTGTCTTGCTAACTTTGGCCATTCTCACTGGTGTGAGGTGGTATCTCAATGTGGTTTTAATTTGAATCTCCCTGATGGCTAGTGATGATGAACATTTTTTCATGTGTCTGATAGTCATTTGTACGTCTTCATTGGAGAAGTGTCTGTTCGTGTCTTCTGCCCATTTTTTGATATGATTTCCTGTTTTGTGTGTGTTGAGTTTGAGGAGTTCTTTATAGATCCTGGATATCAACCTTTTGTCTGTACTGTCATTTGCAAATATCTTCTCCCATTCTGTGGGTTGCCTCTTTGTTTTGTTGACTGTTTCCTTTGCTGTGCAGAAGCTTTTGATCTTGATGAAGTCCCAAAAGTTCATTTTCGCTTCTGTTGCCTTTGTCTTTAGAGACATATCTTGAAAGAAGTTGCTGTCTGTGAAAGATCCACAGCAAATACCATCCTCAATGGGAAAAAGGTTGCAGCCTTCCCGTTGAGATCAGGAACACAACAAGGATGCCCACTCTCACCACTCTTGTTCAACATAGTATTAGAAGTCCTAGCAATAGCAATCAGAAAACAAAGAGAAATAAAAGGATCCAAATTGGCAATGAAGAAGTCAAACTCTCTCTCTTCGCAGATGACATGATTCTTTATATGGAAAACCCAAAAGACTCCACCCCCAAACTACTAGAACTCATACAGCAATTCAGAAAGTTGGCAGGATACAAAGTCAACGTACAGAAATCAGTGGCTTTCTTATACACTAACAATGAAAATACAGAAAGGGAAATTAGAGAATCGATTCCATTTACTATAGCACCAAGAACCATAAGATACCTGGGAATAAACCTAACCAAAGAGGTAAAGGATCTGTACTCGAGGACTACAGAACACTCATGAAAGAAATTGAAGAAGACACAAAAAGATGGAAGACCATTCAATGCTCTTGGATCGGAAGAATAAACATTGTTAAAATGTCTATACTGCCTAGAGCAACCTATACTTTTAATGCCATTCTGATCAAAATTCCACCGGTATTTTTCAAAGAGCTGGAGCAAATAATCCTAAAATTTGTATGGGATCAGAAGAGACCCCAAATTGCTAAGGAAATGTTGAAAAACAAAAATAAAACTGGGGGCATCACATTACCTGATTTCAGGCTTTACTACAAAACTGTGATCACCAGATTACAGGTAGTGATCACAAAGCTGTGATCACCAAGACAGCGTGGTACTGGCATAAAAACAGACACATAGACCAGTGGAACAGAGTAAAGAGCCCAGATATGGACGCTCAACTCTATGGTCAAATAATCTTTGACAAAACAGGAAAAAATATACAGTGGAAAAAAGACAGTCTCTTCAATAAATGGTGCTGGGAAAACTGGACAGCTATATGTAGAAGAATGCAACTCGACCATTCTCTTACACCGTACACAAAGATAAACTCGAAATGGATAAAAGACTTCAACGTGAGATGGAATCCATCAGAATCCTAGAGGAGAACATAGGCAGTAACCTCTTCGATATCAGCCATAGCAACTTCTTTCAAGATATTAAAAATTTTTAAAAAGAGAGAGATAGAGAGACTTTTAACTATGGGAAACAAACTGAGGGTTGCAGGAAGAGAGATGGATGAGGGAATGGGATAATTGGGCAATGGGTATTAAGGAGGATACTTGAAGTAATGAACACTGAGTATTATATGCAACTGATGAATCACTGAATTGTACCTCTGAAACCAATAATAGAGTATATGTCAGTTAAATTGAACTGGGTGATGGGCATTAAAGAGGACATGTGATATGATGAGCACAGTATATTATACTGAACTAATGAATCATTGAACATTATATCAAAAACTAATGATGTACTATACCTTGGCTAATTGAATTTAAATTAAATAAATAATATAACATAACATAGTACTGGAAGTCTTAGCATCAGCCATCAGATATCAAAAAGAAATGAAATATATTCAAATTGGCAAAGAAGAAGTTTAACTCTCTCTCTTCACAGATGATGTGATACTTTATATGGAAAACCCAAAAGACTCCAGTCCCAAATTACTAGAACCCTTAAAGCAATTCAGTAAGATGGCATGATACAAAATCAATGCACAGAGATCAGTTGCTTTTCTACACACTATCCATGTAACTGTAGAAAGAGAAATTAGGTAATCAATTCCATTTACCATAGCACCAAAAAACCTAAGATAACTTGAAATAAACCTAACCAAAGGTGTAAAGGATCTATTCTCTAGAAACTACAGAACACTTATGAAAGAAATTGAAGAAGACTCAAAAAGATGGAAAAACATTCCATGCTTATGGATCTGAAGAGAAAACATTAAAATGTCTATGCTGCCCAGAGAAATCTATAATTTCAACCCCATCCTGATCAAAATTCCACTGGCATTTTTCAAAGAGCTGGAACAAACAATCCTAAAATTTGTATGAAACCAGAAAGACCCTGAATCACCAAGTAATTGTTAAAAAGAAAAACAAAGCTGGAGGCATCATGTTGCCTGATTTTAAGCATTATTACAAAGCTGTGATCACCAAGACAGCATGGTACTGGCACAAAAACAGACATATTGATCAATGGAATGGAATAGAGAACCCAGAGATGGACCTCAACTCTATCGTCAACTAATCTTCGACAAAGCAGGAAAGAATATCCAATGGAAAAAAGACAATCTCTTCAATAAATGGTGTTGGGAAAATTGGACAGCTATTTACAGAATAAAACTCCAACATTCTCTTATACCATACACAAAGATAAACTCTAAATGTGTGAAAGACCTCTGTGAGAAAGGAATCCATTAAAATCCTAAAGGAGAACATAGGCAGTAATCTCTTCGACATCGGCCACAGCAACTTCTTTCAAAACACATCTCCAAAGGCAAAGGAAAACAAAAGCTAAAATAAACTTTTGGGACTTCATCAAGATAAAAAGCTTCTGCAAAGCAAAGGAAACAGTTAACAAAACAAAGAAGCAACCCATAGAATGGGAGAAAATATTTGAAAATAACACTACAGATAAAGGGCTGGTATCCAAGATCTATAAAGAACTTCTCAAACTCAACATCCAAAAACAAATAAGTCAAAAAATGGGCAGAAGTCATGAACAGACACTTCTCCAAAGAAGACATAGAAATGGGTAACAGACACATGAAAAAATGTTCATCATCATTAGCCATCAGGGAAATTCAAATCAAAACCACATTAAGATACTGCATTACACCAATTAGAGTGCCAAAATTAACAAGACAAGAAACAACAAATGTTGGAGAAGTTGTAGAGAAGGGAGAACCCTCTTACATCATTGGTAGGAATGCAGCCTTGTACAGCCACTCTGGAAAACAGTATGTAGGTTCCTCAAAAAGATAAAATAGAGCTACCCTATGACCCAGGAATTGCACTATTAGGTATTTAGCCCAAAGATACAGATGTAGTGAAAACAAGGGCCATATGCACCCCAATGTTCATAGCAACAATGTCTACAATAGCCATATTTTAGAAGGAGCTGAGATGCCCTTCAGCAAATGAATGGGTGAAGAAGATATGGTCCATATATACAATGGAATATTACTTAGCCATCAGAAAGGATGAATAGCCATCATATGCATCAATATGGTTGGAACTGGGGGAGGTTGTGCTAATTGAAATATGCCGCTTGCGCTCGGCGAACAGGAGAAGAATTAGGCACAAACAAGTCAGCTGCAAGACATTGGGAGCAGGGGACAACAGTTGAAAAGACTGCTGCCCCGAGCAACTCCACAGTCTCGCTTTTATTAGATAGAAACAGTAATCAACAGAGGAGTTGTTGAAGGTCAAACGTTAGTCATATGCCATGTAGATAAACAAGAAAGAGGGCAAAATATGTCTGTACAAGCAATATAAAGTTTATAGTTGAACAAGCACATTCAAAGGACTTATCTAAGTAGCCACAGGTACTCTCCAGGGGGAAAGAGGGGATAACGGAAAAATGAAGCAGGCGGTGTTCTGCCCTGAACAGGATGGGTGTTCCCAGCTGCTCGGCTTCCATGAAGCAGGTGGCGTTCCACCCTAATCGAGCTGGGCATCCCCAGCTGCTCAGTTTCAAGGCCGTATATCGTCCTCTCCCCCAGAGGCCTGTTGCAATATCTGTTTTTCTTAAGGCTGTATCTAAATGTGCTTGGTAACTAGTAAAATTTCCCGGGGGTTATATTTTAAGTAATACATTGTTCTGAGGGGCAGTTGCAAAATAAGTCAACCAAAGAAAGACAATTATCATATAGTCTCACTTATATGTGGAACATATGGAATAGCATGGAGAATATAAGGAGAAGGAAGCAAAAAATGAAGGGGGGATAATCGGGAGGGGGGAGACCATGAGAACCTATGGACTCCAGGAAACAAACTGAGAGTTTCAGAAGGGAAGTGGGTGAGGGTACCTGTTAGCCCAGTGGTGGGTATTAAGGAGGGCACTGGGTGTTATATGTAAATAGTGAATAATGGAACACTACATCAAAAACTAATGATATAATGATGTATGGTGACTAACACAACATAATAAAATAAAAAATAAAAATAAAAAAATCATGACTAGTAATTGAAATATTGATAGAGGTAGCTAAGATGGCATAATAGGAGAACCCTATGCTTGTCTCATTCCTCAAGGCAGCTCAATAAATATACAATCATTCTTTTTTAATTTAATTTTATTTTTTCAGTGTTCCAAGATTCATTGTCTATGCACTATACCCAGTGCTCCACGCAATATGTGCCCTCCTTAATACCCACCACTAGGCTCACCTAACCCCCCCAACCCCCTCCCGTCTAAAGCCCTGAGTTTGTTTCTCAGAGTCCAGAGTCTTTCATGGTTCATGCTCCCCCTCCAACTTAGCCCAATTCACTTTTCCTTTCCTTCCCCTAATGTCCTCCATGTTATTCCTTATGCTCCACAGTAAGTTGAACCATATGATAATTGACTCTCTCTGCTTGACTTATTTCACTCAGTATAATCTCCTCCAGTCCTGTCCATGTTGATACAAAAGTTGGGTATTCTTCCTTTCTGATAGAGGTATAATATTCCATTGTATATATGGACCATATCTTCTTTGATACAAAGAGCCCACCTCTTTTCTCCCTTTAGTTGTGCAGTTTATTCTTTTAGTCCTCATATTGAGGTAGGACATACAGAGATGTGATTTGTTGGGGGGAAGATCACAGGTACTGTGGAAGGAAGGGAGTCCTGATCATGGAGAAAGGTGAGAGAGTGACAGAGACAGAGAAACAGAAAGAGAGACATAGAAGAGAACACAGGATATACAAAGAAAACACTTTCCCAAAGCCATTGACTGGGAAAATGAGAGAGGCTGAACATCAAGAGATTTCACTACCAGTGGAGCTCAAAAACTAGAGTTTTAGAGGTCTGTGCCATGACGGGTATTCAGCTGTGCAGGCCCTACAGTGCTCCTGTGGAGAAGGAGAGCAAAAACATAGGAGCAGATATCATGATCTGGGGGTCCCTTGGGATGCACTGAAAGAGATGCTTCCCCCTTCCTGGAGATATCCAGGAGAGGTGGCATTGCCTCTCAGGGGACAAAAGAGACAGCAGTTGACACTGTTTTCCCCCATCCCAGAGCATAGGACAGAGACAGCTGCTGAGGACAGCTAACCTAGACACTGGCTTTTTGCTGCACTTCATTTTAAATTCAAGATTCCTACATATTGGTGCAACTGTCCTTCTGGAACAAATCTACACTAGTGCCAGCACAGCAAGACCCTCCCCAAGAGGACAAGTGTATGTCCATGCCATGCCAGGTTCCTAAACTTTGGATTTTTGAAATTCAGCTGGCTTGCCTGGGATAAAACACAAGCGCACTATGTTGACAGGCAGGTAGATGCCCAAGACACAGATAGTGTGAAGGCATTGATCTGAGGGGCATCTGGGACATACAAGAGATTGTTCATTCTCCTGTGAGGGCTTCTCAGACCGCAGGTACAAACTTTCCTTTCTGGGGATAAGAGAGAAGCTGGCATATTGTTCTCCCCAACCCATCAGCTCTACTGACTTCAGTGACCAGCCCAGTGCCCACAGTGAAGGCCTGAACTGCTTACACCAACCCTAACACCGTGTGCTCTGCCATTGTTCCTTTATTAGGGCAAGTGTGCCTGAGAACCAGAACAGTGAGTCACTCCCACAGAAGACCAGCACAAATCCCCTACGTACCAAGTCTACTAACCATAAAGTGTTGCAAAACTTAAGTCTAGGGGGAAAAGCATCAGGCCTTTACTAACAAGCACACCAGAGAACACCTTGTTAAACTTGCCAATTTCTGAACAAGATCCAAATATTCCTCACTGCAGGCAAGGAGTAACTCTGTAGAGGGCTGACCTGAAGGACAGAGCAGCCATAACACACCAGCTGAGTGCACACAGCATACACCACAGACCTTTCCTGAGGCACCAAGTGCTAGCCAGTATAAGACCTCTTCTTCATAAAGCCATTACTCTCAGGAACCAGAAACATAACAGGCTTTCCTAAAACGCAGAAGACAGAGACCTAACCAAAATGCCAAGATGGAGGAATTCATCCCAAAAGAAAGAACAAAAAAAGTCACATCTGGGATCTAATCACAACAAATACAAGTAAGACACTTCATCCAGAATTTAAAACAACAAACATAAAGGTACTAGCAGGGCTTAAAAAGGCATAGAAGACACCAAGAAGTAGCTTACTGCAGAAATAAAAGACCTAAAAACTAGTCAGGTCAAATTACAAATGTTATAACCAAGATACAAAACCAACTGTATTTAAAGACCACAAGGTTGGAAGAAGTAGAGTAATGAATAAGTGGTTTAGAAGATAAAATTATGAAAAATAACAAAGCTGAAAAGAAAAGGGAGAAGAAACCATTGGATCATGAATGTAGACTAAGGGAACTCAGTGACTCAATGAAGCATAATAACATTCATATACTAGGAATTCCAGAAGTAGAAGAGAGAGGAAAGAATGGAGAAGGTTTATTTGAGCAAATTATAGCTGAAAACTTCCCTAATCTGGGGAAGGAAAAATCCAAAATCCAAGAGACAAAGAGACCCATCAAAATCAACAAAAGCAAGCTAACAATAAGCCATATCATAGTAAAATTTGCAAAATATATAGATAGGGAAAAAATCCTAAAAGCAGCAAGGAAAAAGAAATCCCAAACCAGTAAGGGAAGACCGATAAGTTTAGCAGCACATCTCTCTACAGAAACTTACAGGAGAGAAAGCAATGGAATGATATATTCAATGTGTTGAATGGGAAAAGCATGAAGCCAAGAATATTCTAACCAGGAAGGCTGTCATTCAGAATAGAAGGAGAAATAAGAGTTTCCCAGACAAACAAAAACTAAAGTTCATTACAACTAAACCACTGATGGAAGAAATAGAAAAGGGGACTTTATGAGTGGTAAGGAAAGACCAAAGTGACAAGGCCTAGAAAGGAACAGAGAAATATCTCCAGAAACAATGAAAAAACAAGTAACAAAATGCCACTAAGTTCATATCTATCAATAATCACTCTGAATGTAAATAGCTCCAATCAAAAAAACATAGAATGGGAGGAGGCAAGATGGCAGCTGAGTAGGGGACCTCACTTAATCTGGTCCTTCGAATCTAGCTGGATACCAATCAAACCATTCTGAACACAGAGAAGTTCAACCTGAAATGTAAAAAGATTTATCTAGATCTCACAAGCATAAAAAATGACTACTTTTTTTGAGGTAGGAAATATGGAACCTTGAATCTTCAGAGGAAACATCCAAACATAATTGGAGGAGGGAGTAAGCTTCCATAAGCTAGCCCCAGAAAGTGATAGAACACCACAGAAAAAGACATGAGACCCTTGGAAATCTACTCTAGTGAAAGATGCCCCCTTCTGAAAAGAGCACAGGGGGTGTGTAGGGCAGAATTCTATGGGGGTCATTGTAGTCTCAAAACCACAGGTCTCAGGGTTCCAGAAGACTCAGAAAGAAAGGGGAATCCAGAAACAATAGAATGCCCTAGTAGTGCAGTGGGGAGACCAGCTGTGATCAGCAAGCCTAGAAGGGACTTTCAGCTCTGGACACCATAAACTGTGAGCTGAGCTAGTAGGGAGACTGCTTCTGCCTGACCACCCTAAAAAGGACTAGAAGGTATAGGTTATCTAACATCCTAGGGAAGATATAGTACAGCTTGCACACATGAGAGGGACAGCTCTCAGGGTGGTGTGGACCATGAGGAGATGCTGGGAGACACACGGTGTGACCTAGGAGCTGTCGAAGAGAATGCACACGTGAGCACACAGCCACTAACAACTGCAAAGTCACAAAGTGCTGGTAGATCCCTGTGACTCCCCCAGAACAGGTGTGCCCAGCATGAATTGCACAAGTCTATAGAGTTTGGTGCACACAGAGGGGAAGATGGATTGACCTGGAGGATTTGCTGGGAAGGGGGTGGCAAGACCTTGCAGTTCTGGGCCAGAGATTCCTACATGGCATGTTTGTTCTGACCCTCTAAACAGAAATGGAAAGATGACAGGGAACAAAACCACCACAACCAAACAGCTCACATTGAGCCTATCCCCCTTACAAGGGGTGCAGCAATTCCACCCAAAGATGCCTGAGAAGCCCGGGAACAGCTCCCTCACCCCATAAGACAGATGAGAAGAACAGGTGAATGATAACATAAATAAATCCCATAGGATTATGAAACTTCAGCGCCAGGGGAAAGTAATATAGGGATCTCCAGTTCCCTCACAACTAGCTTATACTTCAGGCTAAAATTTTACATTTCTTTTTAGATTCTTTTCTTATTCTTTTTTTTAAATGCCACTCCTGTTTCAATTAGATTCATATTTTCCAACCTATGTTTTTAGGTCACTTCTTAACTTTTATTGTCTTTTTCAAATATATATTTTATAGATTTTTGCTAACCCGTTTTTCATTCTATTCAGTTTTATCTTGTTGTATATGTAAGTTCTAATTTCTTTGCAATTTTGGGATATAGTGGCTTCTAATACACACACCAAAAATCAAGCAGGAACAAGCAGATAACCCAGCTGTGTCTGCCCTGAGAGATTATAGTCTCTCTCTACTCCTTTTTTCTCCTTTCTTTTTTCTTTCTCTTAGTGTTTTGTATCATCTTGGCTTTGATGGCATATCTGTGGTACTTTTTTTAAGATTTTATTTATTTATTTGACAGACAGAGATCACAAGTAAGCAGAGAGGCAGGCAGAGAGAGAAGAGGAAGCAGGCTCCCTGCTGAGCAGAGAGCCTGATGCGGGGCTCGATCCCAGGACCCTGGGATCATGATCCGAGCCAAAGGCAGAGGCTTTAACCCACTGAGCCACCCAGGCGCCCCTCTGTGGTACTTTCCAACCACTCCAGATTTTTTCATAGGTGTATTTTATTTACATTCCATCAACCATCCCTCAACAGAATGAACTATGAGGAGAAACTCCCAGCAAAGAAAAGAACCAGAGACAATGTCCTCTGCCACAGATCTAATGGATATGGATATAAACAAGATGTCAGAGATAGACTTCAGAAAAGCAATTATGAAGTCAATAGCTAGGTTTCAGAAAAACACTAGCAACAATATAGAATCTCTAATAAAGCCGAACTTAAAAATGATATGAATGAGATGCAGTCTAAACAGGGTATTCTAACAGCCAGGGTAAATGAGGCAGAAGAACAAATTAGTGATCTAGAAGATAGGCTGATAGAAGGGAAGGAAGTCAAGGAAGATAGGGATAGACAGCTAGAAGCCCATGAGAGCAGACTTAGAGAGATCAATGATGCCATGAAACATTCCAGTGTCAGATTTATTGAGATACCTGAGAAGGTGGAGAGAGAGAGGAGATCAGAAGGTATAATTGAGCAAATCATAGCTGTGAACTTCCCTAATCTGGGGAAGGAAAAACATTCATGTCTAAGAGGCACAGAAGACCCCTCCCAAGTTCAATCAAAATAGACCAACGCCCAGGCATATAATAGTGAAACTTTAGAATCTTAGAAGAAAGCTATCATAAGAGCAGCTGAGGGAAGAGATTTCTTAAGTACAGAGGGAAGGAATATCAGAGTAACAACAGACCTTCCATAGTTTGGCTATTGTAGACATTGCCAAGATACCCTTCAATGGATTAATAGATAAAGAAGATGTGGTACATATACACAATGGAATATTATTCAGTCATCCAGAATGGTGAATACTCACCATTTGCATTGACAGGGATAAAACTGGAGGTAATTATGCTAAGTGAAGTAAGTCAAGCAGAGAACGACAATTATCATGTGGTTTCACTCGTATGGAATAGCACAGAAGATCATAGGGGAAGGGACAGAATTCCAAAGGGAGAGAAAGCAGAAAAGATATGAACCATGAGAGGCTATGGAACCCAAGAAACAATCTGGGGGTTTCAGAGGGGAGGGGGGAAGGAGGTAACAGAGTGATGAGTATTTAGAAGGGCAAGTGCTGTGATGAGCACTAGGTGTTATACTTCACTAATGAATCACTGAACACTACATCAAAAACAAATTATGTACTATACAGTGACTAACTGAACATTAAAAAAAAATAACATCAGACCTATCCACAGACACCTGGGAAGATAGAAAGGGCTGGCAAGACATATTCAGGGTACAAAATAAGAAGAACATGCAGCCAATAATACTTTATCCAACAAGAATGGATTCTCCATCATTCAGAACGGATGAAGAAATAAAGAGCTCCCAGGACTGGCAGAAACTGAAAGAACATGTGACCACCAAGCCAACCCAGCAAGAAATATTAAGGGGGATCTAGAAAAGAAAAAAGACTCCAAGAGTAATATAGACCAGAAATTTAAGGAGACAATCTATTAAAAAAAGGAATTTTCTGGCAATATGATGACACTAAATTCATACCTTTAAATAGTTACTTTCAATGTGAACAGGCCAAATGCTCCCATCAAAAGGCACAGCATTTCAGATTGGATAAAAAAAAAAAAACAAACAGGACTCATCCATATGCTGTCTACAAGAGACCCATTTTGAGCCTAAAGTCACATTCAGATGAAAACTGAAGGGATGGAGAACCATATATCATGCCAATTGACTTCAAAAGAAAACTGGAGTAGCAATTCTCATATCAGACAAATTGGATTTTAAACCAAAGGCTGCAGAAAAAGATGTAGAGGGACAGTATGTCATACTTAAGTGGTCTTTCCAGCAAGAAAATCTGACAATTGTAAATATCTATGCTCCCAGCATGCAAGCAGCCAAATACATAAACCAACTATTAACCAAAATTTTTTAAAAATCACAATGATAACAATACATTAATAATAGGAGACTTCAATACTCCATTCACAGCAATAGACAGATCATCTGAGCGGAAGATCAAGAAAGGAACAAGAGTTTTGAAGGACATGTTGCAGTAGGTGAACTTCATAGGTATATACAGAACATTCCATTCTAAAATAACAGAATACTCATTCTTCTAGTGTGCAGTGCACATGGACTTTCTCCAAAAGAGATCACATACTGGACCACAAATCAGATTTCAACTGATATGAAAAGAATGAGAATATTCTCTGCATGTTTTCAGATCACAATGCACTGAAACTGGAACTCAACCACAAGGAAAAATTTGGAAGGAACACAAACACTTGGAAGTTCAAAAGCATCCTGATAAATAATGAATGTGTCAAGCAGAGAGAATCAATTATCATATGGTTTCACTTATTTGTGGAGCATAAGAAATAATACGGAGGACATAGGGAGATGGAGAGGAGAAGGGAGTTGGGGGAAATTGGAGGGGGCGACAAACCATGAGAAACTATGGACTCTGAAAAACAATCTGAGGACTTTGGAGGGGCAGGATTGGGAGGTTAGGTGAGTCTGGTAGTGGGTATTACGGAGGGCATGTGTTGCATGGAGCACTGGGTGTGGTGCATAAACAATGAATTCTGGAACACTGAAAAGAAATTTAAAAAATAAATAATTTTTTTAAAAAGTGTCTCTTCTTTCAAAAAAAAAAAAAAAAGAATGTGTCAACCAGAAAATTAAAGAGGAACTTAAACAGTCCGTGCAAACCAATGAAAATGAAAACACATTGGTTCAGAACCTATGGGATACTGCAAAGGTGGTCCTAAAAGGGGAAGTACATAGCCATCCAAGACATTCTCAAAATTTTAGAAAAATCCCAAAAGCATAAGCTAATCATACAGACTAAGATCTGGAGAAAGTACAGCAAATAAAGCCCAAACCAAGCAGGAGAAGAGCAATAATAAGGTTAGAACAGAAATCAAGAAATAGAAATTAGGAGAAGAGTAAAACAGATCAATGAAATGAGAAGGTGGTTCTTAGAAATAATTAATAAGATTGATAAACTTGTGTCAAGACTTCCCAAAAGAAAAGAGAAAGGACCCAAATTAATAAAATCATGAAAGAAATGGGAGAAATCATGACCAGTACCAAGGAAATAGAGACAATTATTAGAACTAATTAGCAACAGCTATATGCCAACAAAGTAGGCAATCTGAAGAAATTAATTCATTCCTGGACACTTATAAACTACCAAGACTGAAAAGGACGAAATAGACAATCTGAACAGACCAATTGCTAGCAGGGAAATTAAAACAATAATCAAAAAAACAATAGCAGTGAGTTGGGGAAAATCTGAAGGAGACATGAACTATGAGAGACTGCGGAATCTGAGAAACAAACTGAGGGTTTTGGAGGGGAGGGAGGTGGGGGGGTGAGCCTGGTGGTGGGTATTAGGAGGGCACATATTGCATGGAGTGCTGGTTGTGGTGCATAAGCAATGAATCTTGGAACACTGAAAAAAATTAAAAAACAAACAAATAAACAAACAAACAATAGTCTAGGGACAGATGGCTTCCCAGGGGAATTCTATCAAACATTTAAAGAAATCATACCTAGGGTCACCTGGGTGGCTCAGTGGGTTAGCCTCTACCTTCAGCTCAGTTCATGATCTCAGGGTCCTGGGATTAGGCCCATATCAGGCGCTCTGTTCTGCGGGCAGCCTGCTTCCTCTCTCTCTCTCTCTCTCTCTCTCTGCCTGGCTCTCTGCCTACTTGTGATCTCTGTCAGTCAAATAAATAAATAAAATCTTTTTAAAAAATTATACCTAGTCTACAGAAGCTGTTCCAAAAAATAGAAACAGAAGGAAATCTTCCAGACTCATTCTATGAGGCCAGCATTACCAGACAAAGACCCCCGTCAAAAAGGAAAATATACAGTGGAAAAAAGACAGTCTCCTCAATAAATGGTGTTGGGAAAATTGGATAGCTATGTGTAGAAGAAATAAACTTGACCATTCTCTTACACCATACACAAAGATAAACTCGAAATGGATAAAAGACCTAACATGAGACAGGAATCCATCAAAATCCTAGAGGAGAACACAGGCAGTAACCTCTTCAACAACAGCCAGAGGAACTTATTTCGAAACATGTCTCCAAAGGCAAAGGAAACAAAAGTAAAAATGAACTTTTGGGACTTCATCAAGATCAAAAGCTTCTGCACAGCAAAGGAAACAGTCAACAAAGCAAAGATGCAACCCATGGGATGGGAGAAGATACTCACAAATGACGCTACAGACAAAGGGCTGATATCCAAGATCTATAAAGAACTCCTCAAACTCAACACCCACAAAACACATAACCATGTCAAAAAATGGGTAAAAGACATGAACAGACACTTCTCCAATGAAGACATAGAAATGGCTAACAGATACGTGAAAAAATGTTCAAATCTTCAAAATCCCTGTGATTTTGATACAAATCAAAAGCACAATGAGATACCACATTACACCAGTTAGAATGGCAAAAATTAACAAGACAGAGAACAACAAATGTTGGAGAGGTTGTGGAGAAAGGGGAATCCTCTTACACTGTTGGTGGGGATGCAAGCTGGTACAGCCACTCTGGAAAACAGTAAGGAGATTCCTCAAGATGTTAAAAATAGAGTTACCTGATGACCCAGCAATTGCACTACAGGGTGTTTACCCCAAAGATACAGATGTAGTGAAAAGAAGGGCCATATGCACCTGAATGTTCATAGCAGCAATATCCAAAATAGCCAAACTGTGGGAGGAGCTGAGATGCCCTTCAACAGATGAATCGATAAAGAAGATGTGGTTCATATACAATGGAGTATTACTCAGCCATCAGAAAAGGATGAATACCCACCATTTACATCAACATGGTGGAGCTGGAAGGGATAATGCTAACTGAAATAAGTCAAGCAGAGAAAAACAATTATCATATGATTTCACTCATATGTGGAACATAAGGAATAGTGTGGAGGACCACAGGGCAAGGGAGGGAAAACTGAATGGGAAGAAACTAGAGAGAGAGACAAACTATGAGAGACTCTGGACCCTGGGAAACAGGGTTACAGAAGGGAGGGGGTGGGGGCTGGATAACAGGGTGATGGGTATTAGGGAGGGCACATGTTGTGATCAACACTAGATGTTATATGCAACTTGTGAATTGTTGAGCACTATATCAAAAGCTAATGATGTATTACATGTGGACTAATTGAACATAGAAAAACGCAGAAAACAAAACAAAACAAAAAACAACAAAAAAGACATAAGGTGTCAGAATGGATTAAAAAAAATAATAATAAGACCCATCTACGTGGAAGAGACTCATTTCAGACGTAAAGACAGTTGCAGATTAAAAATGGTGGGGAATGGAGAACCATTTCTCATGCTAATTGACATCAAAGGAAGCTAAAGTAGCCATACTTGCATCAAACAAGCTAGATTTTAAACCAAAGACTACAGTCTTGAAGACTGTAGACTGTAGACTACAGAGATGAAGAAGGGCACTATGTCATAATAAAGGGGCTTATCCAACAAGAAGATCTAACAATTGTGATTATTTTCATTCCCAACTAAGGAGCACCAAAATATATAAAACAATAACACTGTATCAAAAACTAATGATGTATTTTATGCATTTTGGGGTGAGCCTGGTGGTGGGTATTATGGAGGGCATGTATTGCATGGAGCACTAGGTGTGGTGCATAAACAATGAATTCTGGAACACTGAAAAGAAGTTAAAAGAAAAGAAACAATATCTTTGAATGACACACTTGACCAGATGGATATTTTTTTTAATTTAATTTTATTTTTTTCAGTGTTCTAAGATTGATTCTACAAATAGAAAAGTGACCACTTTTGGAAGGTCAGAGATATGGAGACCTGAATCCTGAGTGATACATTGAAGGACATGGCAGAGGGGAGGAAGCCTGCTTAAGGAGGCTAACGCAAGGTATTATAAGCAGCAGAACACAAAATCAGAACTATTAGAGGTCTGCTACAGTGGCTATGTCCCAGCACAAAGGTGCTTAGATACCGAAGCAAGGTGGAATCCCAGGAGGTACAGTGGGTCTCAGGATCCCAGGGTCACAAGAACAGGGGTGACTGAGTGGCAGAGTTCACAGGCATAGAAATGAGGAAGCCAGCTGAAACAGGGAGTCTAGGTGTCAGCTTTTGGTTCTGTGTTGCCATAAAATGAATATGAACTTCTACATGGTTGTGCACCCACTTTCCTGGGAGGGGTCCAGCAAAAAGCAGAAGTGTGGTGAGACCTCGTCATCTGTCCTCCAGGAGGTATAGTGCAGGTCTGTGTGGCAGAAGTCCATAAAATTTGGAGTTTTGAAACTCAGTTGCATGCCTGAGATAAAAACACTTGGTCACAGAGTTGGGTCACAGAGTTTGGATGGAAACTGGTGAGATGAGAGTGATTGACTGCTTTTCTCTGAGTGCTCACTGAAAGGTAAGCAGTGTGAAATTTCAGCTCTAGGCCTAGAGAGGGGGGTCACCACCTCTTTCATCCCTCCCATCAGTGCTGAAGACCTATAGGTAGAAAAGAGCGATACATAGTGGAATCCAGAACCACTTACACTGACCCAGGCCCTTGGCAAGGGCAGCACTTTTCCACTATGGCAATGGCACCTGAGAATCAGCACAACAGGCCCTCCGCTGGAAGACCAACAAGAAAAACTGGATCACACAAAGTTTACTGATCGTAGAGGACTACAAAGATTCAGCTCTTGGGGAAAATAGTATGTAGCATTCAAGGGTTTTTTTTTTTTTCTTTAGTCTTTCAGTGTTATTTTTTCAAAAATAATTATTATTCTTATTTTTCATATGTACATTATATATATATATTTCTTTTATTTTCTGTTTCCTTTCATTGCATTTCATTTTCTTTATTTATTTATTTATTTATTGTGTTATGTTAGTCTAAGTCAAACAGAGAAAGTCAATTATCATATGATTTCATTTATTTGTGGAACATAAGGAATAGCATGGAGGGCATTTTACTTTCATTTTATTTTTGTATATATATATATATATATATATAAATTTTTCTTTCTTTGGGATCTATTTTTCTTTCTTTTTTTATTATGTTATGTTAGTCACCATATAGTACATCATTAGTTTTTGATGTAATGGTCTATGATTCACTGTTTGCATATAATATCCAGTACTCCATGCAATATGTACCCTCCTTAATAACCATCACCAGGCTAACCCATCCCCTCACCTGCCTCCCCTCAGAAACCCTCAGTTTGTTTCCTGGAGTCCATAGGATCTCATGGTTCATCTCCCCTTCTGATTTCTCCCTTTCATTTTTCTCTTCCTTTTCCTAATATCCTCCATGCTATTCCTTATGTTCCACCAATAAGTGAAACCATAATAATTGTCTTTCTCTGCTTAAATTATTTTAATTAGCATAATCCCCTCCAGCTCCATCCATGTCGATTAAAATGATGGGGTATTCATCCTTTCTGATGAATAAGTAATGGCTAAGTAATATTCCACTTACATGGAATAGCCATTTAGATAGCCATTTCTGGCTAAGTAATATTCCATTGTATAAAATGAACCATATCTTCTTCATCCATTAATCTATTGAAGGGCATCTCAACTTTTTCCTCAGCTTGGCTATTGTGAACATTGCTGCTATGAACATTCAGGTGCATATGGCCCTTCTTTTCACTACATCTGTATCTTTGGGGTAAACACCCTGTAGTGCAATTCCTGGGTCATAGGATAGCTCTATTTTTAACTTTTTGAGGAACATCCACACTGTTTTCCAAAGTGGCTGTACCAGCTTGCATTCCCACCAACAGTGTAAGAGGATTCCCCTTTCTCCACATCCTCACCAACATTTGCTGTTTCCTGCCATATCAATTTTTGCCATTCTAACTGGTGTGATGTGGTAATTCATTCTGCTTTTGATTTGTATTTCCCTGATGCCCAGGGATGTTGAACATTTTTTTTTCATGTGTCTGTTAGCTATTTGCATGTCTTCATTGGAAAAGTGTCTGTTCACATCTTCTGTTCATTTTTTCCACACTCAAAAAACAAATAACCTGTCAATTCCTTTTGTTCCCTATTCATTTTTACTTTTTTTTTTTTTATGGCTTGATTAATTTGCTTCTGTTTTTATGTTCTTTTCTCTTTTATCTCTTCTTTTCTGGACAAAAATGATGAAATGGAGAAATTCACCTCAAAACAAAGAACAGGAGATAGTACTCACTGCCAGGAATTTAATCAATACAGATATAAGATGCCTAAAATATAACTTAAGAAGATGATTATAAAGATACTAGCTGGGCCTGAAAAAAGTGTAAAAGACTAGAGAATTCCTTACTGTAAAAATAAAAGAACTGGGGAGGAGTCAAGATGGCGGAGAAGTAGCAGCTGAGACTACTTCAGGTAGCGGGAGATCAGCTAGATAGCTTATCTAAAGATTGCAAACACCTACAAATCCAACGGGAGATCGAAGAGAAGAAGAACAGCAATTCTAGAAACAGAAAATCAACCACTTGCTGAAAGGTAGGACTGGCGGAGAAGTGAATCCAAAGGGACGGGAAGACAGACCCCGGGGGGAGGGGCCGGCTCCCGGCAAGCGGCGGAGCAACGGAGCACAAAATCGGGACTTTTAAAAGTCTGTTCCGCTGAGGGACATCGCTCCAGAGGCTTAACTGGGGTTAAGCCCACGCGGGGCCAGTGTGGCCTCAGGTCCCGCAGGGTCACAGAAGGATCGGGGTGTCTGAGTGTCGCAGAGCTCGCAGGTATTAGAACAGGGAAGCCGGCTACAGAGACGGAGCCGAGGAGTGAGCTCACAGCTCGGGCTTACCTTGAACCGGTCGCAGGCTCGGTGAGCTCGGAGCGCGGCCGGAGGCCAGGCAGACGGGAGTAATTGGACGCTGTTCCCTGAGGGCGCACTGAGGAGTGGGACCCCTAGCTCTCGGCTCCTCCGGGCCGGAGACTGGGAGGCCGCTATCTTCCTTCCCGTCCTCCGGACTCTACGGAAAGCGCTCAGGGAACAAAAGCTCCTGAAAGCAAACCCGAGCGGATTACTCAGCCCAGCCCCTGGTAAGGGCGGTGCGACTCCGCCTGGGGCAAAGACACTTGAGAATCACTACAACAGGCCCCTCCCCCAGAAGATCAACAAGAAACCCAGCCAGGACCAAGTTCACTTACGAGGAGTGCGGTTTCAATACCAAGGAGAGCAGCGGAATTCCAGAGGAGGAGAAAGCAAAGCACGGAACTCATGGCTTTCTCCCCATGATTCTTTAGCCTTGCAGTTAATTTAATTTTTTTTTCTTTTTCAATTTTTTTCTCTTCTTCTGCTAAATTTTTTTAAACTTTTACCCTTTTCTTTTTTAACGTCTTTTAACTAGTTTATCCAATATATATATATTTTTTCCTTTTTATTTTTTTCATTATTGGTTTTCTTTTTTTATTTGTTTCTTTTTTCTTTTTTATTTTATCTATTTTTTTTTCTTTCTGAACCTCTTTTTATCCCCTTCCCCCCCCCCTCACGATTTGGGATCTCTTCTGATTTGGCTAAAGCATATTTTCCTGGGGTTGTTGCCACCCTTTTAGTATTTTACTTACTCCTTCATATACTCTTATCTGGACAAAATGACAAGGCGGAAAAATTCACCACAAAAAAAAGAACAAGAGGCAGTACCAAAGGCTAAGGACCTAATCAATACAGACATTGGTAATATGTCAGATTTAGAGTTCAGAATGACGATTCTCAAGGTTCTAGCTGGGCTCGAAAAAGGCATGGAAGATATTAGAGAAACCCTCTCGGGAGATATAAAAGCCCTTTCTGGAGAAATAAAAGAACTAAAATCTAATCAAGTTGAAATAAAAAAAGCTATTAATGAGGTGCAATCAAAAATGGAGGCTCTCACTGCTAGGATAAATGAGGCAGAAGAAAGAATTAGCGATATAGAAGACAAAATGACAGAGAATAAGGAAGCTGAACAAAAGAGGGACAAACAGCTACTGGACCACGACGGCAGAATTCGAGAGATAAGTGACACCATAAGACGAAACAACATTAGAATAATTGGGATTCCAGAAGAAGAAGAAAGAGAGAGGGGAGCAGAAGGTATATTGGAGAGAATTATTGGAGAGAATTTCCCCAATATGGCAAAGGGAACAAGCATCAAAATCCAGGAGGTTCAGAGAACCCCACTCAAAATCAATAAGAATAGGTCCACACCCCATCACCTAATACTCAAATTTACAAGTCTTAGTGACAAAGAGAAAATCCTGAAAGCAGCCCGGGAGAAGAAGTCTGTAACATACAATGGTAAAAATATTAGATTGGCAGCAGACTTATCCACAGAGACCTGGCAGGCCAGAAAGAGCTGGCATGATATATTCAGAGTACTAAACGAGAAAAACATGCAGCCAAGAATACTATATCCAGCTAGGCTATCATTGAAAATAGAAGGAGAGATTAAAAGCTTCCAGGACAAACAAAAACTGAAAGAATTTGCAAACACCAAGCCAGCTCTACAGGAAATATTGAAAGGGGTCCTCTAAGCAAAGAGAGAACCTAAAAGTAGTAGATCAGAAAGGAACAGAAACAATATACAATAGCAGTCACCTTACAGGCAATACAATGGCACTAAATTCATATCTCTCAATAGTTACCCTGAATGTTAATGGGCTAAATGCCCCAATCAAAAGACACAGGGTATCAGAATGGATAAAAAAACAAAACCCATCTATATGTTGCCTACAAGAAACTCATTTTAAACCCGAAGACACTTTCAGATTTAAAGTGAGGGGGTGGAAAAGAATTTACCATGCTAATGGACATCAGAAGAAAGCAGGAGTGGCAATCCTTATATCAGATCACTTAGATTTTAAACCAAAGACTATAATAAGAGATGAAGATGGACACTATATCATACTCAAAGGATCTGTCCAACAAGAAGATCTAACAATTGTAAATATCTATGCCCCTAACGTGGGAGCAGCCAACTATATAAACCAATTAATAACAAAATCAAAGAAACACATCAACAATAACACAATAATAGTAGGGGACTTTAACACTCCCTTCACTGAAATGGACAGATCATCCAAGCAAAAGATCAACAAGGAAATAAAGGCCTTAAATGACACACTGGACCAGATGAACATCACAGATATATTCAGAACATTTCATCCCAAAGCAACAGAATACACATTCTTCTCTAGTGCACATGGAACATTCTCCAGAATAGATCACATCCTTGGTTCTAAATCAGGTCTTAACTGTTATCAAAAAATTGGGATCATTCCCTGCATATTTTCAGACCACAATGCTCTGAAGCTAGAACTCAATTGCAAGAGGAAATTTGGAAAGAACCCAAATATATGGCGACTAAACAGCATCCTTCTAAAGAATGAATGGGTCAACCAGGAAATTAAAGAAGAATTGAAAAAATTCATGGAAACAAATGATAATGAAAATACAACAGTTCAAAATCTGTGGGACACAACAAAGGCAGTCCTGAGAGGAAAATATATAGCGGTACAAGCCTTTCTCAAGAAACAAGAAAGGTCTCAGGTACACAACCTAACCCTACACCTAAAGGAGCTGGAGAAAGAACAAGAAAGAAACCCTAAACCCAGCAGGAGAAGAGAAATCATAAAGATCAGAGCAGAAATCAATGAAATAGAAACCAAAAAAACAATAGAACAAATCAACGAAACTAGGAGCTGGTTCTTTGAAAGAATTAATAAGATTGATAAGCCCCTGGCCAGACTTATCAAAAAGAGAAGAGAAAGGACCCAAATAAATAAAATCATGAATGAAAGAGGAGAGATCACAACTAACACCAAAGAAATACAGACAATTATAAGAACATATTATGAGCAACTCTATGCCAACAAATTTGACAATCTGGAAGAAATGGATGCATTCCTAGAGACATATAAACTACCACAACTGAACCTGGAAGAAATAGAAAGCCTGAACAGACCCATAACCAGTAAGGAGATAGAAACAGTCATCAAAAATCTCCAAACAAACAAAAGCCCAGGGCCAGACGGCTTCCCGGGGGAATTCTACCAAACATTTAAAGAAGAACTAATTCCTATTCTCCTGAGACTGTTCCAAAAAATAGAAATGGAAGGAAAACTTCCAAACTCATTTTATGAGGCCAGCCTCACCTTGATCCCCAAACCAGACAAGGATCCCATCAAAAAAGAGAACTACAGACCAATATCCTTGATGAACACAGATGCAAAAATTCTCACCAAAATACTAGCCAATAGGATTCAACAGTACATTAAAAGGATTATTCACCACGACCAAGTGGGATTTATTCCAGGGCTGCAAGGTTGGTTCAACATCCGCAAATCAATCAATGTGATACAACACATTAATAAAAGAAAAAACAGGAGCCATATGATACTCTCCATAGATGCTGAAAAAGCATTTGACAAAGTACAGCATCCCTTCCTGATCAAAACTCTTCAAAGTGTAGGGATAGAGGGCACATACCTCAATATTATCAAAGCCATCTATGAAAAACCCATCGCAAATATCATTCTCAATGGAGAAAAACTGAAAGCTTTTCCGCTAAGGTCAGGAACACGGCAGGGATGTCCGTTATCACCACTGCTATTCAACATAGTACTAGAAGTCCTAGCCTCAGCAATCAGACAACAAAAAGAAATTAAAGGCATCCAAATCGGCAAAGAAGAAGTCAAACTATCACTCTTCGCAGATGATATGATACTATATGTGGAAAACCCAAAAGACTCCACTCCAAAACTGCTAGAACTTATACAGGAATTCAGTAATGTGTCAGGATATAAAATCAATGCACAGAAATCAGTCGCATTTCTCTACACCAACAATAAGACAGAAGAAAGAGAAATTAAGGAGTCCATCCCATTTACAATTGCACCCAAAACTATAAGATACCTAGGAATAAACCTAACCAAAGAGACTAAGAATCTATACACAGAAAACTATAAAGTACTCATGAAAGAAATTGAGGAAGACACAAAGAAATGGAAAAATGTTCCATGCTCCTGGATTGGAAGAATAAATATTGTGAAAATGTCCATGCTACCTAAAGCAATATACACATTTAATGCAATTCCTATCAAAGTACCATCCATTTTTTTCAAAGAAATGGAACAAATAATCCTAAAATTTATATGGAACCAGAAAAGACCGCGAATAGCCAAAGGAATATTGAAAAAGAAAGCCAGAGTTGGTGGCATAACAATTCCGGACTTCAAGCTCTATTACAAAGCTGTCATCATCAAGACAGCATGGTACTGGCACAAAAACAGACACATAGATCAATGGAACAGAATAGAGAGCCCAGAAATAGACCCTCAACTCTATGGTCAACTAATCTTCGACAAAGCAGGAAAGAATGTCCAATGGAAAAAAGACAGCCTCTTCAATAAATGGTGTTGGGAAAATTGGACAGCCACATGCAGAAAAATGAAATTGGATCATTTCCTTACACCACACACCAAAATAGACTCAAAATGGATGAAGGACCTCAATGTGAGAAAGGAATCCATCAACATCCTTGAGGAGAACACAGGCAGCAACCTCTTCGACCTCAACCGCAGCAACATCTTCCTAGGAACATCGCCAAAGGCAAGGGAAGCAAGGGCAAAAATGAACTATTGGGATTTTATCAAGATCAAAAGCTTTTGCACAGCAAAGGAAACAGTTAACAAAACCAAAAGACAACTGACAGAATGGGAGAAGATATTTGCAAACGACATATCAGATAAAGGGCTAGTGTCCAGAATCTATAAAGAACTTAGCAAACTCAACACCCAAAGAACAAATAATCCCATCAAGAAATGGGCAGAAGACATGAACAGACATTTCTGCAAAGAAGACATCCAGATGGCCAACAGACACATGAAAAAGTGCTCCATATCACTCGGCATCAGGGAAATACAAATCAAAACCACAATGAGATACCACCTCACACCAGTCAGAATGGCTAAAATTAACAAGTCCGGAAATGACAGATGCTGGCGAGGATGCGGAGAGAGGGGAACCCTCCTACATTGTTGGTGGGAATGCAAGCTGGTGCAACCACTCTGGAAAACAGCATGGAGGTTCCTCAAAATGTTGAAAATAGAACTACCCTATGACCCAGCAATTGCACTACTGGGTATTTACCCTAAAGATACAAACGTAGTGATCCGAAGGGGCACGTGCACCCGAATGTTTATAGCAGCAATGTCTACAATAGCCAAACTATGGAAAGAACCTAGATGTCCATCAACAGACGAATGGATAAAGAAGATGTGGTATATATATACAATGGAATACTATGCAGCCATCAAAAGAAATGAAATCTTGCCATTTGCGACAACATGGATGGAACTAGAGGGTATCATGCTTAGCGAAATAAGTCAATCGGAGAAAGACAACTATCATATGATCTCCCTGATATGAGGGAGAGGAGATGCAACATGGGGGGTTAATGTGGTAGGAGAAGAGTAAATGAAACAAGTTGGGATTGGGAGGGAGACAAACCATAAGTGACTCTTAATCTCACAAAACAAACTGAGGGTTGCTGGGCAGAGGGGGGTTGGGGGGGGTTATGGACATTGGGTAGGGTATGTGCTATGGTGAGTGCTGTGAAGTTTGTAAACGTGGAGATTCACAGACCTGTACCCCTGGGGGGAAAAAAATATATATATATATATGTTTATAAAAAATAAAATTATAAAAAAAAAAATAAAAAAAAAATAAAAGAACTAACATTTAGTCAGGCCAATATTAAAAATTATATTACTGAGATGCAGTCCAAAACTAAGGCTATAAAAATGAGGATGAATGAGACCAAAGAGAGAGTCAGTAATAGAAGATAAAATTATTTGGGGGGAAAGTAATCTGAAAAGAGAGAAAGCCAACTACTGGATCATGAAGGGAAACATCAATAAATCAGCAATTCCATAAAATAAAGTGATTTCTGGATAATAGGGGTCCCAGAAGATAAAGAGTGAGAGAGAGGGGCAGAGAGTATATTTGAACAAATTATATCTGAGAACTTCCCTATTCTGGGCGAGGAAACAGGCATACAAGTCCAATAGGCACAGACAATCAAAATCAACAGAAATAGCACCTCAACATATTATAGCAACGCTTGAGAAGTACAAAGATAAAGAGAAATCCTGAAAGCAGCTTGGGACAAGAGGTCTTTAGAATACAAGGTTACAAACATAAGGCTGGTAGCAGACCTATCTACAGAAATCTGTCAGGCTATAAAGGACTGGCCAGAAAGGACTGGCATGTTATATTCAATGTGCTAAGTTGTGGAGAATATGCAGCCAAGAATACATTATCCAGCAAAGCCTTCATTCAGAATAGAAGGAGAGATAAATAATTTCACAGATAAATAAAAACTAAAAGAATGTGTGATAAACTAGCCCTATAAGAAATAGTAAAGGGGCTCCTTTGAGTGAAGAGAGAGCCCAAAAGAAACAAAGTCCAGAAAGGAACAAAGACAATTTATAAAAACAGCAAATTTAATGTAAAACAATGACAGAAAATTCATATTTTTCAATAATTACTCTGAATGTAAATTGACTAAATGTTCCAAACAAAGGACAGAGGGTATCAGACTGGGTAAAAAAAAAAAGGGGAGGAGGGATGGATTAGACAAGATGGCAGAGAAGGAGCAGGCTGAGAATACTTCAGGTAGCAGGAGATCAGCTACATAGCTTATCTAAAGATTGCAAACACCTACAAATCCAATGGGAGATCGAAGAGAAGAAGAACAGCAATTCTAGAAACAGAAAATCAACCACTTTCTGAAAGGTAGGACTGGCAGAGAAGTGAATCCAAAGCGACAGGAAGACAGACTGCAGGGGGAGGGGCCAGCTCCCAGCAAGCGGCGGAGCAACAGAGCACAAAATCAGGACTTTTAAAAGTCTGTTCCACTGAGGGAAATCGCTCCAGAGACTAAGCCGGGGTGAAGCCCACACAGGGTCAGCGTGGCCTCAGATCCCGCAGGGTCACAGAAGGATCAGGGATGTCTGAGTGTCACAGAGCTTGCAGGTATTAGAATGGGGAAGCCGGCTACAGAGACAGAGCCGAGGACTGAGCTCTCAGCTCACGGTTACCTTGAACCGGGTGCAGGCTCGGTGAGCTCAGAGCTCAGCCAGAGGCCAGGGAGATGGGAGTAATTGGGTGCTATTCTCTGAGGGTGTACTGAGGAGTGGGGCCCTGAGCTCTCGACTCCTCCGGGCCAGAGACTGGGAGGCCACCATTTTCATTCCCATCCTCTGGAACTCTATGGAAAGCATTCAGGGAACAAAAGCTCCTGAAAGCGGACCTGAGCTGATTACGCAGCCTGGCCCCTGGAAAGGGTGGTGCAATTTCTCCTGGGGCAAAGATACTTGAGAATCACTACAACAGGCCCCTCCCCCAGAATATCAACAAGAAATCCAGCCAGGACCAAGTTCATCTATCAAGGAGTGCAGATTCAAAAGCAAGGAGAGCAGCGGAATTCCAGAGGAGGAGAAAGCAAAGCATGGAACTCATGGCTTTCTCCCCATGATTCTTTAGTCTTGCAATTATGTTAATTTTTTTTCTTTTTGAATTTTTTTTCTTCTGCTATATTTTTTTTACCTTCTACCCTTTTTTTAACGTTTTTAAACTAGTTTATCTAATATATATTATTTTATTATTCTTTTTTATATTTTTCTTTACTTGTTTTCTTTTTTTAATTGTTTCCTTTTTTTTTTCTGAACCTCTTTTTATCCCCTTTCTCCCCCCCCCCCCATGATTTGGTATCTCTTCTGATTTGGTTAAAGCATATTTTCCTGGGGTCTTTGCCACCCTTTTAGTATTTTACTTGCTCCTTCATATACGCTTATCTGGACAAAATGACAAGGCGGAAAAATTCACCACAAAAAATAGAACAAGAAGCAGTACCGAAGGCTAGGGACCTAATCAATACAGACATTGGTTATATTTCAGGTCTAGAGTTCAGAATGACGATTCTCAAGGTTCTAGCCAGGCTCAAAAAAGGCATGGAAGACATAAGAGAAGCCTTCTCGGGAGATATAAAAGCCCTTTCTGGAGAAATAAAAGAACTAAAATCTAACCAAGTTGAAATAAAAAAAGCTATTAATGGGGTGCAATAAAAAATGGAGGCTCTCACTGCTAGGACAAATAAGGCAGAAGAAAGAATTAGCGATATAGAAGACCAAATGACAGAGAAAAAAGAAGCTGAGCAAAAGAGGGACAAACAGCTACTGGACCACGAGGGGAGAATTCGAGAGATAAGTGACACCATGAGATGAAATAACATTAGAATAATTGGGATTCCAGAAGAAGAAGAAAGAGAGAGGAGCAGAAGGTATATTGGAGAGAATTATTGGAGAGAATTTCCCTAATATGGCAAAGGGAACAAGCATCAAAATCCAGGAGGCACAGAGAAGCCCCTCAAAATCAACAAGAATAGGCCCACACCCCGTCACCTAATAGTAAAATTTACAAGTCTTAGTGACAGAAAATCCTGAAAGCAGCCCGGGAAAAGAAGTCTGTAACATACAATGGTAAAAATATTAGATTGGCAGCAGACTTATCCACAGAGACCTGGCAGGCCAGAAAGAGCTGGCATGATATATTCAGAGTACTAAACGAGAAAAACATGCAGCCAAGAATACTATATCCAGCTAGGCTATCATTGAAAATAGAAGGAGAGACTAAAAGCTTCCAGGACAAACAAAAACTGAAAGAATTTGCAAACACCAAGCCAGCTCTACAGGAAATATTGAAAGGGGTCCTCTAAGCAAAGAGAGAACCTAAAAGTAGTAGATCAGAAAGGAACAGAAACAATATACAATAGCAGTCACCTTACAGGCAATACAATGGCACTAAATTCATATCTCTCAATAGTTACCCTGAATGTTAATGGGCTAAATGCCCCAATCAAAAGACACAGGGTATCAGAATGGATAAAAAAACAAAACCCATCTATATGTTGCCTACAAGAAACTCATTTTAAACCCGAAGACACTTTCAGATTTAAAGTGAGGGGGTGGAAAAGAATTTACCATGCTAATGGACATCAGAAGAAAGCAGGAGTGGCAATCCTTATATCAGATCACTTAGATTTTAAACCAAAGACTATAATAAGAGATGAAGATGGACACTATATCATACTCAAAGGATCTGTCCAACAAGAAGATCTAACAATTGTAAATATCTATGCCCCTAACGTGGGAGCAGCCAACTATATAAACCAATTAATAACAAAATCAAAGAAACACATCGACAATCATACAATAATAGTAGGGGACTTTAACACTCCCCTCACTGAAATGGACAGATCATCCAAGCAAAAGATCAACAAGGAAATAAAGGCCTTAAATGACACACTGGACCAGATGGACATCACAGATATATTCAGAACATTTCATCCCAAAGCAACAGAATACACATTCTTCTCTAGTGCACATGGAACATTCTCCAGAATAGATCACATCCTTGGTTCTAAATCAGGTCTTAACTGTTATCAAAAAATTGGGATCATTCCCTGCATATTTTCAGACCACAATGCTCTGAAGCTAGAACTCAATTGCAAGAGGAAATTTGGAAAGAACCCAAATATATGGCGACTAAACAGCATCCTTCTAAAGAATGAATGGGTCAACCAGGAAATTAAAGAAGAATTGAAAAAATTCATGGAAACAAATGATAATGAAAATACAACAGTTCAAAATCTGTGGGACACAACAAAGGCAGTCCTGAGAGGAAAATATATAGCGGTACAAGCCTTTCTCAAGAAACAAGAAAGGTCTCAGGTACACAACCTAACCCTACACCTAAAGGAGCTGGAGAAACAACAAGAAAGAAACCTAAACCCAGCAGGAGAAGAGAATTCATAAAGATCAGAGCAGAAATCAATGAAATAGAAACCAAAAAAACAATAGAACAAATCAACGAAACTAGGAGCTGGTTCTTTGAAAGAATTAATAAGATTGATAAGCCCCTGGCCAGACTTATCAAAAAGAGAAGAGAAAGGACCCAAATAAATAAAATCATGAATGAAAGAGGGGAGATCACAACTAACACCAAAGAAATACAGACAATTATAAGAACATATTATGAGCAACTCTATGCCAACAAATTTGACAATCTGGAAGAAATGGATGCATTCCTAGAGACATATAAACTACCACAACTGAACCTGGAAGAAATAGAAAGCCTGAACAGACCCATAACCAGTAAGGAGATTGAAACAGTCATCAAAAATCTCCAAACAAACAAAAGCCCAGGGCCAGACGGCTTCCCGGGGGAATTCTACCAAACATTTAAAGAAGAACTAATTCCTATTCTCCTGAAAATGTTCCAAAATATGGAAATGGAAGGAAAACTTCCAAACTCATTTTATGAGGCCAGCATCACCTTGATCCCAAAACCAGACAAGGATCCCATCAAAAAAGAGAACTACAGACCAATATCCTTGATGAACACAGATGCAAAAATTCTCACCAAAATACTAGCCAATAGGATTCAACAGTACATTAAAAGGATTATTCACCACGACCAAATGGGATTTATTCCAGGGCTGCAAGGTTGGTTCAACATCCACAAATCAATCAATGTGATACAACACATTAAAAAAGGAAAGAACAAGAACCATATGATACTCTCCATAGATGCTGAAAAAGCATTTGACAAAGTACAGCATCCTTTCCTGATCAAAACTCTTCAAAGTGTAGGGATAGAGGGCACATACCTCAATATTATCAAAGCCATCTATGAAAAACCCACAGCAAATATCATTCTCAATGGAGAAAAACTGAAAGCTTTTCCGCTAAGGTCAGGAACATGGCAGGGATGTCCATTATCACCACTGCTATTCAACATAGTACTAGAAGTCCTAGCCTCAGCAATCAGACAACAAAAGGAAATTAAAGGCATCCAAATTGGCAAAGAAGAAGTCAAACTATCACTCTTCACAGATGATATGATACTATATGTTGAAAACCCAAAAGACTCCATTCCAAACGTGCTAGAACTTGTACAGGAATTCAGGAATGTGTCTGGATATAAAATCAATGCACAGAAATCAGTTGCATTTCTCTACAACAACAAGACAGAAGAAAGAGAAATTAAGGAGTCAATCCCATTTACAATTGCACCCAAAACTATAAGACACCTAGGAATAAACATAACCAAAGAGGCTAAGAATCTATACTCAGAAAACTATAAAGTACTCATGAAAGAAATTGAGAAAGACACAAAGAAATGGAAAAATGTTCCAGCTCATGGATTGAAAGAATAAATATTGTGAAAATGTCTATGCTACCTAAAGCAATCTACACATTTAATGCAATTCCTATCAAAATACCATCAATTTTTTTTCAAAGAAATTGAACAAATAATCCTAACATTTATATGGAACCAGAAAAGACCTCGAATAGCCAAAGGAATATTGAAAAAGAAAGCCAAAGTTGGTGGTATCACAATTCCGGACTTCAAGCTCTATTACAAACCTGTCATCATCAAGACAGTATGGTACTGGCACAAAAACAGACACATAGATCAATGGAACAGAATAGAGAACCCAGAAATAGACCCTCAACACTATGGTCAACTAATCTTCGACAAAGCAGGAAAGAATGTCCAATGGAAAAAAGACAGCCTCTTCAATAAATGGTGTTGGGAAAATTGGATAGCCACATGCAGAAAATGAAATTGGGCCATTTCCTTACACCACACACCAAAATAGACTCAAAATGGATGAAGGACCTCAATGTGAGAAAGGAATCCATCAAAATCCTTGAGGAGAACACAGGCAGAAACCTCTTCGACCTCAGCCTCAGCAACATCTTCTTAGGAACATCGCCAAAGGCAAGGGAAGCAAGGGCAAAAATGAACTATTGGGATTTCATCAAGATCAAAAGCTTTTGCACAGCAAAGGAAACAGTTAACAAAACCGAAAGACAACTGACAGAATGGGAGAAGATATTTGCAAAGGACATATCAGATAAAGGGCTAGTGTCTAAAATCTGTAAAGAACTTAGCAAACTCAACACCCAAAGAACAAATAATCCAATCAAGAAATGGGCAGAAGACATGAACAGACATTTCTGCAAAGAAGACATCCAGATGGCCAACAGACACATGAAAAAGTGCTCCACATCACTCGGCATCAAAGAAATACAAATCAAAACCACAATGAGATATCACCTAACACCAGTCAGAATGGGTAAAATGAATAAGTCAGGAAATGACAGATGCTGGCGAGGATGTGGAGAAAGGGGAACCCTTGTACATTGTTGGTGGGAATGCAAGCTGGTGCTACTACTCTGGAAAACAGCATGGAGTTTCCTCAAAATGTTGAAAATAGAACTACCCTATGACCCAGCAATTGCACTACTGGGTATTTACCCTAAAGATACAAACGTAGTCATCCGAAGGGACACGTGCACCCGAATATTTATAGCAGCAATGTCTACAATAGCCAAACTATGGAAAGAACCTAGATGTCCATCAACAGATGAATGAATAAAGGAGATGTGGTATATATACACAATGGAATACTATGCAGCCACCAAAAGAAATGAAATCTTGCCATTTGCAACAACGTGGATGGAACTAGAGGGTATCATGCTTAGTGAAATAAGTCAATCAGAGAAAGACAACTATCATATGATCTCCCTGATATGAGGAAGTGGATATGCAACATGGGGGGTTAAGGGGGTAGGAGAAGAATAAATGAAACAAGATGGGATTGGGAGGGAGACAAACCATAAGTGACTCTTAATCTCACAAAACAAACTGAGGGTTGCTGGGGGGAGGGGGGTTGGGAGAAGGGGGGTGGGGTTATGGACATTGGGGAGGGCATGTGCTATGGTGAATGTTGTGAAGCGTGTAAACTGGGCGATTCACAGACCTGTACCCCTGGGTTAAAAAATATATGTTTATAAAAAATTTTAAAAAATAAAAAAAAATTTAAAAAAACCAACGACACTCATCAATATGCTGTCTGCAAGACATTTTTTTAGACAAAAATCCATCTCCAGATTGAAAGTAAGAAGGTAAAAAAAACCATTTATCATGCAAATAGACATTAAAGAAAGCTGGAGTAACCATCCTTCTATAAGACAAGCTATATTTTAAACTTAAGATTGTAATAAGAGATGAAAAAGACCACTGTATCATAAGAGTCTATCCAACAAGAATACTTAACTTGTAAATATTTGTGTCCCATAACAAAATGAAAGAAACTCATTGAAAGTAATATAATAATTGTAGGGGACTTTAACACCCAACTCAGCAATGGACAAATAATCTAAACAGAAAATCAACAAGGAAAAAAGTGCTTTGAAAGACAAACTGTACCAGATGGATTTAACAGATATATTTATTCAGAACATTTCATCCTAAACCAGCAGAAGACACATTCTTCTGAAGTCCACATGGAACATTCTCCATAGTGGATCACATACAGGGTCAAAAATAAGGTCTCTACTAGTACAAAAAGATTGAGATTATACCATGCATATTTTGAGACCACAGTGCTTTGACACTTGAAGTTAACTACAAGGAAAAAATGTGGAAGGAACACAAAAGAAGGAAGTTAAAGGGCATCCTACTAAAGAATGAATGGGTCAAATTGGAAATTAAAAGAATTTTAAAATATACATGGAAGCAAATTAAGATGAAAGAACAATGGTTCAGAACCTTTGGGATGCTGCAAAGGCAGTCCTAAGAAGGAAGTACATAATAATACAGGCCCTTCTCAAGAAACAAAAAAAAGTGTCAAATACACCCTAACCTTACACCTAAAGGAGTTGGAAAAATAATAGTAAATACAGTTTAAGTCCATCAGGAGAAAAGAAATGATAACATTTAGAATAGAAATCAATGATAGATAAATCAAAAGAGCAGTGCAATAGATCAACAAAACTAGGAGATGGTTCTTTGAAAGAATTAATAAGATTGAGAAAACCCAAGTCACCTGTCTCACTTAGTTGGTTAAGGGTCTGCCTTCAGCTCAGGTCATGATCCTGCAGTCCTGGGGTCAAAGACAACATCAGGCTCCCTGCTCAGTCAGGAGCCTGCTTCTCCTTCTCCTCCTCCTCAGCTATGGTCTCTCTCTCTCTCTCTCTCTCTCTCTCTCTCAAATAAAGAAAATCTTTTTAAAAATTTTGATAAAACCCTCGTCAGACTTCTCCGGAAGAAAAGAGAAAGGACCCAATTAAATAAAATCGCTTCACAACCAACACCATAGAAATACAAACAATTACAAGAGAATATCATGAGCAATTATGTGCAAAAAAAAATTAGGCAGTCTGGAAGAAATGGATGCATTCCTACAAACATATAAACTACTGAAACTGTAACAGGAAGAAACAAAACAAACAAACAAACAAAAAACTGAAAAGAGGCCCATAACCATCAAGTAAAATGAAGCAGTAATTAAAAATCTCCCATAAAACAAGAGTCTGGGGCTAGATGGCTTCCCAGGGGAATTCTACCAAACATTTAAAGAATTAATGTGTGTGTGTGTGTGTGTGTGTGTGTGTGTGTGTGTGTGTGTGTGTTTTATGTTAGTCACCATAGAATACATCAGTTTTTGATGCAGTGTTCCAAGATTTACTGCCTATGCCCAACAGCCAGTGCTACATGCAATACATGCCTTCCTTAATACCCACCACCAGGCTCACCCATCTTCCCACCCTCCTCCCCTCTAAAACTCTCAGTTAGTTTCTCAGAGTCCACAGTTTCTCATGGTTCATCTCCCCCTCCAATTTCCCCAAATTCACTTTTCCTTTCCTTCTCCTAATGTCCTCCATGTAATACCTATTCTTCTGAAGCTTTTTCAAAATATAGAAATGGAGGGCGCCTGGGTGGCTCAATAGGGTAAGCCTCTGCCTTTAGCTCAAGTCATGATTTCAGGGTCCTGGGATTGAGTCCCACATTGGACTCTCTGCTCAGTAAGGAGCCTGCTTCCCCCCTCTCTCTGCCTGCCTCCCTGCCTCCTTGTGATCTCTCTCTGTCAAATAAATAAATAAAATCTTTAAAAATATATAGAAATGGAAGGAAAACTTCTAAACTTGTTCTATGAGGCCAGCATTATCTTGGCCCCAAAACCAGATAAAGACCCACCAAAAAGGAGAATTACAGACTAATATCCAAGATGAATATGAATGCGAAATTCTCACCAAGATAGTAGGTAATAGGATCCAGCACTACATTAAAAGGATATTCACCATGATCAAGTGAGATTTGTCCCTGGACTGTGGGAGTGGTTGAACATCCACAAATCAATGTGGCACACCTCATTAATAAATCAAAGGACAAGAACATGATCCTCCCAATAGATGCAGAAAAACCATTTGACAAAGTACAATATTCTTCTTGATAGAAATCCTCCACCATGTACTTAGGGAACATGCCTCAATATCATAAAAGTCATATATGAAAGACCCACTGGGAATATCATCCTCAATGAGAAAAAACTGAGAGCTTTTAACCTAAGGTCAGGAACATGAAAAGATGCCCACTCTTGCTACTGTTATTCAACATACCACCAGAAGTCCTAGCCTCAATAATGAGACAACACAAAGAAATAAAAGGCAGCCAAATCAGCAAAAGAAGTAAAATTTTCCCTCTTTGCAGATGACATGATCTCTATGTAGAAAACAAACAAACAAACAAATCTTAAGAGACTCCACTCAAAAACTGCTAGAACTGATACAGGAATTCAGCAAAGTTGCAGGATATAAGACAATGCAAAGAAGTAAGTTGCATTTCTAGATACCAAAAATAAGGTAGAAGAAGAGAAATCATGGAATCAATCTCATTTATAATTGTACCAAAACCTAGAAGATACCTAGGAATAAATCTGTCTATCTGTACAGACTATCTGTACTCTGAAAACTATAGAACACTTATGAAAGTAATTGAGGAAAACACAAAGAAAAGAAAAATATTCCATGTTCATGAGTTGGAAGAACAAATATTGTTAAAATATCTATGCTATCCCCAAACAATCTACACATTCAATGCAATCCATATGAAAATATTATCACCGGAAAAGAAAAATGAATTGGGGGAAATCAGAGGGGGAGATGAACATGAAAGACTGTGGACTCTGAGAAACAAACTCAGGGTATTGGACATCCCAGAACATGAGGGGATAAGTGAGCCTGGTTGATGGGTATTAAGGAGGGAACATTAATGCCTTCATTAACATTGGGTGTGGTGCATAAACAATGAGTCTTGGAACACTGAAAAAATAAAATTAAATTTAAAAAGGTACTATCAACTTTTTTCACAGAGCTGGAATAAGCAATTCTAAAATATATACCGAACCAGAACAGATCACGAATAGACAAATGAATCTTAAAAAAGAAAACCAAAGCTAAAGGCAACCCAATCTGGACTTCAAGCTGTATTACAGAGCTGCAATCATCAAGACAACATAGTAGTGACACAAAAACAGACACATGTCAATGGAACAGAAGAGAGAACTCAGAAATGGACCCTCAACTCTATGGTCAACTACTCTTTGACAAAGCAAGAAAGAATATCCAATGGAAAAATGTTAGTCTCTTCAACAAATGCTATCAGGAAATTTGGACAGCCAGATGCAGAGGAATGAAACTGGACCACACTCTTACACCATGCACAAGAATAGAGTCAAAATGGATGAAAGACCTCAATGTGAGAAAGGAATCCATCAAAATCCTAAAGAAGAACACAGGCAGCAAACTGTTTGACCTTGACTATAGCAGGTTCCTGCTAGACAAATAGATCTCCAAAGCAAAAGGAAACAAAGCAAAAATGAATTATTGGAATGTTATCAGGATAAAAAGTTTTACATAGCAAAGGAAGCAATCAATAAATCTAAAAAGCAACCTATGGAATGTGAGATGATAGTTGCAAATGATATATCAGATAAAGGCTTGTATCCAAAATCTAGAAGAGAATTTATGAACTCGACATCCCAAAAAAATCCTTCAAGAAATGGGCAGAAGACATAAACAGACATTTCTCCAAAGAAGACACACAAATGGCCAAGAGACACATGAAAAAGTGCTCAACATCACACAGCATTAAGGAAATACAAATCAAAGCCACACTGACATGCCACCTCACATCTGTCAGAATGTCTAAAAATAACAAAATAAGAAATGGTGAGAATGCAGAGAAAGAGGAATCCTCTTACACTTTTTGTGGGAATGCAAAATGTTGCAGAAACTCTGGAAAACAGTATGGAGTTTCCTCAAAAAGTTAAAAAGTGAACTACCCTACAATACAGCAAATGCACTACAAGATACTTGTCCAGGGTACCTGGGTGGCTCAGTTGGTTAAGCATCTGCCTTCAGCTCAGGTCACGATCCCAGGACCGAGGCCCACATCGGGCTTCCTGAAGTGGGGACACTGCTTCTCCCTCTCCCTCTGCCTCCTGCTCCCCCTGCTTGTGCACTATCTCTGTCAAATAAATAAATAAAATCATTTTTTTAAAAGATATTTATCCAAAGGATAAAAACATGATGATTCAAAGGGCACATGCACCCCAATGTTTATAGCAGCAATGTATAAAATATTCAAAATATGGAAAGAGTCCAGATGTTCACTGGCAGATGAATGGATAAAGAAGGTGTGGTGTGGGGGCTCCTGGGTGGCTCAGCGGGTTAAAGCCTCTCACTTCGGCTCAGGTCATGATCCCGGGGTTCTGGGATCGAGGCCCACATTGGGCTCTCTGCTCAGTGGGGATCCTGCTTCCTCCTCTCTCTCTGCCTGCTTCCCTGCCTATTTGTGATCTCTGTCAAATAAATAAATAAAATCTTTTTAAAAAAAAAAGGTGTGGGGTGTGTGTGTGTGTGTGTGTGTGTGTGTGTGTGTGTGTGTGTAATATTATTCAGCCATCAGAAAGAATGAAATCCTGCCATTTCCAATGATGTGGATGGAACTAAAGGGTGTTATGTTAAGTGAAATAAGTCAGTCAGGGAAAGATAAATACCATATGATTTCACTGAACTGTGAAATTTAAGAAACATAACAAAGGACTAAAGTGAAGGGAAGGAAAAATAAAATAAGAGGAAAATTGAGAGGGAGGCATACCATAAGCAATGCGAACTCCAGGAAACAAATTGAGGGTTTCTATAAGGAGGGATAGGTGGGGGGATGGGGTAAGTGGGTGAAGGCATTAAGGACAGCACTTGATATAATAAGCACTGGGTGTTATATGCAAGTGAAGAATCACTAATTTTTCCCTATGAAATTACTAATACACTATTTGTTAACTAAATTGAATTTAGATGAAGAATTTTTATTTACTTGTTTTTTTACTATGTTCAGTAAGCCAGCATATAATCTGGTACAATACACAATTAATGAACCATTGAACACTACAACAAAAATTATGATGTACTATATATGCTGGCAAAACAAAGAATTTCTTTTAATATTGAGATTATCTCAATATTTATTGACCACAACGCTATGAGACTTGAAGTCAACTATAAGAAAAAATTTGGAAAGATCACAAAGAAATGGAGACTAAAGAACATCCTACTAAAGAATGAATGGGTTAACCAGAAAATTAAAGAAGAAATTTAAAAGTACATGGAAACAAATAAAAATGAAAATACAATGGTCTAAAATTTGGGGGATGCAGCTAAAGTAGCCATAAGAGGGAAGTATACAACAATACAGCCTACCACAGGAAGCAAGAAAAATCTCAAACACACAACATAACCTTACATGTAAGGGAGCTAGAAAAAGAACAATAAATGAGGCCTAAAGGTAGCAGAAGAAGAGAAATAATAGAGATGAGAGCAGAAATAAATGATGGACTTCTGTTCAACATAATGCTAGAAGTCCTAGTCTCAGCACTCAGACAACAAAAAGAAATAAGACATCTGAAACAGTAAATAAGTCAAATTCTCACTCTCCATTGATTACATGATATTTTATGTGGAAAATCCAAAAGATTTCATCCCAAATTACTAGAACTCATATAGGAATTCAGCAATGTGACAGGATATAAAGTCAATGCACAGAAATCATTTGCATTACTATAAATTAACAATGACACAGAAGGAAGAGAAATTAAGGAGTCAATCTCATTTCCGATTGCACCAATAACCATGATATACCTAGGAATAAACCTAAACGAAGAGGCAAAAGATCTGTACTCAGAAAACTATAGAACACTCATGAAAGAAATGGAGGGGGACACAAAGAAATGGAAAAATATTCCATGTTCATGGATTGGAAAACAACTCTGGTTAAAATGTCTATTTAATATGAGTTCTAGTAGTTTGGGGGTAAAGCCGTTTGGGCTTTCCATATAAAGTTTCATGTCATCTGTAAAGAGAGAGACTTGACTTCTTCGTTGCCAGTGTGAATACATTTTATTGCTTTTTGTTGCCTGATGGCTGTTGCCAGGATTTCAAGTACTATGTTGAACAACAGTGGCGAGGGTGTACATCCTTCTTATGTTCCTGA